>NC_089226.1:97353633-97653633 GCF_963924675.1 Phocoena phocoena | reverse complement strand
AGTCTACCTGTCTTCCCCAGCAGATGTAAGCTCCATGAGGGAGGCGGCATGGTTTGTTTTGGGTATGTCAATATCTCCAGCACATACACAGGGTTTGGCACAGAGCAGGCAGTGACTACATTGCATGTGAATGAATGAATGAATCCTTTAATTGGTTGATTAATTAGAAGCCAAGGTAGACAAAGAGAGGGTCAAAAACCAAAATCGTTACCTGGGGCTTAACTTCAAGTTTTTAAGATGCACTTGAAGCCCAGCCAAGGAGTCTCGTGGAGGCCCTCAGCAGCCAGAGTTAGGCTGGGCTGCTCAGCTTCCCTTTTCTCCCTTCTCCCCTCTATATTTTATTTCATAATGTTTGGAAACTGATGGCACATGAAAGTCCAGAGCTGAGGGATGAGCATGTTACCAAAAAACAAGGAACCAAGTCGGGGGAACATCCCGGCGGGGGGCAGGAAGAGGCGCTGGGGGACAGAGTCGCTCTCTGCCACCTGGCCTGCTCTGGCCAGCTGGACGCGGCAACGGTCACTCACTGAGCCTTGACCAAGCGCCAAGCACCTAGCCGCACGTTCATCCTCGTGACGACCCTACGATACAGTCACAGGGATGCTGCCTCTAACGTGGGGCTAGGTTCTAATGTCACCAGGGAGTGGGGGCAGGACCGGGCCTAAGCATAATAATCCTTGAAATGTACCAACCTAGGCATTTGTTGGAGAAGGACACACTGTCCCCCGCGTTCCAGCACTGGACAGGTGACGTAATGGGCTCGCGGCTTGCATGTAGGAGCCACAGTGTATGAAAAGTGTGCATTGTAATCCCTAGAACCACACTCACGAGGCAGGATAACTACACTGTGAGAGGCACCAGGACACCAACGAGGAAGATCAGACGCGTGTTTCCAATCCCGCATGCCCTGCAGGCCAAGTATGGACATACAGCTGGTAAAGAGCAGAGTGGGACCCCGTCCCACCAGCATGTTGTGCCAGACTCAGGCTGGGCCTCTTCTATGTTGTCCTTGACCCCATGGCGCCTTCCACACTATGGATGCTTCCCACGCGCCTGCTGGAAGCGCTTCAGCCTAGCAGAGGATTTATCATGTGCGTCACGCTTTCGAATCTACTAGGGCTTCTGCAGGCTTCGGCAGCCCCATAAGGTGTTGGGACTTCTCGTCTCACCGATGGGAAGAGCTCAGAGAGGTCAGAGACTTGAATGTTCGGAGAGGTAAGAGGAGGTGCAGAGTCGACCCAGGTCTTCTGACACCAGGGCCCGGGCTCTTTCCACAGCTCAACACGTTTACCTTCTGTCCCTGTGTTGTGACTTTACCTTTGGCCCTCCTACTTTTACAGGCTCCCTGCAACCTCATCCCACCATTTACAAAGCGGAAGAGTCGGCTTGGAGTCTGTGCCCCTAGACTCTAATAGGCGATGGTCACTGCACAAAACAATTAGGCGGTTCTTTGCTTAAGTAGGAAGGAGGTCAGTTCACAGAGTTCTGCAATTATTAAAGTCCTTGAAAACACTGCTTACTGCCCACATCCATAACCACCAGTCTCCTCCTCCTCAGTAAAGGACCCTTTTTTTTTTTTTTTTTTTTTTTTGCAGTACGCTGACCTCTCACTGTTGTGGCCTCTCCCGTTGCGGAGCACAGGCTCCGGACGCGCAGGCTCAGCGGCCATGGCTCACAGGCCCAACCGCTCCGAGGCATGTGGGATCTTCCCGGACCGGGGCACGAACCCGTGTCCCCTGCATCGGCAGGCGGACTCTCAACCACTGCGCCACCAGGGAAGCCCAAAGGACCCTTATTTTTAACTTTACATATTGCACTGGGGACTAAAAGGCTACACTTCCCAGCCTCCCTGACAGCTTAACTGTGTGTACGTGACCAAGTCACAACCAGTGAGACGTAAGCAGAAATGTTCCGTGGGGCTTCCAGAAAAGAGCTGAGAGAGAGCTGATTCAGCAGAGAAGGTGCCTCCTTTGAGGGCTGTGCCTTTCTTCCTTCTGCAGCGTATGGCTCAGGCACAAGAGCTGGAGTTCCAGGAACACCCTGGGCTGTGAGATGACCTGAGGATGGACAACTGGGTCCCAGACGACACCACGGGGCTCTAAGGGCCCCGAACTGCTACCTCCAACTTATTTTTATGTGAGACACAAAACTTTACATCACTGAAGCATCTTTTAAATTACTGTGAATCTGGAGGTTTTCGGGGGTTTTGATTTTGTTGTAGGCAGCTAAAGCCGATCCTAACTAATATGATCTCAAAGCAAAACGAAAACACCAACAAAACCCTGCCCCCATCTTTATCCCCAACCAGCTCCATAAAAAGCAAAACATCTGTCTAGATAAAAATCCAACATTCCTACAAATTAAGTTGTTTTACATTTGAACGTCCAGAACTTCTTACACTATCATCTCTATCACTGGCTCCGAAGAGCAGACAATGAAGATTCTATGTCCTTTTCTAATTGAAAGAACAATTTCCTCCAGTCTTACTGAGAGGCACTCATCAGAGGTCTTCATGAGTCTAGGGGATGAAAGGGTAGGGAAAGCAATTTTAAGCTCCCACATGGGAAGGACAGAACAGGACTTCAAGTTGAAAACAGTCCTGCTCGTCTTTAATATTTTTATTCTTTCTCTTATACAGCTAAACATGTATGTTTATCAAAGACGAACTGTGTAGTAATTACAAATGGGATTGCCAAAGAAATCCTCAACACACGAAAAAGAAAAAAAAAATCTGTGTGCTTAGGATTCGGGGGATTTCATATCACCTCATTTAATCCACGCTAAAGAATAAATAATACAATGAGCTAGGTTTTACTATTATCCCATAACATATAAGGCAATTGTGCTTGGAGAGGTTAGAGGATTTGTCTGAGGTCACATAACTAGACAGTTTTCTTATTCAAATAATTGGGAGAGGAAGACAGGAAAGGGCAAAGAATAATTTTCCTTCTTTATATCTTTCTGTATAATCTGAATTTTATACAACTAGGTACATGCATTCTTTGACTTTTTGCCTTTTAAAAAAGTTTGTTTTTCATGGCTCTGGAAAGGGAAAAGTAATTGGACCAATCTGCATGAGGTCACAAGGGCTAAACAATGCACACAGGTGTGAGGCGCACCGGACCCAAGAAGACCAGCCCACACCCCCGAGGCAGGGGGAGGGACGTCCAATGAGGCTGGACGCGTCCGCTGTGCTCACTGCAGCACCTACAGCTCTCAGCACGTGGCCTGGCACACACACAGCAAGCCCACCGCCAGGGTACCGCTCAAAGCCTGCAGGGACAAACCTGTGTCACACAGCACTACAACACAGCATGAAATCATACATTCATCATTGCAAATCTTTTTTGCTTTAGATTCACTTCCAAACTACCCTTCAGTTGCAGGAGTTCTAACTTGTAGCTTTAACTTCCCTCTCCACTGTGGGTCCAAGCGAAAAGTCAAGAATGGGAGGGCTAGTGGCTGAATCACATTCACAGATGTCTGGTTCATCCTCACTATGTTTTGAAACAAATCTAGCTTTAACAATTAAGAGATTTCATATTAAAAGCCCAGACTTCTAGTTTTTCACGAAGAACTGGGTGATGTGGAAACACCAGGTCCACTTTCTTGGGCTGAGGAGAGAGGACAGACGGCAAAAAGGGGGCATGGAGGGATCCCCAAGCTGCTCCCGGCATCACCACTGCTGAGGCCAGCGCCCATCTTCAAGCCTATTTCTCCACCATTGGAGGAACATTTCTTGGTGTCCATGCCTCTATCAAAAGCACAAAATGGAAAGATAAACCAAGAAGACCTTGTGTTTCCAGAAAGGTGAGAGAGCATATGGCTTAGCAGCAGGGAAGACCTCTGCTCTCTGTCTAAAACACAAGCCAAGCACAACTGTGAAGGACTATTAACTTATGATGCTTTTTCTTTCAGCTGGGGAGCCCCTCTCATTTCCACTCACTGCCTGGACCCTGCATGCATGTGAGCTTGGAACCTAGGAGCTCTCTGAAGAGGAGCTTCGGGGAAGAAAAAGTAACAAACCTGACAATACTGCAGGCAGTCCCTGCGCTGAAGTCCAAAAAGACCATTAGACAGCATCACACCCTCTGTCCAGCCACCTGCCCCCTTTTCCACGCCCCCTATAGACCTGAAGCAGCTTCTTCGTGAGGATCAGCTCTCCATACCCCAACAAGAAGTGTCTAATTCAATAAAGCCCTGTTGGCTGTGGTCCTGAGCCAGACGCCAAGGGGACAGTGATGAGTAAGACTGGAGCCATCCCACAAAGACTTTATCATCTACCACGGCAGACAGACCGCTGAACAGCTGCGAGCCATGGACAGGGTAGAGATGGCGGGAAAGCGCCGCGGAAGCTAAGAGAAACACGCAATGTATTCCAACTTTACAAAGTGGGGAGGGCAGCGGACTTCAGGGAACAGAGCCTTTTGAAGGATGAGTGGGAAGTAGGGTTCCCATAAACTGGAGGGACAAGCGTTCCAGGAAGAGGGAACAGCATGAGTAAAACCAGGAGAAAAGGGCTTCCCTGTTGGCGCAGTGGTTGTGAGTCCGCCTGCCGATGCAGGGGACACGGGTTCGTGCCCCCTTCCGCGAGGATCCCATATGCCGCGGAGCGGCTGGGCCCGTGAGCCATGGCCGCTAAGCCTGCACGTCCGGAGCCTGTGCTCCGCAACGGGAGAGGCCACAGCAGTGAGAGGCCGGCGTACCGTAAAAAAAAAAAAAAAAAAAAAACCAGGAGGGAAGAAACCATGGGCACAGACTGCTGCCGCCTAGGAAGTCTGGAGGGAACCAGGGAGGTAACACTGGTGTGTAAGAGAGCTGAGGCCACACTCTGAAGCGGAGGCACCGTTTATAGTTACACTGCCCAAGGAAGGCCTTGAATGCCAAACTGGAAAATTCAGACTTACATTACGGGAGGCAGGGAGGTGCCCTTGAAGGCATGGGGGAGGGGAGGAGACCAGGAACAGAAGGTTTTCTGGTGGGTGAAGAACTCAGCTTTTGTCGTCAATGCCTCCTTGATGCCAACTCTTGGCATCTGCTCCGCCTGCCCTGCGTGCACGCATGTCCGTTTCCGTGGCAATCCCGGTACGCAACCATCTGGAGAGTGACTAACACCCACCTAAACTGACCCTATGGCGTGTGTGTATCCCCTGGTGACCTCTGGCATTCTCCAGCCTCGCCTTCCGCTCAGAGGCCAGCAGGCATGATCCTGCAGCTGAACTGGTGGCCAACATTTGAGGATTAGGAGACATCACATTAAAAAATCTAAATCTTTCTAGGACGATACTTCTACACGGCGACAAAGAAGCCGACTGGCAGCTGCCCCCTTTAGGCAGAGCACGCAGTCACCGGTTTTCCATACCGTCACCTCTTCTGAATCTCCAAGACTGAGGCTAAACATCCACTGTCCACTTACCTTTTACAGGCCACCTACCACATACCCAAAGGCCTCTGAGTTTGCAGACACATTTATGCTAGATTTATGGGCCTAGCAGATTCCTGATCCCTCCAGCCCCAGGTACTAATCCCTCCTCCAGAGCCCACAGCTGACCCACAAGACCCACACCTCCCTCCTTCTCATACTCTCAGGCCCTGGCAGATGGCACTGCTGAAAGAAATCAAAAAGCCCCTCGAGAGAGCTAGGCAACAAGCTTCGAAGAAATTCAATATACCTTTATTTTCCCCTTCTATTACCAACTCAACTCTTCCTGACTACCCACTGTGTGTCAGGCCTTCTAAGCAGTGCTCAAGAAATACGGCTGAATAAGATGGGATCCCTGCCTTTGCCAGGTCTGGGGAACCTGGAAAAACTCCAGGTGGACCTGGCTTAGATGCCACTCAGAATGAATGAAATAACAACACAGCTCAGGCGTGAAACACAGCAATCCATGTACATTCTACAAGCAAACGTTCAACACTCACTAGCTAGTAAATAAGGCAGCAGGCCCAGCTTTTCAGAACAGGGGGATGTTTGGTCCCCAATACTTATTCTCATCAGAAACTGGGCAAGGAAATTTACTCTGCTGCTTTGATCTTAGATACAGAGTGAGAGAGAGAAAAGGTTGGCCATGGCAGCAAAACAGAAAAGAAATGTCAGTATGATTCCTGTCTTCAGTAAGGAAACAGCCTAGTTAAGGATCAAAACACCAAACCCTACAGATTAACCGAGTCGCTAATACGGAAGGAATGTGAACACGGGCTGGGGTCCAGGTGGGAGGCCTGCTGGATGAGGTGTGCCAGGGCTGGGTTTTGAAAGATTTTTTAATTGAAGAAGTAGCCTAGGGGGGCACAAATAATCTGTATTCTGTTTGATTAATCATCAGGACCTCCCTCTGAAAAAAAATGTTGGATCTACGATATTATTGAAGAAATAATAGGAAACATTAAATCCCACTTGAGTAAGAATGAAGTTCAAAACCCCATGGAAAACTCTGGTTCAAGAAAGCCACGGGGGCTTCCCTGGTGGCGCAGTGGTTGAGAGTCCGCCTGCCGATGCAGGGGACACGGGTTCGTGCCCCGGTCCGGGAAGATCCCACGTGCCGCGGAGCGGCTGAGCCCGTGAGCCATGGCCGCTGAGCCTGCGTGTCCGGAGCCTGTGCTCCGCAACGGGAGAGGCCACAACAGTGAGAGGCCCGCGTACCGAAGAAAAAAAAAAAAAAAAAAAAGAAAAAGAAAGCCACGGATTTAGCCTGTGAATGGGTTTTCCACTTGGCAAGACAGCCCCTCATCACTGAGTGATAATACAAAGGAATGAATGGACATTCGTATCAGGGAAATTCCTAGTGATTATTAGAATGGAAAGGAAAGAAAAGAGGGAGGAGGAAGCAAGAGTACTAACAAGCGGCAGGCACCCTCCGCTTTAAATTCTGGCAAAGGCAACAACCGTTTTGTTCAAGTTGGGATGACCTCCAGCAAGAATTAGTAAAAGCTGTAACAAAAGTGAATTTCTACACTCTTAAAAGTCATTTTTCTTGCTTTTCTTGCTCTTAATTTCTCCTCCAAACAATGGTCACGTTATAACATGCAGCCATTTGTCCCTGCCAAATAAGTAAATCAGCCCAGACCACTTGGACAAAAATGATGACAGCATTTCCCCGCTGCTCTATATTTAGTCCCGTCTTGTGCCACGTGACCTCAGGCCGTCAAACCCCTCGCCCCAGGCTCCATTACACCCATCAGGCCCACCCCTACCAACTTCCCCTTGGCTAGCCCTCTCCCCCTGCATCTTCCCCCAGGAAGGGTCCATGGGTTCAGCCACTTCCATACTTCTTTCTCTCTCTCTCTCTCACTCACACACACACACACACACACACACACACACACACACACACGCAAATGAACCCTTTCTTTGCCATGAACCAAAATCCATAAATGAAAGGAACCCAAGCTGCTCCAGCTGAAGCAAAGATGGAGGTCTACAAGCCCCTGTCACTCAGTCTTGAGGCTGCCCCTACCTTTACCCCTTACCACAGAGTCCCAGAAAAGCACTATTCAAGCCAAACGTCTTCATCTTACAGGTGCAAAGTCAGAACCCCAGAGAGGGAAAGTGCCAGGCCCAAGGACATGCACACAGTCTGTTAGAAATCAGGCCGGAAGCCAGGTTTCTTGACTCACCCGACCAGCGCTCTTTCCACCGCCCACACTGCATCTTAATTCCTATAACCAACACTCACACAAAATCAACCACGTGCCCAGCATTTGTCTAAGGCCCTCTCCACAGGTTAACATATTTAATCGCCACGACAGTCTTAGGACGTAGGTTCTCTTCTCCCCATTTCACAGAGTAGGAAACTGAGACCCAGAGAGATTAAGGAACGTGGCCAAGGTCACAGAGCTGGTGAGTGGCAGAGCAAGGGGTTTGAGCCCAAGCAGCCCCACTCCAGAACCATGGTTCTTAAGCCGTTTGCCAGAAGGAATCACTTGTTGCCTTTAGGCAGAAAAGGGAATACTGTGTTATTAGCCATCTGACAAATAGACCCAGAGTTTTCCTTAAAAAGCAAAAGACCCACAAGAATGAAAAATTAAAACAACAGCAATGACACTGGAGACTGCAGTGGAAACCTGAATGTGCTAGACCCCCCTCAAAGGCTTCGGTCGGCTTTCTGGCTTTCTCTTTCAGGGTGCTGCCTGCGTGGGGTCGGGGTGGGGCGGTGTGATCCCATGTGAACGTACACAGTAGCCCGAAGTCTTCGGTCTGCTCGCAATGCATTTGTCCTTTGCACACACACATCTTGGCTTCTTTCCTACCCCTGATGCCCCAAACCCTGGGGCTTCTGTACAAAACTCACCCTCCTGTTAAGGGTTCTGGGCAGCCTACCCTTCTACCACAGAAAAGTAAAATGCTCCGCCCTTTCTTTAAAAAATAAAAAAACTATCAGTGGCTAGCCTGCCCTTTGGGGATCTTTCTCTGTATCTGGGGATATTTCTTCACCCAACTCTGGCACGTGCCCTTCAAAATCAAGTCAGATAATACAGAGGTGAACTGTCTAAACCCCCTGCTTCTTCACTGCTTCAGGCACTTGCCCACAGCCTGTCCGTAGCTCATGGGCGCATCCGCACCTATGGTACCTCCAGAAGCTCCAAGCTAACGGCTGGCAACGGCAGAACCAACACACAGCTTGATTTTCAGAGGGTTTTGAAACCTCTGCTTGCTCAGCTGCTGACCCATCTCGGGCACCTGGGCTGTGCCGGCTGCAGTCACCAAGCGTTTGCTCTGCACCCGGACTGCACCAAGCCCAGTTATGAGACCTCCAAACGTGAGCTTAGTGGGGAACAGACGTGGACAAGGTTCTCACGACCCAGGGAACTCCAGATGTCCTAAGAAGGAAAGGGGACCACACCAAATGAAGGGTTGGGAGAGACAAGAGACATTCCCACAGCAGCAAGGAACAAAGAGCATCTTTACTTTCTGTGCTAACGCCCTCCAACACCGCCACCAAAAATTAGGGTATTTCATGCTGCCAGCCAAGGTGACTGCCTCAAATCCGGCCACTTTCTACATTTGCATAATGGGTCCTGACATCCGGCTACCATTTTACGGTCACCAAATCAGACACAAGGTGGAAACCTCCCCACAAAGCAATATTTATTGTCTTTGGATCATCGTTGGCTAAAACCTCCTGAAATTTCACCAATCTCAGCTCTGTAAAACAGAAAAAAATGCCACTATAAATCACAATCGAACCAGGATCTCAGGACAAGCCCATACTTCGTATTTTCTAATTTTCAGATAAATATTGGAACAGTACAGAAACAGGGTGATCTCAGAAATTGTGCCATTTTTATACCCACATGACAGAACCCAACCATTTATCTCACTTTAGTCTACTTACCTCAAATACACAATTCCCTTTAACAAAAAATATCCCTCTTTTAAACAATATGGGATATGAAGCAAAAAGAACAGGGCACCAAAACAAATTCTTTCCTACAAAATTTATGGTTCCTTTTCTGTCAGCGGTTACACACATAACTACCACCCAGGTCTGCTGCTATGTACACAACACAGGCTATGAATTTTAAAGAACTGCATCAATCTCTCATCTGTGTGCAGTGTGATGGCGCATGCTTGGGTGCTGATTTTTAAAAGCAAATCAACCTTCCTCAAATAATCTATTAAGGTAAAGAATTAGGAAGGAAAAGCTGACAGCATTCAACACCATTGCGGGGGGGACCCTAAATGCTCGTATGTGTCAGGGTGATGCCTTGAGAGCGGGAACACACTGTTGGTACCCTGGCAAGATGTCCATCACAACATTTTTTCCACCCCTTCACCTGGGTCAGCAAATTTTACTCTCACACTTGGGCAAATGAGTTTGCTCAATGGTCAGCGTAGGGAGTCGGGCCCCTTCCTGAAGGCTCCCAGGCCCACTCAACACTATTTACTCCTCTTAGGCTCAGAAAAAAAGAAGTGGATGTTGGTTTTGGCTGGGAGGGAGGGGGGGCCCTCAAAAAAAAGAATGTTTAATTTCTGATATATTGAATATTTTTGCAAATCTTTAATTTAGCTTTTAAAAAATTTCAAGGAGCTCATTTCACAACAGACAGCTACCAGATACCTACAAATATGTACGATCTTCTCTGAGTCCAAAGATGTTTCTCCAAAGTAACATTCCTTAGGGTCACTACCTTAAGTCAGAATCAGTTAACATGAGAGTGCCAAGTCCCCCCTGGTTTTCAAGTTTCTTTGCTATGGCCCCTGATTTTTGCTTTCAGGGGGTATTTTTTTAAGGGGCGGGATTCTACACTGGTGAAGCAAGAGGTCTCAGGTCCAAACAGGCTTTGCCCCCATGCATCTGCCCAGCGGGGTCAGGCAGGAGAGGGGGAAGCAGGCAGGATGCTTCCTTTCCACTGAGAGTCCTTCTCCACTGCTCTTGTCAAGGCCAAGTGCCCGCCTCACCCCTGCCACCTCCACGTTCCTGAACAGAGGTCGTCCCAAAGTCAGGAGAAGAACAGGGAGATTGGGAGATGGGGAACCGACGGCCTGACCCCAAAGGCCTGCTGGGATGGGGCCTCCCCTCCCCCACCCCACCCTCCCTCCCAGGAAGCTGGGAGAGGGGGTAACTCGACTCCGGTGAGACAGAGAAAAGGAAGGCCTCGGCTTTATTCTCGAAGGTATCTAGCCATCCCCCTAGGGCAGCTTCCAGCTGCCATTCGCATGCGTGAAGACTGTGGTCAATTTGTACCTGGGAGAGAACAAAGCAGGAAATAAAAAGGCCGTCTGTCACTTACTCAAAGCCGGAGCCCATTAAGCTTAACTAAAGGGAGCCCAGTCTCCCCGCTTCAGAAGGTGGGATTTGCTCTCCAGCCCCTCCCCTCACTGGCCCTTACAAAAGGATCTTGTTCCCACTTAACCTGTTTCTCCTGTGCCCGTTTCTAGTCTCCAAGGGGACTGCGTTTGTATTTTTAATTAGCTGCTTTTCACATAACTCTTGAAAGTTCTGTTATTACTTGTACATGGGAAGAAAAATAGATCTAAACAATGAAAAGAGAATTCTCCCTCCCACCTCAGATCCCTGGGATCCCACTGCCTCATCCCAGGGGCTTCACTTCTAAGATTCCTCCCAATGCTCCCAAGGCAGGCCCAGGGCTTCGTGCCACTCACAGCGCCCCCCAGCCACATCCCTGGTGTGTGTAATTCATGCCTGGCACTTTGCTAGGACTTTGCAAAATGGATTCTCGACAAAATGTTTGAACAAAGAATCTGCAGACTGGGGGTGATCGAGCCATCTCAGCAAGGAGGATGATTTTAAGAAACAGAGGGGGCCACTACAATTAATTTACATCTACTCTCCATGTCATTCACATATCACAAACATTTTTATAGCAAGGAACAAGCATCCATGCATCCCCTATTTCATTTAACACCATGAGGCACATTTTTAATCTCCCCATCTTACGGGTGAGAAACGGGAAGCTCAGAGACGAGCTCGGTTGCCCAGGGCTGTTACCCAGCTGAGTCCCAGGTTCCACTGCCCCTCCAGGGACCACCCACACCAACTTCCTACCCCAGGTGGTCCTTACTGCCCCTACGACACTGATGTGCATTAATACCACTACCCAAAAAGGTCTCAGGCTTCTGCCTTTTGCTATGATAGTGGTAATAGTAAGTTCAGCTGTAGGGTTGGCTGCCTGGGTTCAAATTTTGGCTCTACCACTTAAGATCTCTGTGGCCTTGAGCAAAGTACTTAATCTTTTTTAAGCAAATTACTTAATATTTTCCACCTGCAAAAAGGGGCTATCGTAGTCCCCACTCGTCTGTACGCTTTGTGCGTTCATTAAGAAAATGTATGTAATTACCACCATTACCAAAGTGATGGGTACAGGAGTCAATGTTCCTATGATGTTCGTCGTCTAGCACAATGCAGGCAGGGCACTGCAAACGGGCACAGTACACGACACCAGACAAGTGCTTCCAAGCTCATCTGCTTCGCTTTCCCACGACAATCCAGTGAGGCTGGCAGGGCAGGAATTAGGGGACCCATTTTAGAGATGAGGCTTCTGAGGCTCATATATGCACACAGTTGTGGCCATGTGATCCGAATCCCCAATACTAAGCTCTTCCCCGCTCCCAAGCTGCCTTCTCTACAGAGTTGCCATGAGGATAAGGAAGGAGACACAGTGCTCATCTGTCTGTCCAAGGGGGGTCTGCCCCGCTGGGAACCCTCAGAACCACAAGAGGAAGGGAAGGCTGAGCAGCCCTCGCCAAGGAGGATCCAGAGCTCAAACCACGCGTGGGACATGCAGGTCAATTCAAGCCACTCAAGACCTCCAATTCTGCCAGCCCAGCTTCCTTTGAAACCCACAAAACGGTGGCTGCAAAGGCAAACAGAGCTGTCTCTTGGTGGATCCTCATCCAGAGAGGTACGTCATGCGGTGGACAAAGGTGGAGCCTGCCTCCCTGCAAACTAGCTGGAGGATCTTACACAAGTCACCTTACCAGTATTTTTAAAATTCAGTTACACTCAGCCCCATCTGCCAAGTACTTAACAGTGGCTTAGAATAATACAAACAACACAAAAGAATAAAATAAACGGCCAAGGGAATCGGGATAAGAGAAAAGTAAATGTAAGGCAAATAATAAAGCCAGGGGTAAGACCAGCACGTAGAAGAATATACCATATGGTCAGTTCCTTTCTGCAGAAGTGTCAAGACGGGTCACAAACCTAGCTCTCAGGTGCTTAGTAACCAAAGCCAAAGGGAAACATGATCAGCCACGAGATTCTCAGTGCCCAGAAAAAGAAAACAAACCAGTTGTTCTGGAGAAGCACATCTTTCCCTGTCTGATTCAGAGCCTCAGAAAAGTTTCTCCATCAGACCTTCATAAAGGGTCACAATGGTATAGCAAAAGATTCGCCACCACAGACCCTAATGTCTCTGCCAGGCAGTTCCTTACTTCACCAGCTCCTCTTGCAATTCAAAGGCATAATCCAAAAAGGACAATTCAGCCGAAATGGGGAGGTCACTTTACCCCTAGCCTCAGTTACCTAATCTACAAAATGATCCCTCTATCCGACCAGACTGTTGTGAGGGTTAAACAGGATAACAGGTGATAACTCACATGCCTGACACGCAGCAGGTCCTCTGTAAAGATCAGTTCATAGCTTCTACAAGAAGGTAAGTTCCTCCAGGGTAGGCTCTTGGGCGGAATTGGTCATTGATTTATCCCAAGCATCTAGAATGGCCACTGGTACATAGTAATTACTCAACAAATCTTCGTTGAATTAATTTTCTGCAGCAGTTTCCTGAAAATACTAGTCTCATGAGATATTTCTAAAAATAGAGATAAACAGATACGAGGTAAAACAAAAATCTGGGAAAAATAAGGGTTTTATATTCGCCTCCCTCTCAGTGTCATAAGCACGTGGAACGTTCTTAGAAGTCTTGCAAGAAAGACATCTGTTTGATTTTGTTTAGCCCAGAGTTCTCTAAACTTGCTTGACCACAAACCCCCTCTTTTTCCCCCATAGAATGGGAAAGTGATCCACAAGTGTTCTCGTGACCCTAGGGGACTCTAACTGATCCTAAGAAGGAAAGGGGGCCACCCCAGAGATAAGAGGTGGGCCCATAGTAGCCTAGGAACGAAAAGCATCCCCACTCTCCAAGCCAACCCCTTCTACCACCACCACCTATGAACTTTGGAACACGTGGCATTTTTTTTTAAATCAAATGGATCCTTCAGACCTAACCAGCTCCCTCTGTCTGGACACATGGACACTCTGGCTGCCCCTGAACATTCCAGAACCCACTTGTTCAGCAAGACCAACTCCCAGTCTCCTGGCTCAGGGTCACCTGCCTGCAGAGAAACACCCAAGTCAAAGCAAAGCACAGAGTCTGGGTCGGGGAAAAGGTCCTTACCACCCCCAGGGAGCTTCCTTGGAAGAGGGTACAGGAGGCAGGAGGACCTGGGTATGTGTCCATCCAGGAGTCCCTGGGTGGCAGGCCGCAGAGTGCATCACATGTTTCTGTTTAGCTCACTAAGCTGAGAGGCCGCCTGGCAACAGGTACCCCTGGCTGACGCTCTAGCCACCCGCCCCCGCAGGTGCCACCCCCGAGCTCCCAGAGAGCCAGGCGGGCAGAAGGCCAGGCCATCCGAATGACCAGCACCCCCTCCCCCATGCAAACCACGGCTCTCTCAGGCACCCACAGGGCTCGCCAGACAGGAAATGATTAACGAGTGTTTACTGAGCCCTTCCGGGCAGCTGAGGGCTGTTCCCAGCCTCGGATACGCCCCGGCAGGTTCTGGCACCCATTCACTCATTCGTGAAACAGTCGTTAAGTGTCTGCCTAGTACTGAGTACCAAGCACCGGCCCAGGCTTCTACATGAACCCTGGCCTTGCCCTCAGACCCCTCTGTGCTGCTGGACTGCCTTGGCCTGCCGTCCACCTACACAGCCACGAGATTCACGTTCCTCCTACTTCTAGGCACCTAGTCCGTGTGTTCGAAAGAAATTAAAATGGCCTGTAGGTGACCGTGGGCCCAACTGTTGTTTAGCATCACTTGTCATCCACCTTCTGCCCCCTGGGGCTTGACATCTTGAATGCAACCCTGAACTGCATTCTCAGCAGCCCCGTGTGCCGGGACAGGAAGGCGGCTGAGACCCGTGAGTCCTCTGCTCCCAAAGCCCCAACAATGCGTCTCTCCAACCCCACCTCCCCCATCTGCCCATGTTGTTCTTGCCGCCTGGAAGGTCCTCCCTGACGGCTGCATCTGCTGTTACAGCAGCAGAGCGGTGGCTCCTCCTTTCCTGCACTAGATCACGAGGTCCTTGACTGCAGGGACATCACCCTCCATTCTCGTTCTCCTGGGACTCAGCACAGGCCTTGGCACAGAACAGCTTCAGGGGACCATGCTGAATAAAGAGGAGTGGAAATCAACACCGTGCTTGGTAGACTTTCATAGATGCCAGCCTTGAAAACACCACCTTGAGGCTGTGGCTAATTCAATTAGTACCACTTAGAGCGAGGATGCAACTCCAAACAAGCTGATTTGCAAGGCTGTTGCTAGCAAAGCATTCACAAAAAGAGATAAGAGGGGAAACTGGGGCAATGGCCCGCAATGGCCAGCACTGCACTCACCCCAGTAACACCCACTTCAACGCTCCCCACCCCACGTCCCCAAGCTGCTGCAGACCTGGACTCATGTGACCCCCAAGAAACCACCCAAACACAAGCGAGGGAAACTACCACAGCTCTCAGTCACTTCCACAGAGTGAACCCAAGTCTTCCTGACTGTACTTTTCAGTGCTCCCCCCTGAAGCAGATATATTTTTTAAAACTGAAAATCGGTTGATTACTACCTTCCCATGTAGAGGAAAGAAGCGTGGGCTTTCGCACTCTCTCAGACTCAAGTTCAAATCCCGGCTTTGCCACTCCCTCCCCTTGGGATCTTGGCAAGTCACTAGACCTCTCTGCGTCTCAGTTTCCACCTCCGTAAAATAAGACACTCCACCACCGCCTCGGGATTGTTGTGAGGGTTAAATGAAATAAAGTGAGAGAAGGTGCCTAGCAAAGTGTCTGGCCCCAGTCTGGGCTTAATAGATGCTCAGCGCTTCCCCTTCCCTGGTAATTCTTCAGAATTGAGCCCAAACAGAGGCAATAAGCACAGTGGACAGAGCCCCGCTCTGGAGCCCACTGCCCAGGTTCTAATCCTGACTCCACCCTCCCAGCTGTGTGACCTCAGAAGAGGTACCTGACCTCTCTGCGCCTCATCTGCAAGAGGAGGGTAACAATACCCCGACCCATGGAGGGCTCTCATGAGAATGCAAGTACTGAGAACTTGGCTTGACACAGAAGCACTCAATATGCATATTAGCTACTCTTACTAACTCCAAGTTAGACTTATTGCTCCTCCTAGGTTACAAAAGATTTTCGCTTACATTATCTCCCTGGATCCTCCCAACTCCTCCTGGGGGCAGGTGAGGTGGGGATGAGTTACTGGGAGAACTATGCCCAGCCTATAGCAGTGAGGCTGTCATCTGGCCCTAATGGTGTTTTATTTGGTTAATTTGAGTCAATATTTTTTAAAAGCAGGTGTTTCAACATTTAAAACTATTTTCAGCTTTTCTTGGGAAAAAAAAAAAAAAAAAAAGGAATCAGAGTAACTGACAACTTTGGTTTCCCTAGGGTTAGAATCCCAGCTCCAACACTGACCAGTTGTGTGGTCTTTGGGCAAGTTACTTGACCCAACCGTGTCTCAGATTCCTCAATTCTCAAATGAGGATTAAAAATTGGAGATACCTCGGATTTCCCTGGCGGTCCAGTGGTTAAGACTCTGTGCTTCCACTGGAGGTGGCGTGGGTTTGATTGGTAAGGATTAAGTGAGGTGGTATTTATTTATTTTAACGTTTTATTTTGTATCGGAGCATAGCTGATTAACAATGTCGTGTTAGTTTCAGGTATACAGCAAAGTGATTCAGTTATACATACACATGTATCTATTCTTTTTCAAATTCTTTTCCCATTTAGGTTGTTACATAATATTTAGCAGAGTTCCCTGTGCTATACAGTAGTAGGTCCTTGTTGCTTATCCATTTTAAATATAGGAGGTGCTATTTATAAAGCACAAAATACAGCACCTGAATGGACAGTGGTGATAAGCACAGAACACTGTGCGTGTACACAATGCCACTGAACTATACACTTAAAAATGGCTAAAATGTACGAAATAAAAAAGTATAAGAAAATATTTTTAAAACTGGCTCAAATGCTAAATTTTGTTATATGTATTTTACTACAATTTAAACAAACACACTGTCTGACACATTTTAATGTGTTATTTAAAAGTGGGGAGGCACTCGCCTTCAAACAGGGCGTCTTCTCTGAGTTGACCGAAGTCCCCACTACTCCCTACTGCCTCATTAACACCACTCACACCCTGAGCTGCATCCCTGCCATAAGAGCTAGGTGAGAATACTGTGTGTGAAGGCACTTGGAACACTCTGGTAAGCATTGCTTCCTTTCCTTAAGTCACTCCACTCAAGATAAATGATCTAGTAAGTGGTAAGACCAGACACAGAACCCAGGCTACCTTCGCCCCCAAGTCCAGCTCTTGTCTCACCATCAGCACGTTGCTGGCAGCCTCAGTACATACACGACCACCACACAGGCTTGGTCTTGATGGGTCTCTCTCATGAAGAAGCGCACACAGCCCCGATCTACAAAAGGTAGCAAAACTGATCGAGCCCGATAGATTAAATGTCTTACAAAGTGTGCTGATGCCCGTGTGACACTGAACGCTAAAAGGCAGGCTGTGCCTATGTCAATCTCTGGTGTGCCCAGCGGGTCTGGTCCCTGAACAGACGGCAGTGACCGCCACTGCCCTCTGCCCTGCCTGCCTCCTGGAATGAGGCTTCTGCCTTGATCACCAAGCCCCACTTCTTACTTAAAGGCCCAATTCAAGTCCCACCTCTTCAATTCATTTGACAAAACACTGACTGCGCACCTCCTGGATACCTGGCCCTGTGACATGGTGCCCTGGGGGAACCCAGTCTACTTAGGCAGACAAAGACACAAGGATGTCTTTCAGGATGTGTGCAGACCTGGTGGAAAGGGCATGGCACATTGGAGGAAACTGCAAGAAATGTGAGCCCACACAGTGTGTAGGTCCAGGATCCAGAAGGCCCTGGGAGCTCTGACGGGCTTGAAGCAGCAGATAATTCGGTCTGGTCTGATCTCTCAACCCCAGCGCAGCAATGACTCAAGGTCCAAGGCCAGGCAAGCCCTATCTCTGAAGGCCCAGATAGCTCACTGAATTCTTACAACAACCCACAGGCAAGGTACTTCTTCCAAATTACAGATGGGAAGCTGAGACTGGAAGGTCCAGTGACTTGCCCAAGGGCACGCAGCAATTATGGGACTTGGCCTAGGGCTACCTAACCTGCTTTTCTTTAAACACCACACTATAGCGCACTCCTGTATCCTTGCAAAACATGTTTTTGAGTTGGAAGTCTGGTTGAATGTTTTACCGAATTGGGTTTCCACTTTACCTTATTTTGTAGCCCACATCTTTAAACGTCTTGCGTTACAAACATCTTCCTGTGTCATTAAGCATTCTTTCAAAGCATTTGTGATGACTGTGTAGTAGTCCACGGTTTCCGCAATTCCCCCACTGCGTAACATTTCAGTTGTTTCCAACCCATGGCTTCTTGTTTTTAACAGACCAGCCCACACAAAGTTCATCTCACTGTGTTCTCACAGGGGGGAACTCTGCACCCCAGATACCACCCATTGTGTCACTTATCTCGGATGAGGATGAGTAAGACTGTGACTTTCAACGTTATATCAGCAAGTTTTATTCTAAAAGGAACACTACTCTTTTTCTTCCCCAACTCACCTCCCAAACTCAGCCTCCCAGTCTGGGTTACTCTATCAGATATAAATGCAGTAAATGGGGGTAGCAGGCGAGGACCATCTGTCAGCCAACACCTTCAGGATCCAAGCATGCTCAACCTCCCCTCAGGTGGTCAAAAACTGCAGAGATGCCAGACTCCAGCAGACACCTTCAACGCTTCCCCGAAAAGAATGCATTTCCCCTCAGCAGATTACCAAGCACACCACAGAATTCAACCCCAGAAAACCAATTCCACGTCCACTGGAGAAACGGGTCAAAGATAGGTATGTTCCCTGAATGCCCTGTATGCTCACGATTGGGAACGTTACTGTCCGGAAGAACAGGGTAGTGGAGCCAGAAAGCTGGGCTCACGCTATGACTAGCTGTGTGGTCTTGGGCAAGTGGCTTCCCTTCTCTGGACCTCAGTTTCAGTATCTGCAAAGGGCAAGGTTTGGATTAGGTGATCCTTAATAACGTCCCTTCCTGCTCCAAAGGGCCTGGGCCTGACCAATTATATAAATGAAGAGTGACTGGACTTCATGATGCGAACTGATAAGTACAGCCCGGGACCGAGAGCAGTTGCCTGGAGGCAAGAGGGCAGAAACACACAGAGGAAGGATCACAGACGTAGGCCCCCTATGTCCTCATAGGTCAGGATAAAAGAGAACACATTAGGGCTTCCCTGGTGGCGCAGTGGTTGAGAGTCCGCCTGCCGATGCAGGAGACGCAGGTTCGTGCCCCGGTCCGGGAAGATCCCACATGCTGTGGAGCGGCTGGGCCCGTGAGCCATGGCCGCTGAGCCTGCGCGTCCGGAACCTGTGCTCCACAACGGGAGAGGCCACAGCAGTGAGAGGCCCGCATACCGCAAAAAAAAAAAAAAAAAAAAAGAGAGGACACATTAGATCACTCTCTGATAGGGGCAGGATTCTGACTTAGTCTAAGAAAAAATCACCTAACTTGCATCCCCTAAGCCTAGCTTCTCATAGTAAGACACACGTGCTTATCACACTTAAAAAACATTAAGTGACTGATTCATAACAACCCAGCAAAATGCTGCAGTCAGAACAAGAGCAAGTCATTGCGATGCCAGCACCAAAGGGGAGGTTTCTGTCTTTATTTTCTAAATGGCAACGACAGGCTTTTCACAAAACCCAGGCCAGCTGCAAGTCACTGATAAATGGGACAGCCAGCTCTACCACTTGAACAGAGAGACAGGCCCAGATAGGAGAGGCCACCCGAGTGACCTCTAGGACCCAGGAAAGCCTCACTGGCTTTCAGGTGATGTCCAGGCAGAACGAGGAAGGGATGTGCTGGAGGCAGCTGCCCATGCCGAGGGCGGGTCAGCACCAGACTCTTCCTGGAAACAAAGGCTCCAGTTCAACTACTGGGAAAAATCAATTGTCTCAGGATTACAACCGGGGTTCAAAACTCCCCCAAATGGGCAGGGATGTACGTCCTCCCAGACCAGCGGGCGACCTCCTCCAGAACCTGCCTGCACCTGCCGCGTGTGTCCCTCCCTGCCTCCCAGACATGTTCTAGCAGGTTCTGGTCCCCCCACTTCCTTTCTCCTCTTCTCCTCCCTTCCTCCCCAACCCCCGCCCTTGTTCATTTCTGCCTTCAGGGAGGCAGGAGGCTGGGAGAAGAACAGCAGGTTCCAGATGAGGAAGGTAATGTGCAAAGGAGACAAGATCAGCCCAAGGTCACAGAGGTCGTTCCAAGAATCCAACTCACTCTCCTAACCCCAACTTGTGTTCCTTCTACTGTCACAGCCGCACACAGCAGGTCCTGCCGATGCCGCCTGTGAAACGTCTCCCCTCACTGCACACCGCGCTCGCACCAGTGTACACACACCCCCCGACTCCATCCAGCTCACTGTCACTCTACAGGACTGCTCAGCCTCTTGGCCCCTCCCAGGGAGGCCACTGCTATCACCTGGTCTCCCAGGAGCAGATGGCATGCCAGCCGGCTAAGAACTGGACAGAGCTGGGACCTACCATTTTCTAGCTGTGTAGCATACTTCATTGAACCCGAGTATCCTTACCTGTCAGAAGGGAGTAGTAAAAGACCCTGCCTCATAGGGTCATTTAAAAGAAACGGAGCACATTAAGCTTGCCCTGGACTGGCCTGGTAAAGGCAGAGACACACACAGGTCTCCTCACAGCCCACCCTGCTCAAAGGCTCCAAACACCACTCCCCAGTTCAAAGTCCTCCCACGATGGAAACACTTGTCCACATAAAAACCTGAGAAGTGTTCACAGAAGCATTATGCGTAATAGGTAAAAAAGAGGAATTAACCCAAATGTCCATCAACTCGTGAAAGAAGAAATAACACATGGGATAGGCCCTATGGTGAATATTTGGCCATGAAAAGGCATGAAGCACTGATATACGCCAATAAGGATGGACCTTGAGGGAATTCCCTGGCGATCCAGTGGTTAGGACTCTGCACTTCTAATGCAAGGGGCACGGGTTCGATCCCTGGTCGGGGAAACTAAGATCCCACAAGCCGTGCAGTGTGGCCAAAAAAAAAGATGGACCTTGAAAACATTATGCTGGGTGAAATAAGCCAGATACAAGAAGACAAACATTATATGATTCCTCTTATATGAAACACATAGAAAAGGCAAATCCTTAGAAACAGAAAGCAAACTGATGGTTGCCAGAAGCTGGGGGAAGGAAGGAATCAGGAGTGATTGCTAATGGGTGTGGGTTTCTTTGAGGGGTAATGAAAATATTCTGGAACTCGATAACAGTGATGATTGCCTCTGAATATACTAAAAACAACTGAGTTGGACACTTTAAAAGAATGAATCTTGTGGTATGTGAATTACATCTCAATACAGCTGTTATTTTTTAAATTACCATTAAAAAATATAACAACATAATACAATGGTTAATATATAAAATGTGAAAAGAAAATCCTGCTGTAATGCCTCATGCTCTACAAGACGGAATCTAAATCACTCAGACACCCGAAACCTCCAAGCCCGGCCCCAGCCTACCTTGCCACAAACACGGTGAATTTACCAAGTGTGACCCATCACTGCCCCCAGAATGAGTCCTCCCCACTGCAGGCCTGGGCTCCCAACATTCACCCCCAAACAGCAACCAAGGTTACTCGTTTGGCCTTACTTCTGTCTCAGCTCCTGGCTGGTATTCTGAGGGCTGCCCCATCTGTGACTTGAAACTGACCCAGCAGCCCACCTCACCTCTCCCGCTAAACCAGAACCTCCCAAAGGAAAGAGATCTGGACCGGCCTGCTTCCCTCCTCTCTGTCCCCACCCCTCAGGCCACTGTTGTGTCAAAACCAAAAGTAGATCCCCGTGGCTTCCTGTGTGCTAAATAGGGTTCTTGATCCTGACATCAGCACTCCTTAGAACGGTCAGACTGATTTACAGGTGAGGAAACAAAGGCAGGGTAGGGTAGTGAGAAGGAAGGGAGGAAGCAAAGGGCAAAGCTAGGGTCTGAACTCAACTTTCTCTGCCCTCTATGCTAGCACATGCTGCCGCTTTCGACATAAAATCAAGAAGGCCCAGGGCTTCCCCCGTGGCACAGTGGTTGAGAGTCCGCCTGCCGATGCAGGGGACACGGGTTCGTGCCCCGGTCCGGGAAGATCCCACATGCCACGGAGCGGCTGGGCCCGTGAGCCATGGCCACTGAGCCTGCGCATCCGGAGCCTGTGCTCCGCAACGGGAGAGGCCACAGCAGTGAGAGGCCCGCGTACCGCAAAAAAAAAAAAAGGCCAGATATCTAATAAGCACTCAACAATATTTCATTCTTCAAACGTCCATCTGACCATCACATAATTCAAGTTTAAGGTTAGATACTGCAGAGCAGGCACCCCTAAAATTAGCTCTAAAAATGAAACGAATACACCTGATTATCTTTGCAATCAGCTAATACCCACCTAGGCCCATCTGGTTTCTGGCTGCACTTAGAATTTTTCTAGGTACCACAAGACAAGTGCAGACTGCGGCACAGAACACCAACAGTGACTTGACATCTTCCCGGCGCATTTTTTTAAATATATAATTAATTAATTAATGTTTAAAAAAGATCACACAGAACAGGCTCTACACGAGTCACGCACGGTCCAAAAGCAGTGGAGGCAGCCACCACACAGCCCAGTTGGCATGTCTACAAACGCAAGTATTAAATTTAACATCTGTCTTTAAAAAATGATAACACCCAGTGCCAGTGTGGGCGTAATGAAACAGGCAGTCACATGCATTCTAATGGCAATGTAAACAATGCACCCCTTTTGGAAAGTCATTTGGCAAGTGGTGTCAAAGAGTATAAAGATGCCTGGAAATTAATCCGGAATAAATCATTTCTGTTTCACAGAAAAAGTGATAGCGTGAAGATATTCATCCCTGCATTACTTATAACAGTGAAAAACTGGGTGCTACCTAAATCTCTAAACAGGAAAAAAGTTAAGTGAATTACGGTACACCCAATCCATGCAGTATCCTGCAGCTATAAAAAAAATTATGGTTCTATCATCCATTTATCACCATGGAAAAAGTGTGCTCTTCATTTAGCCTTCTGGCATTAAAGGATCTGAAATTGTCCCTGTCGGTGATGACAATTATTTTAAATAAGAAACAACCTGGAATAAGTCGTAGCTGTAACTACTTTAAAATTACAATAGCTCTCCAATGAGGAGAGATACATGGCTTTTTTTTTTCCTTTCTCTAGTTTCTTTTCTTTTTTTTTCAATATATATCTATGTATTTATTTTGGCTGCGCCAGGTCTTAGCTGCGGCATGTTTAGTTGTAGCACGCAGACTCTTAGTTGGGGCATGCATGCGGGCCCAGGGATCAAACCCGGACCCCCCTGCATTGGGAGCGTGGAGTCCTACCCACTGCACCACCAGGGAAGTCCCCTCCTTTCTCCAATTTCTAAATTTCTTTTAATATTGTTACACTACTCTTATATAAATAGAAAAAAATAAATTTTAAAAAAAAGACCAAACTCATTCTGAGGCCTCTCCCTCACATCAACCCTGAGCCTCCCCACCCCAGAATACAGCAGCCACTTGAAATGCAGCCGTGGCTGTTCACTCTTCCATTTATCTAAACAGGGCAGGGCTTCCCTGGTGGCGCACTGGTTAAGAATCCGCCTGCCAGTGCAGGGGACACGGGTTCGAGCCCTGGTCTGGGAAGATCTCACATGCCGCGGAGCAACTAAGCCCGTGCACCACAACTACTGAGGCTGTGCTCTAGAGCCCGCGAGCCACAACTACTGAGCCCGTGTGCCGCAACTACTGAAGCCTGCGTGCCCAGAGCCCGTGCTCCAGAACGAGAGAAGACACCACAATGAGGAGCCCGCGCACCGCAACAACGAGTAGCCCCCGCTCACCACAGCTAGAGAAAGCTCGCGTGCCGCTACCAAGACCCCGTGTAGCCAAAAATAAAATAAATTTAAAAAAAAAAAACAAAACAGGGCAAATACTCCCAGAAAATGCCTCAGCAAGATGACACCAAATTCAGGCCCAGCACAGTCATAAATCCGCATCTCCAATTAAAACAGTCACAACCACAAAAAGTACCCAGGTAACCGGGCATGGAAATAAAGGGCTGATGAGTTGGGGTGATAGGATTGAGAATTATTTTTTAATTTTTTTATTGGTCATAGTCATAATGCCTGGCACAAAGTAGGCACTTGATAAATATTTGAGGCAGAAGTTTTTTGTTGTTGTTGTTGTTTTGATGGGAAATGCACGCAATGCCCCACGCTCCCTGAGTACCAGGGCCCAACACCATGCACCCTTGGGGCCTCAGCATTACCACCCATCTGGGGCCATCTGGACATGGTTTCATAAATTCATAACAACCTGACTCTAGAACCAAGGTGCCAAAGTTTGGTTCCTCGCTTGATTTGCTGTGTGTGACTTCAGGCTGGTTGCTTAACTTCTCTGTATCTTGGTTTTCCTTTCCGGTGAAATGAAGGCAACAAGAGAACCACCTCCTTAGGTGATCATAAGGATTCACTCAGTCGAAACACATAAAGCACTTGGCACAGTGCCTGGCACATAGAAAGCATTCAATCAATGTCAAGTAATCATTAGTATTGACTGTGATTCCACTTTGCAGACCAGAAAAACTGGGCCTCAGAGAGGTTCAGTAATCTCCCAAGATCACACAGCTAGTAAGAGGCAGTGCTGGGATTCAAATTCAAGTCCAAAGGACTTCAAAATCTGTGCTCTTGGGCTTCCCTGGTGGCGCAGTGGTTGAGAGTCCGCCTGCTGATGCAGGGGACGTGGGTTTGTGCCCCGGTCCGGGAAGATCCCACATGCCGCGGAGCGGCTGGGCCCGTGAGCCATGGCGACTGAGCCTGCGCGTCCGGAACCTGTGCTCCACAACGGGAGAGGCCACAACAGTGAGAGGCCCGCGTACCGCAAAAAAAAAAGAAAATCTGTGCTCTTTTTACTAGAGTGCATGCACACACACACACACATATATATATATATTTACGGGTGCCATGGCAGAAGGTAAAAATATTATGAGATAATTGGAAATAATGTGAGATTGAGAGGCAGTTAAATGGGATTCTAGTTGATTGTAACTTGGGGATACTACCAGCTCTGGGGACTTCCCTGGTGGCATCTTTTTGAGGCAGGCTCCCTCCAAGGCAGGAACAGAGAACCAGACAGGGTCCCTACCACCTGAAGTTCATATTCCAGGGAATGGGGAAACAGAAACAGTAAACCAGTAAGATAGTTTCTGGTGGTGGTAAGGATGGAGGAAATGAAGCAGGACAGCAACAGAGGGGTCTGGACAAGACACTCAAGTTAAAGCCTGAGAAGGAACCAGAAGGATCTGGGGAAGAACACTGCAGCAAGTGTCCCCCACCCCTGCACCCCGAGGGAGAGAGGAGGGTGGGCGCCAGTGTCTTCTAAAACAGAAGCAGCATGAATGGAATCAGTGAAAAGGGGCGGGTGGACAGGGTGAAGTCAGAGAGGAAGGATGGGTCTGGTCATCCAGATCTAAGGTTTAGGGTCTTACAGGCCACCATTTGGGTTTATACCAAGTGCAATATGAAGCCACATGGGCTTAAGCAGTGGAATAACACACCTTTGTGGGACAAGAAGAGTCTCAGTGGGACTTCCCTGGTGGCGCAGTGGTTAAGAATCCATCTGCCAATGCAGGAGACACAGGTTCCAGCCCCGGTCCAGGAGGATCCCACATGCCACGGAGCAACTAAGCCCGTGCGCCACAACTACTGAGCCCGTGTGCCACAACTACTGAAGCCCACGTGCCTAGAGCCCATGCTCCACAACAAGAGAAGCCACTGCAAAGAGAAGCCCGTGCATCACCATGAAGAGTAGCCCCCACTCGCCGCAACTAGAGAAAGCCCACGTGTAACAACAAAGACCTAACACAGCCAAAAATAAAAATTAATTAATTTTTTTAAAACGAGAGAAGAGTCTCAGCATGAAAGTAAAAGAACCTAGCATGTGGCTGGCACTCTATAAAGAAAGAAACCCTAGTTTCCTTCTCCTTGTGTCACTAACCCTATATAACCCTGGACAATCATACCCTTTCTGGGCCTCTGATTCCAAAAAAAGGTTTGGTCTCAGTGGTTCTCAACCCTGGCTACACATTAATACCACATGAAGAGTCTGGAAAAATAAAAATAAGAGAATGATGCCGGGGATGGTGTGTGCCCACGCACGCAGGTGCTCAAATCCCACTGGTCAGGAGTGGGAACCTCCAATCAGTATTTTCTCTTTTTTTTTTCCCCCAGTCAGTATCTTCTAAAAGCTCCCCAGGTGCAGCCACGGTGGAGAAGAGCCCACCAAAAGTGTCTTCTAAGGCCTTCTCCCCCTCTATGGTGTAAGTACTACCCAGGAGAGGTGCCCAAGGACAGAACGAGCCACCTTTTGAGATAGCAAGTTCCTCCTAGCTAAAGATAGTCAAGCAAAAATCACTTTCTCAGAGATGAAACCTAAGAACTGGATACCCTTGAAAGATCCCTTCCAAAAGGGATTTTTGTGGTTTTTTGACTTGCTGGGTGACCCTCCAGTGAGCAAATCGTAGGTCTCATTGTCCCAGCTGAAACCAAAGAGAGCAAATTAAACAGCCTGTGTGCCACCCCTTGCCTCTCTTGTGGCCATGGCAGACATCACTAACTGATCCCAGCACTCTCTCCTGCTGAGCTAGGCCACTCCAAGTGGTCTAAGAATCCCTTCCATGAAGGGCTGGAGCAGCCACTATCAATCACTTGAAAATGGACATAAACTGGTACCCACTTGTCTTCCCTAGCCTAATGTCCCTCAGGTCCTTTCTCACTCTGACATTCTTTGAGGTGATAATCCTTTTTATCTTCCTATAAGCAATGATTAACTACCGAGTTGCCTGGCAATGAGCTCAGCTGGTTTGACTGGGAGATCACATGTTCTATCCCTGAGGGCAGGTTTTGCTTTATTTTGCTTTATTTTGCTTTATTCTCTCAATCTCAGTCTCTTTGTCCTCCCCAGGTGACATCTCTCCCCCGCTCCAAGTAGCTGCACCCCCAAACATTTACTGAACAGGGCCTGAGACAGACTCTATGATTAGATCAGGGCAAACCAGTCCCATTCCTGGAAAAGCTCATCAAAGCCGGCGCCCTATTGCTATTACTGATAGTTGAGACAATAATAATGAGGCCAGCTGGCATTTATGGAGCACTTTCTGTATGCCAGTCCCCATGCCTGGCTGGGGCACGCTGGGGGCTCCCCATGCATTTTCTCATGGAATCTCAATCACAACCCTCTGAGGTATTTATTATCACCATTTGGCGCAAGAGAAAATTCAGGCCTTGAAAGCTACTAAATTGTTGTTGATCACAAAGCAACAGAAAGGAGATTAGGGAACAGTCCCATCCCTGGCTCTGCGCCAGTCCCTTCACCTCTCTGTGCCTCAGTGCTAAAATGGCCATAATTAAAAGGATGAAGAGAGAGCCCAGCACAGTGTATGACAGTACAGCGGACAGCTTAGAAGAACTTGCTGGAATCTGGGTAAAAGACTAGAGCCCCTAAAAAGAGTACGTCCTAACCAGGTGTGACCAACACTGAGAGAGGAGCCCTTTTTTGGCTTCACAAAGTGATGTGTTCCCGAACAGCTGTGTGAATACCCAGCTTTCAGAAAGCCAACCCTCCTCGCCCCGGGCAGGCACCATGGGCACCATGGCACCACCGTTTCAGTAGGTTTCCGGGGTTCTTCCTCCTGCCTCATTCCTGCCGGGCTCCCTGTCACTGGCTCTGAAGGCATTACCTCTAGGCTTATGCCCTGGGGCCTCTAAACACTCTAAAGGCTGAAAATTGCTCCAGGGAGGTGGTGGGAGGGGGAACTTACCAGTGAATCCCTTTGTAATGGGATTTCCCTTTGGCCAGGTCTATCTCTTGTGTGGAACTTGGCATATCTGGCCTCACTCCTAATAAACACTGAGCCTTTCCTTCAATTTCACATCCCCTGCAGTAGAGCTTAGCACCACACAGATCACACTGACACCGGCTTCCTGTCCCACCCGGCAGGGTGAGGAAAAGTGGAGCCTGGCACGGGAGTACCTATCACACACAGCATCCCTAAAGAGTACTCACGGAATGAGCAGAGGTGGAATATGAATCCTCTTCTGAGACCTAGCAATGTGGCTATTTGTCACATCTATAAATGCACTTGTTAGTTTAGACCTACTGTCTCACAAGAGGAAGTCAGTGACGCAATCACCTGGGAATGGAAGGACAGCTGGGCCCCCCTACTAACAAAGACTATGTTACCCCTCAGGGACATTTGGCAATATCTGGAGACATTTTTTATTGTCACAAGTTGGGGGAGGTGGGTACTGGGATCTATCAGGCAGAGGCCAGGGATGCTGCTAAACATCCTACAGGGCACAGGACAGCCCCCAAACAAGGAATTATCAGGCCCCAAATGAAGTTGAGAGGCGCTGCTCTAAAGGAAAAGAAGCTGTCCCCACTCACCCCAACCACACTGGGAGACAACCTCAAAGCCAAAATGCTGGATTCCAGGGGACAGCAAAGGCTAAGCGCTACATGTGCCTCTTCCAAAGGAAATCAAAAGGCTGATCACAAACTCTGTGGTCAGACAGAGGCTGAGGGTCTGAGTCTTACCCCCACCCAACACGTGGCCCTTTTTCTTTTGCAATGTTTACTGATACTTAATATGTGTTAAATACATACCGTATCTTATGTACGCCCTATAACAGCCCTAGAGCTGAGTCATATATTCACCACTACTTTATAGATAAGCGAAATGAGGCACAGAGGTTAAACAACATGGTAAAACAAGGAATTCCCAGGCAGCTTTCTTCCTCGAGAGCCCTAGCTCTTAACCACTGCATGTACTGTCTCTCAGTCCCATGAACAAGCCTACAAGACTATCAACCAAAGTGACTTCAAGCCCTCTGATGTCCACCCTCACAGGGATGGACTCCCAGTAGCCAGATACAAGGAGGCTACGTTGGATGTTTATGACTGATTTGAGAGACGCACATGTCTGAGCTATGAAAACCATTTCAGCATCAGGTCTGAACTGTAATAAGGATGCAGGATCAGAGATGGTTTGGGGTAGAGAGGTTTGCAGGAGGAGGTGATCTTGAGGAACGGATTGAGCCATGAAGTCAGAAGATGGGTGCTTGATGATGAGGCCAAACTATATGTAGCAGAGCTAGGTATAGCAAACTAAGAAAGACAGGCTACCCAAGGCCTATCCCGAGGCCATGGGTATGAGACACCCACGAGCTCGGGGCTTTGAGACCTACCCCTGACCAATCTGAGATCTTTGGATTATGGCATCTCCCCCACTCAGGGGCCCCAAGCTGTACCCCCCTCCCCAGCCTCTGAGAGCTGTCACCATCAAAGACCCAGAGACACTCTCTTCTGATTCCAGAAACCCGGTCCACCCATCCCAAGCTCTGACAGCCCTCCTGAACCACCAGAAGCCCCCTCCCCCTTTCAGGACTCACCCAGAGAACCTGTCCTTCAATCCGAAGGCCCTGGGACTGCTTCCACTACCCTGTGCTTTGAACCCAGACCTCTCAGCAGGAAACATCCCCCTAGACTACACTCCAGCTAGCAGCCCTCAGCTCCCTTCGAGGGCTCGGGGGCCCTCACATCCCATTCTGGTCTCAGAAGCACAGCAACCCACCAGAAGGTTTCTGTGGACTTTGAGCCTTTTTTCTCATTTCGAAGCTCTTCACTCTCCATCGTGTATAGAGATCTACATCCCGGGAGTCTGAGGGTTGAGCACCCTCCCCCAATCTGAGGATGTATTTCATACCACCCACCACCCCAGCTCTAGCTCAGGCCCCTCCCTTCCTTGGCCCAGGCTTGGGGTTCAACTCTTCTCTATCTCTCCCATCCCAGGCACAGGCACACCCCTTTATAGCCTTAGTGCGGAGCTGATCCTCAGCCTTTCCCACTTGCGGCTCTGATACCCTAATACTCAGTCCTTGTCCCCAGTCTCAAACTCTCAGCTCTTCACCCCGATCTGAGTTTCATCCCCCTGCCCGGGTCTTAGGCTCTCAATTCCTCCTACATCCGTCGCTTGCACTCAGTACCCACACTTCCACTCACTGGGTCAGGGTCCAGTGAGGAATCCATCCCTGGGATATGCCCAGCCCCCTTTCCTCTTAGGATGAGCTCTCTAGCCCTGCAGAACAGGCGCAGATGCGAAGCACCCCCCCAACCATACTAGCAGATCCCCATGGGAGATCGTGGAGGAGGGAGTCCTGGGGGTGCAAAGTAGATGGTCTGGCCTCACAGCCAGGGTCACGTGACCCACAGAGAGGGTGGGGGAGGGGCTCCGAAGGGCTGGGAGCTGCTGGCCACGTACTCCTTCCCACCCATGTGACTCTCCTCCCTTGGAGAGTCCTCGCTGCCACCTCCCCACCGCTGTCCCCCCGTATGCCTTCTGGGAGAGGAAGGGACAAGCCTTCCTGTCCAGGGTCAGAGCCTCAGTGCCCTGCCTTCTCCATGATCCCAAAGCACAACTGGTGAGTGGGAGGGGGCCGCCTCTCCCTGACTCCCCACCCCCACCCCGGGTAGGGCAGAATGGCTGGCCTGTGCTGCCTCTGCACACAGGAAGTCACCCTCCTTCAACGCATTGCCTTGAGGCCTGCCTTCCCACCCCACCCTGGAAATCTGGATCTCCCCTGGGCAGTTCTCTACAAAGCCTGCAATAATCTCAAAAAAAAAAAAAGAAAGAAAGAAAGAAAAAGAAAGACAGGCTAGGCTGGAGAGTACTAGATCTAAAAGAAGGGATTAGTGCTTGTTAAGTATTTTCTGCCCGAAGCAAGGATTTGACGGATTGGGATGGCCTCACCACATGGAGAAAAGACAAACAGGACCATTACTCTCCTCCAGCTAAGGCCGGCTTTGGCTGGTTGTATGTTCTCTCTCTCTCTCATGATCTCCTGCTCTAGCTTAATTAACATTATTGTCTTTGAGAGATCGTTATGGTTCAAAGAGAATACAGGCCCACATCTTCAGATGTGCCCATATGTCATCTTAAATAAGAGCTCCTGTCCTGCACCCTTGCAATTTCTCTTCACACGGTAGGACCTGGTGACCACTCTAGACAACAGTACTCCTGGGCACTAAGGCAGAAGTTGTTTGAACACCTGCACAGCAAGTCTGCTCAACCTTGGGCACATGGCAGCTGCAGCCCCAGAGCCAGGAGGCACTGTGTTAATATGGGTGAGCTGGGAGCGAACGCTTAAGCCACAATCCAGACTGGGTGCCTTACACACCTTCCCTCATTTAACCCTAATCACACGTGGCCCAGCAATTATTACCCATTTTCCAGATGATGTAACAACTTCCAAGTCATGGCTGTAGAGAAGAACATAGATCTGGGTCCATGCTTCTGCTGACACCAAAGCCCATGCCCTTTTCCATGCTTCTCTTCTTATGGGACACCCTAAAGGCATGTCATCCACGCCCGATTTCAAGCTCTATGAAATCCAAGTTCATTCACAACAGGAAAGCCAAGACTCCAGCGTGATGCCATTATTTCATCCATTTGATCTGGGCCAAGGCCCCAAAGTTTCAAGCAGCCTTTACCACTTATGGCTCCAGGACCTAAAATCCACGGCAAAATCACTCTTATCTTCTGTGGTTTGGGGAAGCATTTCATTCCTGCCATGTCATGGCACTTGAGCAGCAAGTATCAATGTGCCTCCCATACCACAGGAAGATGACCCTCCCACCTGTGAGAATGGCCCTCAAGCCTGCTGTCCTTCCAGGAGACTCACACACACCCTGGCCCATGTAGGCAATCCTCCCAGATCTCCCCGTGTCCCCAAGGAAACCCACAACTAGCTGGTTGAGGTTCCGGCACAGCGTGTGGCCACGGACCAGATTATAACTCTTTGGCCTCGGCTTCCTTCCCTGGACCTACATCATAGGATTACACGAGTTAATACATACAAAGTGCTGACAACAATTCATAATAACTATTCAACCTATGGTAGCTACTATTTTTATTATCTTCACTTATCCTAAGGCAATCATCAGAGATGTGTTGAGAGATTTAATCACAAAGTCATCTGAATAGTCTTTATTACAGCAAAAAGTTTTGGAAACAAACCAGACAACAGGATGAATGAGATAAATTAAGGCACCTCCATATAATGCAATGGGATGCAACAGCTGAAAGTTAGAGAAGGGAAGAATATTTACTGTCAAGGGAAAAGTGTTTGCAACATATTATCACTACTTTACAAAATGCCCCTGAGAAGAGCAGAGAGTGAACTCACACCCCCAGAGGGTCTGCAGGGTACAGATTTCTTTGTTGTCTCCTGTATTTGCTGAAATTTTTCTAGAAGCAACCATGTTTGTTTGTTTGTTTAAAGAAATAAAAATGTTTTTCAAAAGACTTTCTACTGAGTAACAGTGACCCTCCAGGAAGAAGCCTCATGTTTATGCCGTGACCTCCTGGGGTACCAGCATCGAACCCAATAAAAAAAAAATAAAAAATATAAATTACAAAGCATGTGTAGGAAGGAATCCTATTTTAGGAGAAAGAGATAGATAGAACAAGCATAAAAAAAGACAAAGATCACCCATCATAAAATGGTACCAGGAGTTAATTTCAGGAAAGTGGAGATTACAGATAATTTTGCTTTCTTTTTTTTTTATTATTTTATTTTATCTTTATTTATTTATTTTTGGCTGCATTGGGTCTTCCTTGCTGCGCGTGGGCTTTCTCTAGTTGCGGCGAGTGGGGCTACTCTGTTGTGGTGCGCGGGTTTCTCACCGCGGTGGCTTCTCTTGTTGCAGAGCACGGGCTCTAGGCACGCGGGCTTCAGTAGTTGTGGCACGTGGGCTCAGTAGTTGTGGTCCGTGGGCTCTAGAGCGCAGGCTCAGTAGTTGTGGCGCTCGGGCTTAGTTGTTCCGCAGCATGTGGGATCTTCCCCGAGCAGGGCTCGAACCCGTGTTCCCTACACTGGCAGGCAGATTCTTAACTGCTACGCCACCAGGGAAGTCCCTGCTTTCTTTTTTATTTAACTGTATTTTCAAATTTTTTATATTTTAAAAAAAAGAAAAAAACAGAACTGACTCATAGGGGAATCAAATCAATCTCTGGATCAGGATCCTCCAGTCAACTGCACTAGCAGCCCCCAGACAGGGATCCGCATAAGTCCAGTGCAGATCACCATGAGTGGAATGAGGGCAGCATGGTCTGGAGGTAAAAGAAAAAACATCTAGGCCATGAGTCTCAGTCCTCCACTGTCCACCAGATGGGTGAAGCCCTCAGAGCCTCAGCTCCCCTGAGACGTCCTAAGTTCTCACTCAAAGTAGACCACACACTGGACACGTGGTCCAGTGGTGGTCCAGTGGACGTGTGGTCCACAACTGTTAGCTCCCTAACAAACCCATTTACCAAAGAACGCAGAGCATGGCCAATAGCTTGTCCCACTGGGGTGGTCCCCTCGAATTATCCAGAAGGGCAACTACTTAAAGTCAGGCCTCCTCAGTTACCAGTCAACACCCTCTCCTCCTAAGGGCCTTCCTGGACCAGCCACTGCATAATGGTTTTCAGTCATATATGGGGGCACTGATGATGCACATTTGGGGACTTTATACTAGTTTTCCACTGTCCCTGGAAACAGAAACCACCTGCATGCCACCCCCACCCCACACCTTCCATCACTCCATTCCCTATAATAATGGCTTCCAGGGTTTTTGGCAATGATTGAAGCCATGATTAATTCAATTTATATGCAATTCAGTACATTCACACACACACACACACACACACACACATATAACTGAAACAAGTTTCATAAAGGAATACTTACCCTTCCTACATACAGTAGATGCCAATATTTTCTCTTCTATCATTTTTTAATAGATAGAATAGAATATATTCTGTCTATTAAAATCACCAAACTGATTTTATGACCCATGGTTTTAAATATACTGCTTTACAACATGCAAGTCTATGATTTGGTTTTCTAAACCACACTTTAAAAGAACATTTTCTGGGACGTATTAGGTAGACTCATATACAACTACCGGTATCAAAGGACCAAAAACAGTAATTTCATATGGTTCAACCTAATAATTATGTATGAACCAAACTAGGGGACTCAACTGCCCCATTTGCCTCTTGAAAGCTAAATCTAAATTTGACTAATGTTAAAAACTGGGCTACACAATGAATGTACATTATTATTGTGCAAAAGACAGATGGCACCTGAAATGGACTGGACAAGACACTGAGAGATAGTCTGAGCCACACCTTAAATGGGAATAACAATGACAAACTCACAGGGATGCTATGAGAACTGAATGAGTTCATATATGTTGAAGGCCTTGCAAACTGTAAGGTAAAATTAATATTCTCGTTTTTGTAAGTAGTAAAGTATGCCAGTGTCTTGGCAAAACAAGACCACAAGAGTGGTCCATGCTTAGTGGGGAAGGAATAATCGCCATGACACAAGGACGTGAAAACGTGGTAGCCCCTCAGCCAGTAGCAGGAAATGCAGGAAATCACCTCGCTGCCATGGAAACAGGGTGGCATGGTCCACACAGACTCCCTCAATTTCCCATCTCCTGCAATTAGAGTCAAGGATTATGTCTTTTAACTTTCAGTTGGTGGCATAAAATAAGTCCTCTTGGTCCCAGAGATAGGAGGTGGCCACAGCCAGAGCTGGCCAGGTCACAAGAGAAAGAGAGACACTCAAGGAGGACCCTGTTGCTTTAAAGGGCATGGTCAATATTCCTGTGCTCTTTGGGGGCAAAGACCACACTGGCCATTCTTCAGTCATATCTTGTGTTCATCTGACCTATATTAATTCAGTTATATTAACTTGTCAAAAGAGAAATATAATTTAAATTATGCTAGCCGAGAAGCCTACACTACTTCACATTATACATTTTAATATATATATATAAACACATACATATGTATATATGTATGTATACCATCCATTGTGGAATTAATCTCTTAAATCCAATTTAAAATTTTTTGTAACACAATGTTTACAATTCATAATTATGGCCTTTTGCCCTAACTTTAAAAACCTAATTCTTGAGAAAGTGAAGTAATGTTCTTAAATTTCTATATCTATTTACAAGGAACTTTAATATAATGTGATCCCATTTAACTTATCCAACTACCCTGTGTGAAAGGTACCACTGCTATTATTAGCATTTTAGAAATGTGAACGCCAAGGATCAGAAAGGTTAAGGCACCTGCCCAAAGCACACAGCTAGTTAGATGGTGGAGCTAGGATTCAAACTTGGCAAGCTGGCTCTCAGGTCTATACTTTCTTCATCACCCAGGGGTCTTATTTAACTCTGAGTTCCTAAGGACAAGGGCTGCATCTAAAATAATTGGAAAATATATGTAATTGAAACACAAATTAGAGACAAAGGACTAACTTCCTCAGTTTCCAAAGCGCTTGTACAAATTGATAACAAAAAGACAATCTTTTTTTTTTTTAATGAACACGGAGTTAACCCTCGCCCCCCCCCCAAAAAAAAAGAAGGAATTAATGCAAATAGCCCAAAACAAGAAAAAAATGCTCAAAATTGAAGCTATAACTAAAAGTAACAGGATACAACTTTTTAACCTCTCAGGCTGGCACACACTTACAAATTTAACAATCCTCAATTCAGCTGAGAGTATGGAGAAACAGACACTCTCCAAGCCTATGCATGCAGGTACAAACTGGGGAAAATTTAACAGCCATCAAATTTTTAAATGCATGTACCCTCTAACCCAGCCATCCTAAAATTAGAAATTTACCCTATGGAAATTCTTGTGAAGGTTACAAGAAATATGTATCAAAGACACCCTCTGAAGCATGATTCCTAAAAAGGGGGTCAGGGTGTCTAAAAACAACTTAACTGTCCATTGACAGGAGAATGGCGAAATAAACTATGAGAAAGTCACACATCAGATTAGGCAGTCATTTAAAGGAATGAGTTAAAACTATGGGCACAGATATAAAATAATCTCCAAGATAACTAAGTATTAAGAAATTAAAAGCCTAAGTAGAAAACAATGTATATATAATGTTTCCTTTAATGTAACTTTTTAAAAAGCTCAACACAGATACTTGTATACATTACATAGAAACTTTTTTTTCCTGGGAGGAAACCAAGGTTACCCACAGGGTTATCTCTTTGAAGAGGACTGATACTTTTCTAAATGTTACAGTTTTAGATTGGAGGGTTTTTAACCTGGGCTTCATGGTCTATTTTAAGGAGTCTGTGAAACCCCTGAAATTGGATACCGAATTGTAAATGTGTGCATTTCTTTTAGGGAAAGGATTCTTTGCTTTTGCATACCCTGTAAGGGTCTTAAACCTCTCCCTCCCCTGAAAGATTAAGAACCACTGGGTTGGACCCGTATTGGTGCTAAGTTTTAATATTCACTCACTTCTTTGCTCAGAAACCATAAAATAGCACTGGATTGTGACCAGCACAGGCACTCAGAAAAACACCACCCCATCCCTACCCGGGAGAAGGAGATAGTTTGTGGCATAATAATGACATTGTCTGCTCAAGCCTCAGAAATGGCAACAGGGGACAGCTTCCCTCTAACAGGAAGAAGGAAAAGTGGAACTGAAAATTATTTGCATGTTTAAAATTAGACCTTCTGTGGGAACTGACACTACTTCGCTTTCAAAGTGCCTCCCATCTGCTGTCTCATTGCCACCACCCGTCACCCAGGCATTTACATGCCGTGGAAATTCTGAGACAATAGGATGACTATTAAGGAATCCTATCACTGATAAGGAAGTAATAACAAATTTCCTACAGCTCCCGTCTTCCAAGAGGTCACCAGAAAAGCCACTGGAAAGCCATACGGGGAGGTGACAAAATTGCTGTGGACTTCTCTGGTCTGAGAGACCTGCAGCTTCCAGGGATCTCCACTTAGACACTCTCTGCCCCTCTCATGACCACTCCTTCCCAGGCAAATCCAGTACCAGCCCTTTCTCTGGAGGGGCAGCAAAGACGTCACATGCACAGCCTGTATCACACCTGTGACTGGTTAGCCGGGGGTGATCAGAATGATGTCAGCCCCACAGCCTGTAAGAGTCACGAGGCCACCTGCTTCTCTTGCTCATCACCAGGACCTCCATTCAGTGCCTGTCCCACATCCAGCACGTCCCCAATTTAAGCAATTTATCACATTTACAAGTGTGCCGTAACCACACCATCTTTACATAATTCCGTACTCAATATTTTTCTTTAGCTTAACTTTTTATTAAGTGTAAACAAATTTATTTACCATGACCCTCATGGGTTTGACATCTCACTTATGATTTTTTTACTAACGCTCCCCTAAAATAAACAATTATTAACATTTTTCTGAAATGTTTTGTGAGCCAAGTTCATTTTGCACACCACTAGGGTTATTCCGCACCACTGTGTGGGAGACACTTAATAAATATTTGTTACGTGAATTAATGACTTGAAGCCCCACCTCCCCTCCGCAGATAACAGCAGCAGCCACAACTAGCAACGGGGAGACTCGGAATTTACAGAGCAGCTCCTCTTCTATCTTACTTGATCCTCTCCGCCACCCAGTGAAGCAGGAAGTATTAGTCCCATTTTCCAGATAAGGAAATGAGGAGTCACAGAGGTTAAGTGGCTTGCCCAAGTCTAGGCAGCTACTAACTGGCTGAGCGAGGACCTAAACCCAGGTCTTTCCATCCCAGATCCCATTCTGTCTCCACTAAAGCAGGCCTGCCTCACATACTCAGGCTCCCAAAGAAACATGAGCAGGAAAGGGGGTTCCTGGGCTGTCCGTGTTACAAATGGAGTAGATTCTACAGGGTTTAGAATGCAAAAAACCCAAAATGACTCCCTGTCCCATCAGGGTTCAGGCCCCACAAGCCTGTCCTTCACCACAGGTCAGTCACCTCCTCTCTTTTTATTCCCCCCCCTTTTTTATTGAAATATAGTCGATTTACAATGCTGTGTTAATTTCTGCTGTAAGTAAAATGATTCATTTATACCTATATATACATTCTTTTTAAAATTCTTTTCCATGATGGTTTATCACAGGATATTGAATATAGTTCTCTGTGCTATACAGTAGGACCTTGCTGTTTATCCATTCTGTATATAATAGTTTGCATCTGCTAATCCCAAACTCCCAATCCATCACTCCCCTACCACCCACCCCTTGGCAACCACAAGTCTGCTCTCTATGTCTGTGAGTCTCTTTCTGTTTCATAGATAGGCTCATCTGTGTCACCTCCTCTCTTAGTTGCACACTGAAGACTTTTGTAAAACACAAATTCTTCCAGCACAGGACAGTAAACAGGAGCGGCAGAAATGGCAAACCCACCTCTGCCATGTACTAGTTATGAATCTTTGGTAAGTTCTGAACCTCAGTTTTCTCCCGGATAAAACGGGATCAGGGAATTCCCTGGAGGTCCAGTGGTTAGGACTCAGTGCTTTCACTGCTGGGGCCCAGGTTCGATCCCTGGTCAGGGAAGTAAGATCCTACAAGCCACGTGGTGTGGCCAAAATTAAAAAAGAAAAAACATTAAAATAAAATAAAATGGGACCATGAATAGCACTACCTCTCAGTTATTTCTGCAATGGTCAAATGAGATAATGCATTAAAACCCTTAGTGCCTGCCACATATAAAGTTACCTATTAATTAATGTCAGCAGTATTCTATTAGAAGGGAAAATTGCCTCTTACCCTACACTCTAAATAATTCCCTTGGCCAAGCAGTGAATGAACTAAGTAAGTAATTGCTGATGAAGTGCTGGCTAAACCCAGGCCTACAGTCATTCAGAAACTCTACCTGGGCCTCAACCCCAAGCGAAGATTACTTTTAGGAGCTAAATAACCTCTTTGCTGACCGAAATTGCTCACTCAGGAGCCAGGATTCTCTCTGCTCAGGAAACCTTGGGTATTCTGTGGTTATCTTCACCGTGGGGCTAAACTTGAAGTCGGCTCAAAGTCACAGTCTAACCATAAACCAATTTGCTCTGTTTTCTTAAACTGTCTGCAAACAAAACATAATCGTTTGGTTTTTCTGTTGTTGTTCTGAAGCAAAACAAAAATATTTAAAGTCACCCCTATGAGAATTTTAACAAGCAAGTTCAAGGGGAGTCAAAATAATTTTTTGTACCCTGGATGAAACAGGTAGGTAAGAGGGCTTAAGGATTAGCTACAGTAGACAATAAACATAAACAGCTATTATTCAACAGGAAACAAGAAAACAAAGGAAAAGCAAATCCAAAACACTATAAGACCAACAAAACAGCTATCACTCACCAGTTTGTTTGGGTTTTTTTTTGCATTTTATAACAGCCCACTATCAAGCTGATTTTATAAAGAATCTGTCAGGACTGCTTTTCTCCAAAGAAGGAGGCAAGGGGGAAAAACTGCTTTGTCACATTGCCTAATACATAACACACAAACCAAAATTAGTGGGCAAAAATGCTACAAGAATGGGTGAAGTCACCGCACCCAGCAAAGTCCTCATGTTGGAATCATCTCTGGCCATCCTTCCTGTCTTGGAGAAGGGGGATGAGAAGCCAGGTTAAAAAATTGCTTTTCCAGCCCTACTAAGCATTAAGTCTTCCAGCACCTCAGCTTCCTTGCTTCCGTACCCATTATCATTAATGCCCAAACAGAGCTTCATCTTTTCTACAACTTGGCCATTTTTTAAGCTGCTACAGTTGATTCCATTTAAAAACACACACCATCCAAGCCTTACAAAACCAACCAAGTGTTAGGGAGGCAGTCAGATAACTTCACCCACAGTCAGATAACTTCACCCACATTTCCTATTGTATTCCTATGTATTGTACAAGCTTCAGAAATCTCAAATATGACTTTCAATCTCAAATATGATTCGGCTTTGAAAAACTCAATTTACACCCACAGTTTCAGGAGTACACAGTGAGGCAGGGCTGTGCCTATAGTAAAATTAAGAACAAAGAGAAAACATGGCTAAAAAAACAGCATCATGAAAATCTGAGGCACGGGCAAGTGACACAGGTTCCAGTCCCAGCTCCTCTACTGTCTTGCCAGGTGACCTCAGCCCAATCACTGTCTTCCCTGGGCCTCAATAGCCTTATCTAAAAAAAAAAAAGAAAAAGAAAAGAAACAAGCAAAGGAACAAAGAAAAAGGACTTTGAGCTATCTTGAAGTCTGGTCCAGCTCAAAAACGTGCTGAATCCCTGAAATACCCAATATCAAAATAAACCGTCAAATGTGGATTTTGAAGATGCTTTTTCAGAGAGACTTTTAGACTTCCTATTTTATAATGTATCCAAAAATGAGAAATAAAGAGCCCTCTTGAGTTTCTACAGGACAAATTAGAGAGGAAGGAAATATCTGAATAGGGGACAGGTGTAGCGTGGCAAGATGCTATTGAAACACAAGGAAGGATTGGGCAAGAAATAAATTTACCCAAGAAACTTTTCGCTGATTCAAAGCACAGCTAGCAACCATCAGGGCCCAAGCAAAACCATAAATAATATAATAAAATATATATGTACCAAAGTAAACTAAAAATAAATGAAGTATTTCTTTAGTATTAACTTTGGTACAAAAGATCTTCAATATAAGGCAATATTTTTTTAATCTCATATACTATTCTCCATGAATTTCCTTACAGGGTCAGGGAGAAGACAGTCCATACACACTGTACCTTAATGTTAACCCCATCTCGACACACTTTTTTTTTTTTTTTTTGCGGTACACGGGCCTCTCTCACTGTTGTGGCCTCTCCCGTTGCGGGGCGCAGGCTCAGCGGCCATGGCTCACAGGCCCAGCCGCTCTGCGGCACGTGGGATCTTCCCAGACCGGGGCACGAACCCGTGTCCCTGCATCAGCAGGCGGACTCTCAACCACTGCGCCACCAGGGAAGCCCTGGACACACTTTAATGTTTACAAAGCTCTTTCAGACACTGGCCAGTGAAAGTCCCTCAAACAACGCTATGGGGCAGGTGGTCCCATGCTACAAAAGCTATTAACTGAGGATGAAGGAGACGGAAGAGCAAGTCCAACCTGCACCCGGCCCTGGAGCTGGTCTTCTGACACCTAATCCAATATTCTCTGCAGGAGGTCACAGAGCCTTCCAGGCCTTCAGGACAGCCTGTTCAAAGCCTGCAGAGGAAAACTGAGGGGACACTAGCAACCAGAGCGTCCTTTGGGTGCTGAGAGTTGTCGCAGCCCCCAGGCCCCAGCTGCCTTCTTGTCCTGCCTGCTGGGCTGCATTGCTGCCCCAAGGCTGACGTCTCTGCTCTCAGACAATCTTTTTATTTGTGCTTGAAAAGTTTTCCCTTGTAATAACCTACAATAGAAAAGAATCGAAAGTATATATATAGACATATATATATATATATGTATACCCGAATCACTTTGCTGTACACCTGAAACTAATACAATATTGTAAATGAACTACATTTCAATTTTAAAAAAAGGAAGAAAGAGAAAGGAAGGGACCTGGGGGAAAAAAAAAAACAGTTTTCCCTGAAGCCAGGTTCCATACCCAGCCAGTAACTCACTTCCCAGGTTTTCAAACATCATGTCCTCAGAGCCGCTGTCTGTATAAAAGAAGCAAGGTTTTTCCTTTACAAAATGCACAACAGGGGTATCATCAGGGCCCTTTCCACTGCGAGTTCAAGACCCTAGCAGTCTCCTAGAAAGCTGTGAGGACGAACCCGCTGGCTCAGCTCCCGCCGCAGGGCTGGGTGATTCTGCTTTTTCACTTCCAGTTCCCTATCTGTGAAATGGGGACATCTCCCAGCTGCCCGGCCTCACCCCGTGGGAACACCGTGAAGGGGAAACGGCGCTTTCAGAAAGATCGTCACCAAAACGGCAGGCACAGCATTATCTGAAAAGCGAAGCTAGAAAACAGGGCGGGGAGGGGGGGGAGCCGGCGCCCACAAAGCACGAATTAAGCATCCAGGGAAGCAAGCAGCTTCTCCGGGAAGAGGACCGTCGCCCGGAGGCACGCCTGCGAGTGGCCACCTTCTCCCCAGGCTGGGAACTTTCCCCAGAAGCAGCGCCCTCTGCCCGGAGGCCCCGCGCCTCTCCCACTGCCCGCCGCCCGGCGCCCGACTCTGCCCCGGCTCCCCGCGGCCGCCGCCGCTGCCCTTCGGCCCGGCCCCTCGGGCCCCCGCAGGCCGGGTCGGAGGTCGGCTGCGGCTCGGCCAGGCCCGCCCGGCTCCGCGTCGGGAGCCCTCCGCAAACACGCCCCCTCCGGCCGCCTCGGGCTGGCGAGCCGGGCCCGCGCCTGCCAGATGTGACCAGCTCGGGTCGGGGCCGGGCCAGAGACGGCCTGCAGCCCGCGCGGGGCCGGCCACGGGGAGGCTCCGGGCACCCGGGACCCCGAAGCCCACCACCCTCCCTCGCGTACGCGGCAGCCGGGGAAAGGGCTCGGTCGCCGGCGCGCGAGGCCGGCCTCCAGCAGCGGGGGGCCCCGAGGACGCGGACCCCCCGCCACCTCCCCCGATCCCCGCAGGCAGGGCGCACCCGGGCAGGTGCAGAGGCTGCCAGTCCCGCCCCCACCCTCCTCGCGCCCCCCCCCGGGCCCACCCAGCTCACCTGGCCCAGGCGCAACAGCAGCAGCAGCGGCGGCAGCGCCCAGCGGAGCCGGGGCGAGCGCGGAGGCGGCCGCGCCTCCCGCGCCGCCTGCTTCATGCCCCGCGCGCCCTGGAACGTGCCCGGGACGCGCGAGTCGGGCCCCGCCGTTCTTCCGAGCCCCGGCGCCCTAGTCGCCGCCTCCAGCCGCCGCCTCCGCCTCCTCCTCCTCCAGCCGGTCCGCCTAGTCCCCGCTCCGCCCGCCCCGGGCTTCCCCGGGGACATGGCAGCAGCGGCGGCGGCAGCGGCCACACGGCGGAGCCTGGCGGGGCTGCAGCGGGGTGGACGCGTCCCTGGGCGCGCAGGGGCTTCGCAGGGCGGAGCGAGCGGCGCCCACCCCCCGCGCTCAGCGCCCTGATCCCGGCTCCGGCGGCTCCGGCTGCCTCCTCCGCGCGTCATGCGGATGGGGCTGCAGGGAGCCTCGGCGAGCGCTCAGCCCCCTCCCTCCCCTCCCCCTCTGAATATTCATCGCTTCCTCCCACCCCGGCCGGCCGACCGGCTGCCGAGCACCGCGGCCCATCGCCGCCCTCCCGCTGCAGCCCCCGCCCCCGCCGGGCCGGCCGGGCGGCTGGGAGGGGGCGGCGGCGCTCCCCGCGCGCTCCCGGGCGGCTCCCCTCTGGCGGGCAGAGGAAGCTCCCCCGCCTTGCCCGCCCTCTCCGCCCAGCCCTCCCACATTCCTGGGACTCGGCACCCGGGACGCGGCTCTGCGGCTCTCGAGACACGAGCCCGTACCCCTCGGCCCGGCTCCATGGCCCCGAGTTTGGGTCACCAGATGTTGACCGAGACCCCTGCCGAGGGCACAGCCAGGCCTGCGTTAAGACGGCAACCCAGGGAAGGCCTGGTTGACCTTCGCTGGGTTGCCGGCGAAGGCTTGGAGTGGCAGTGGAGGTGCGTGAACCCTTAAATTGTAGGGGACGTGCAGTGTGTTCTCCCCGCCCCCATCCCCGGACCAGGGAGTCAGAGAGCAGGCATTGGAGCGGGTCCAGTGATTAGGACCCCCCCCCCTCTGCCATGTGGTAAACCTGGCTCTGCTCGTAGTACTAGCTGTGTGACCTCAGGAGAGGCATTTCAGCTCTCTGGGCCTCCTTTCCTCATCTGTGAAGTGAGGATAATACTAGTACCTGACTGGAGAGACTTGACCATTATATGAGATAATGAACGGAAAAGTCCTAAACACCCGGCCTGATACCACACATAGTGGGCCTCAGTAAGCAGTAGCTCTTCCAGCAGCTTTCATCACATTTTCAAAGAAGTCCACAACCCAAAAGGGGTTAAAGATTACTGCAGATGTTACTGTTACGCCCATCCTGTGAACTGAGAATCAGAGGCTCAGCCTGTTGCCCAAGGAAAAGTAATGAGAGAAAGGGCTAAACCAAGGAGTGCTGGGGAGGGAGAGATGAATTCCAACCAGGGAGGAGGTGACACCTGAGCTGGGCTTTGAAGGATGGGTTGAATTTCACCAGGAAGATAGAGGGGGGCAGGGGCTCAAGAAGTGGGAGCAACTTGGCAAAAAATGGGAGGCGGATGCTTCAGGCTTGGCCCTTCTGAGAAGCAGCAAATGGGAGGTTGAGGGGTTCATATATAGAGACTCTGAAAGGCAGAATAATAAGTCTGGGCTGGATTTGATGTGCGGCAGATTGTAAACCACCAGGTGCCCAACACCACAACCAGACACCTCTTGTACCTCAGGTTCCCCATCTACGAGACAGGAACGCATCTTCGCTTAACGGGTCTAAGCAGCTCCTGCCAGGACTGCACACATAGAGAATGGAAGGTAAAGGAACCTCACCTGGTCACTCAAACACCCTGCCATCTTTTGTTTAAACACGGTGCAATTATCGTAGTTCACCAGGAATTCTGTTCCTTCCTGACTCCTCACCTTCTTGGGGCAGAGACAGGTGGTTTGAAAGGCATTCGTATCCGTGATAGCCAAAGAAAGCGTGACTTACTGCTAGTGCTACCAGGTCTTCAGGTTGCCCCAGATGCTCAGACCCTACCGACCCTAAGGATCCATCCAGGCCTCCACTGCTTTGTGACGGGTCTGCAAATAGCTCTGGGAACACCAGCGTGCACTTGGGTTTTTCTCCTGGATGAAATATGTGCTCACGGTTGTGTTAGCTGGAACCGGATTTCCCCACAACATGGTGACGAAAGAGAATAAACAGTATTTTCAGTATAGGGAGTTACAACCTGAATAATAAACTACCTGTTCAGTCATAAACAGATCACACTGGATTAATGACCTATATGAGACATAAATTAATCCTGAGTACGTGTGGTATAAACTCCCTGAGGGCAGGGATCGGGCCTTTCTCCCCCTGGTTGCCCTGCAACACCTCACTCAGTGCCTTACCCATGGCAGGGTCATTCTCTTTGCAAAAGGACTTGAGATTATGTTCCAGTGTACAGGAAGATCCTCAGATGCCACTTCCCCTAGAAATTCCCAGATGCCCCAACCCTGAGTTGGGTACCCTTCCCCCTCTGTGCTCTTTTAGCTCCCTGTGCTAACCTAACCTAACCACAGTGGACTGTAAGTCAGGCCCTTGAAGACAAGGCCTGCATTTTCCTTGTCACTGTATCCCCAGCACATAATAATCACTCATATAATATTTATTTAGCTGAATTAAATGCATTCCTTTGAATAGCAAACTAAGGTGTTAAATATATGTCTGTACACACACACACACACACACACACACACACACACCAACTTCCAGTTGCAAACAGCTTTTCAGGAATAAATCTGCTGTGCAAAGTTCAGAGCACATTCTCTCTGAGAATAAATAACGATATCTGACCTTTTAATCATGTCCACCCTCAAGCAAAAGCTAAAACTCTACTGAATATGGGGCCAGGTGCCCAGAGAATGAAAGGGTCAAAGCAAAGAGAGGCTAGAGGGCAGCGTACCTGAATGTGTTCCAAAATTGCCAGGTAAGAATCACCCAGCGGCTTGTCATAATACGCGTTCCCATGCCTTTCCTTAGACTGCAGACGACTGTATCTGTACTTTTCACCAGCTCCTTGGGTAATGCTTGCTGTGAAACAGGATTGGAAGGCACTATTGATCTTATGGCTGGCCTGCATTGCATCCCTACTAATAATAAAGACCATTGATCAGGTACTAACTAGGCGCCAGGCACTACTCTAGGTACTTTACATCCATTATTTCTGCTCCTTACTACAACCCTATAGAATGGGTATCATTATCAATATTTTAGGAACAAAGAAACTACATCTCAGAGAGGCTTAGTTACTTACACAAGATCACAGAGCTTCAGAGGGGCAAAACCAGAATCTGAAACCATACATTTCTTGACACTATGTCATGGTGCCCCTTCCCTTGACATTTGTAGATAACTTAATATAAAGTGTTTTCTGTGTTGGCTGTTGTTATTACTTTTATCATGACTCTCTTGGGCCTCAGTTTCCCCAATTTTAAAATAGGCAGTGACAGAAGGTACAAGACTTTCCACTTCATCCCCCAAGAATGGGGAACAGGCAAGGCAACCATGTTTAATGAGAGGTCCACCATCCCAGCAGGAAGCAAGCCTGCTGGGCACCAGCCTGGAACCAGGTCACCGGCCCTGCAGGGAGTGAATTCAGCCTGGCAACCCTCAGTTTATTTTAAAAGCCACCATGAGCAAACCATTCTCCAAAGCCCTCCTAAGCGGAATGGAATGTTTCTTGGGAGTCTGATTAGCTAATGTTGCAGGCATGGCTGCCCTGAGACCTTCCTGCCTCACAGACTTGAACTGAATCAGAATGGAAAGGAAGACTTTTCGAAAGTTCTTTAAAAAAAAAAAAAAAAGTAGCACTTCATCTTTACAATAGTAACAGCCTGTTTCCTGTGGAGTAATAACTGAGCTGTGGTTAGAACTCCATGTTTGTCCACCAGACCTCAGTTCCTCCTGAAACACTGCCTTAATCACCTGCCCCTGTACCAAACCAGGGAGCGCCTTGGCAAGGCCTTTTTTGTTCCTGACTTCAAGCACTTGCAACATTAAGCATGTTCATATTTCTGTGCGTGTGTGTGTGTGTATTATGTGTTGTGTGTTATATGCTGAGATAGGAAACAAAGTTTACTTACAAAGAAACAGTAGCACGTGACAGATTTTTCAGAGTGTAGAGAGCAGAAAGAGAGCCATTGCTCTCAAGAGTCCCCACCCTTTCCCAAATGTAGGCACCCACAGGGAGGAGCCCACGGGCTTCTGCACTTCCAACTGTTAGGTCCTGAGTCAAGCTCCCAGGGAGCCCAGTACCTTCAAGCTCCCAGGGAGTCCAGTACCAATCACACTGGGCTGGCAGAACGAACACAAGACCCTGGGTTTGGGGGTACCTGGGTACACAGGGAGTGTGTGGTAAGGAGACTTGGAGCCTAGGGGACAAGAGGCTTTTGTCCAGGGCTTGAGAACTACTTCCACACAAAGACCACGAGTGCCAGGTTGGGGGCAGGAGGGCAGTCAAGCCTGCAGCAGAAACATCACCTCCAACAAAGGAAGGGCTGAGAGGTGTAAAGACAAGAAGAGGGAGAGTAGGCGGGGGCCCAGAGTCCCAGGGCTTCTTGGCAGCTGGGTCCTTCCTCGTTAAAAATAAATTAATTTTTTTCAGGTTTGAAAAGAAATGTTCTTTCTTCTTTTTTTTCCTTTTTTTCAGGTTGAAAAGAAAATCTTAATCACATTGGGCTGGATGTACAACACCTGGGTCCCTGCAGTTAGGGTAAGTAATCAACTCGTGTGGGAACAATTGTATAGTGGAATCTTGCTAGTAGAGAAGAAAATACCCTGAAATCTAAATAAGCAAATAAAAATCATATATGGCACTATAGTTACATTATGTATATAAATGATATATAAACATGTGCACGTACATATCATATTAGTATATATCATATTAGAGAGATACAAGCATGAGCTTTGCTAGTGGCAATAAAGTCTAGTGGATATGAGTCTGGACTCTGGAGTCAGCTGCCTGGGTTCAAATCCTGGTCCTGCCATGTATTAGCTGTGTGACCCTGGATAAGTTACTCAAGTTCTCTGTGCCTCAACATCCTTATCTGTAAATGAGGATGTTCTTGATGATAATATCTACCTCATAGAATTTTTATAAGTATTACCGTAGTCAAAGCACCGATAATACTGCCTGGAATAAAGTAAATACCATGTAAGTGTTTGCCATTATTAAAATATTTTTTTTGGAAGATCTGAAGCAGGGTGGTGTAATGGGGGAGGATATGTGCTTTGGATCAGATGGTCATAGGTTCAAGTCCTATGCTTGCTATGTAATTTTGGCCTCCATTTCCTCACGTAAAGAATGGGATGATAGAGACTTCCCTGGTGGTCCAGTGGCTAACACTCCATGCTCCCAGTGCAGGGGGCCCAGGTTCGATCTCTGGTCAGGGAACTAGATCCCGCATGCCGCAAATAAGAGTTCGCATGCCGCAGGTTAAGATCCCACGTGCCGTAACTAAGACCCGGTGCAGCCAAATAAATAAATAAATAACTTTTAAAGGGATGATAATTCATCATTATGAAAATGAAAGGAAAAGTCACATGCAAAGTGCCAGGCACATATTCCAGGAGATACAAGTGGTAAAGGCATAGTAACTGATAGAAAAAAAAAAAAAGAAGGAGATTGGGAATGAATGGTACTAGTGAATGGTACTCATGACCATCACAGTGACAGAGTCTCTAAAACCTGGCAATTGAAAGTGTGGCCCACTGGGCAGCAGCATGACATCCCCTGGGAACTTGTTAGAGTTTCTGGCCCCACCCCAGACCTACTGAGATGGTTGATTTGATGAGTGGGCCTTGGGATGCCCAGATATCTGGTTAAACACTATTTCTGGATGTGTCTGTGAGGGTGCTTCCGGAAGAGATTCACATTTGAATTAGTGAGCTGAGTAAAGCAGATGGCCCTCCCCGATGCGGGTGGGCTTCATCCAATCTGTTGAGGGCCTGAATAGAACAAAAAGGCGGAGGAGGGTTGAATTTTCTCTCTGCCTGACTGTTTGAGCTGGACAACGATCTTCTCCTGCCTGGCGTTCCGGGTTCTCAGACCATCAGACGCACACTGGAATCTACACCATTAGCTCTCTGGCTCTGTGGCTCTCAGGCCTTTGAACTACACCACCAGCTTTCCTAGGTCTCCAGCTTGCAGACGGTAGGTCATGGTCTTCTCAGCCTCCATAATCACATGAGCCAATACCTTATTTTATTTGTATATTTTTTTTAACATATATATTTTTTTTCTTTTTTTTTCTGTTTTTTTCTTTTTTTTTTGCGGTACGCGGGCCTCTCACTGTTGTGGCCTCTCCCGTTGCGCCAGACGCACAGGCTCAGCGGCCATGGCTCACGGGCCCAGCCGCTCCACAGCATGTGGGATCTTCCCAGACCGGGGCACAAACCCGTGTCCCCTGCATCGGCAGGCAGACCCTCAACCACTGTGCCACCAGGGAAGCCCCAACATATAAATTTTATATATTTTTTTCCTATTGTTTCCGATTCTCTGAAGAACGCTAACTAACGCACCTACTAAATCAGAATCTGCATTTGAACGAGATTGCCAGGAGATTCCTATATACCTTAAAGTTTGAGAAGCACTGACCTGGTCAGTTGGGTGGCAAGGCAGCATGCCCCTTAAGAGCTGGCTCTCAGGGACTTTCCTGGCAGTCCAGTGGTAAAGACTCCACGCTTCCACTGCAGGGGGGCCGGATTCCATCCTAAAAGGAAAAAAAAAGGGACTTCCCTGGCAGCACAGTGGTTAGGAATCCGCCTGCCAATGCAGGGGACACGGGTTCGATCCCTGGTCCGGGAAGATCCCACGTGCCGCGGAACAACAAAGCCCATGCGCCACAACTGCTGATCCTGTGCTCTAGAGCCCGTGAGCCACAACTATTGAGCCCATGCACCACAACTACTGAAGCCCATGCGCTTAGAGCCCAGGCTCTGCAGCAAGAGAATCCACCGCAATGAGAAGTCCACACACCGCAACAGAGTAGCCCCGCTCGCCTCAACTAGAGAAAGCCCGCGCGCAGCAACCAAGACCCAACGCAGCCATAAATATATAATAAATTTATTCAAAAAATAAAATAAAAGAGCTGGCTCTCAGCCTTTATCAGTGATTTGGTTAACATGCTTATTTCTGGCCCCCCCCCCCCAGAAACTCTGAATTAGGGTTCTATCTCCGATTAGAATTAGAGCTCAGGACTCTGCACTAAGAAGCACACAGGTGACCCAGGTACCGTTAGCTTCCTCCAACCACTTTGGGAAAATACTCTCAAGTGTGTTCTGAGTCTATGTGATTTTTTTTTCCTATGAAGCAAAAGAATTTTAAAAGGTCTAGACTACCACATATAAGCAGAATATGTTTAAAGAGTTTCCTTTTACTTACTTAGAAACTATAATCCAAGGTCAAGAGACAGTAAAAACCTAATAACATCCACTTCCATTATTGGCAGCTAACTATGTACCAGGCTATGTGCAAGCTATTTTATACACTTTATCTCATTTAATCCTTCTTTATCTGTATATTTATACCCACAACCCTACCCCACAGGTGCTGTCATGATTCCCATTTTATGGTTAAGGAAATAAGGGCACGTACAGTTTAAGTAACTTGCTCAAGGACACACAGGTGGCAGAACAGGAGGCGGACACAAAGCTGGCTGAAGCCAAAGCTTGTGTTAACCACTCTATGATTGCTTCCCAGGGCAGACATCCCTGGCCTAAGGAGGTCCTTCTGTAGAACTCTTTCCCTACCCTCAGTATCTCCCACATGGTCCTTTAAGCTCCAGCATCTTGCCAAGGACAGCACGTTACGGATACCCCTGAATTCCCTGCACATACACAATAAATGAATGATTTCAAGATAAGAACATATAGACAAATTCCTCTTCTCCCTTGTTTCTTATTCATCTGCTGCCGTCATTTTCCTCTGTTGTTATTTTCATCAGGCATTTTTTTTCTGAGACTTGCATCCACTCTGTTGAAAGGTGCTGTTGCTGCTCTCAGGGCTTATCATTCTGAGACTCGGACAATTGTAAAATATTACACACAAAGAACCTTGGAGGTCATCCAGTCCAACCCGCTACAGAAGAAACCGACGAAGAAACTGAGGCTCAGGGAGGTTAAGTGACTTGTGAATGGTAACACATCTGGTCCATGTATCAGCAGTGCTTCAGCAGTAAGGCTCTGTTCTGCAATCTCTCTTGACGTGCTCCCTCTCCTCTATGTGACTCACAGGAAACAAAGTAAGATCTCTCTCATTCTGGGCCTCCACCCTTCTCAAATAACCTCCATTAATTTCTGGGCTGTTAAGAAATGTCTATATGCTTGATTTAGCCAAGCCTTGAAATTTGCAGTCACCAAAGATGTACAGAACATGAAGCATTTTTGCCTTGAGCCTCTGGGCCCTGGGAAAGCAAGCTGGGCTGGGCTGATCCTGGGCCTGGTTCTGATTTGGCCATTGTCCGAAGCAAAGGAATCCAGCACAAAGAAGGAGTTTGTACACCAGCTGTAATCCCGGTGTAGGTAAGGCTGCAACCGGTGTCCTCAAGGTCTTGGCTTTTCTGGCAAAGCTAGATTTCCTTTACTCCGGTCCCTGCTGACACAGTGACAACCTGAAGACTCGTTGGGCCCGGAGCAAGACATCCGCAGAGAAGCAGCATAAACATAAACAGGGCAAAGCAGTGAAGGGATCCTGCCTGGCTCCCTAACTCGACCTGGCATTTGTTACCTGGGAGGATCCCTGGCTCCCGGCCTCCTGGCCTTCAGCACCAACCTGAGGCAGGTGTATTCTCTGCGCACCTGGATCATACCCAGGTGTTAGCCAGCCAGCTCGATCTTCCACTCCCAGGGCTAGAAGGGAGTTTAGAGGTCATGCATTCAACCCCTGATTTTACCAGTAACCAAACAAAAGCCCCAAAGGAGGTCAATGATTGTCTAAAGCCATGGAGAAGTGTGTAGAGAAAAGTCAGAATGGGGACTGGGATAGGAGTGGAATAGAGAGAGAGGTATACACACATGCACACACACATACACACAGTGTTATGTCATTTTAAAGTTTACAAAATTCTTTCACATACAGTTAAGAATGATACTCAAGATAGTCTAACCTGTCAGGCCCACAGCCCTACAAACATTAATACACTTGGCCCTCTCCTGAGAAGTGGGCTCTGATCCTATTTCCATCTTACAGATGAGGAGATGAAGCCTCAGAAGATTGACACTTAGCCCTGTTCACCATCGTAAGTTATATTTGTGTTTGCTTGTTTGCAGATTACAGAGATAGCTTAAGCAAAAAGGGGGGTTTTGTTATAACACTGGAGTGTCACAGAGCACCCCCAAGGCAGGAATACCCAGGGCCTCCCCTAGCCTGGGACCAAGAACTGGAAAACCACCAAGAGCTCAGGACAGTTGTCTCTGCCTCTTGCTTCTCTCCTGCAGGCCACCCTTCACTGCATCTCCATGCACTTCTTTCCAGTTTTTCTCACCTCTGTTTCATGTCCTTACGGTGACTCGTAGACCATATCAAATCCCAGTTCTCAGAAGGAATCTGATTAGCCCAGCTTGGATCCCATGCCCACCCCTGGTCCAATCAATGTGGCTGAGGAGAGAGGGTCATATTACGTAACGATGGCGACCAAAGGCCACCTCACTGGTAGGTAGATGCACAGATAGGGATAACAGTGAGCTGAGCAGACACCCCAAAAGTTGTCTACTATGGTCACACAGGACACACAGAGCCAGGGCTCAGACCCAAGTCTCCAGCCTGTCGGGACAGAATGCCTTTCCGTAGGACCACTGATCCCTCTGTCCCCAAGGTCACGTCCAAATACACGGCTGCTCACTCTGCACTAATCTTTGGATGCCAAGGGATGTCCCTGTTGCCCTGGAAGGATTTAGGCCAAGGACTGAGATTCAATTCCAGCTGTTCCTGCACACAGATCAAGGGAGATCCCCCGATTGGTTCCTGAGTTTATTGATGAAATTAGACAGAGAAGCAGAGGAAGGAGAAAACCTGTCATCAGCAGTGGAGTCCCAGAATCCTGCCTGCTTCTCATCCTCTGGTTGTCTGAACACTCTGTTTAGGGGCTAAGAGTGGTGCTGACTCTGTGGGGAGCACTGCATGGGGCCATGGCAGATGGAGGAAGTATCTGCAGGGAACCTAGAAATCAAAGGCCTGCTCAGAGGCTGGCAGGAAGCTACTAGGGTCATGGCGCTAGAAAAGGGAGACACAAAAGGCCTGAGCTGATACTGAAAGGGCAGGGGGTATGGCCAAGGAAAGAACCCCAGACAGGGGGAGAGCAGAGAACGGATGCCAGACACACTGCTGGACCCCTCCCCGCAGAGGCCGTCTGGAGCTGGCCCTTAAGGACCATGGTAGGATGGGGCCTGGGACATACATATTGCAGGTGGGAATGAAACCAATCCAGTCTCTCTGGAGGCACTTTGGCAATATGTATTAAAAGTCTTTAATGGGCTTCCCTGGTGGCGCAGTGGTTGAGAATCTGCCTGCTAATGCGGGGGACACGGGTTCGAGCCCTGGTCTGGGAGGATCCCACATGCCACGGAGCAACGAGGCCCGTGAGCCACAACTACTGAGCCTGCGCGTCTGGAGCCTGTGCTCCGCAACAAGAGAGGTCGCGATAGTGAGAGGCCCGCGCACCGCGATGAAGAGTGGCCCCCGCTTGCCACAACTAGAGAAAGCCCTCGCACGGAAACGAAGACCCAACACAGCAAAAATAAATAAATTAATTAATAAACTCCTACCCCCAACGTCTTCTTAAAAAAAAAGAGTCTTTAATAATAATAAAAACAATAATAATAAAGGCATTTTTACCTCAGAAAACCCACTGTGGTTATTTCTCCACTGCCTAGAAAAGAGCCTGATTCACAGAAGGGACTCAATAAAAATTACTGAACGAACGACTAGATGATTGACGTGTGGATAAAGAGAGATATAAACAAGGATGTTCAATACAGTAGCGAATTGGAAACAACCTAAATGCCCACCAATAGGGGACTAGTTAAGTAAATTATGGTATAGCCTTATAAAAGAATACTTTACAAATATTTAAAATGATGGCATAGATGTATACCTATTGATTTGGAAGAATATTCTCAATATTTTGCTAGGGAAGAAAGCAGGATAAAAATAATGCCATTTTATAGAGAGAAAAACATTTTAATGTACATGTAAAGAAAAGTTAATAATGTATGAAAATGATAACAATGGGAAATAAGATTTCAGATCATTAATCCTTTCTCTTTTCGTTTATTTCTATCTTCTAAATTTTCTACCATGACCATGTGTTACTTGTATAATTAGAAATAATAGGAGAGGGAATTCCCCTGGTGGTCCAGTGGTTAGGACTCCGAGCGCTCACTGCCAAGGACCCGGGTTCAATCCCTGGTCAAGGAATTAAGATCCCACAAGCTGCACGGCCAAAAAAAAAAAGACAGAGAGAAAAGAAAGTAATACATGAAAATATTTCTCATCAGAAAAGGGTGAAGTGAGGCCAAGAGGGGGATGAATACAAGTGATCAATCAACAAGTGATTTCAGAGAACTGGTTGCGTGTGGTGCTGAGTGCTTCAGCAACTATCAAGAAGTGTCGAAAAAAAAGAAGAAAAAAAAAAAAGAAAGAGAAAAAAAAGAAAAGAAAAAAAAGAAGTGTCAAGCAAAGTCCCTGCCCTCCAGGAGTCAACAGTGTGATGGCAGAAGATCACAGGGGAGGGTGGGAGATGGCTGCAGGCTGGCACTGAGACTCTGGTGGGCACAAGGGCCACGGACAGTACTTTGCTTCCTGTGACCAAGGATAGACCAAGACAAGGCAGGGGAGGGCTATGGATGGGGGAACTAGAAAGCCAGAGATGCAGCAAGAACCAGCAAAACAAAGACCGGCAATGATGAATAAGGGCCAACGACATCAGTGAGAATTAAGGTTAGCAGAAAAAAAAAAAATTAAAATCCAGCCGTGCGCTAGGTCCTGTGCTAGGGATACAGGTGCTAAGGATAATCAAAGCTAGCAAGGTCCCTGTTTTCCTGGATTTACAGTTAAGTGGAGGAGGGAAGAAATTGACTAATGAGTCAATAAATAAACATAGCAAGAAAAATACCTGACAGTAACAAGCATTATTCGTTTTTAAGCTTCATCCAAATATCCCCATTGTCTTACTTCAAACAGTAAATGTCATGGGGGAAAAAAATAATATAATGGACATCCTCATACCTATTACCAACATTTAACTGTTCTTAACATTTTGCCATGTTTGCTTCATCTCTTTTTCTGTTGCTGTTTTTGTTGCTGATGTGTTTTAAAGTACAAACATCATGACATTTCACCCCTTTACACTTCAGTACACATCTCTAAAAATTAAAGACCACTGTATACCTAGCCACAACGTGATTATCACACCCAACACAATTAATAATAATTCTTTAATAGAATCAAATACTCTGCCCACGCTCAAGTATATACAATTGTTCCTATAATATTTTTTAATATTTATTTATTTTTGGCTGTGTTGGGTCTTAGTTGTGGCACGTGGGAGCTTTTGTTTCAGCACAGGCTCATCCCTGCAGTGAGTGGGCTCCAGAGCCCATGGGCTCTGTAGTTGCAGCGCACCGGCTTAGTTGGTCCCCCACATGTGGGATCTTAGTTCCCTGACCAGGGATCGAACCCCCGTCCCCTGCGTTGGAAGGCAGATTCTTAACCACTGGACCACCAGGGAAGTCCTCCTATAATATTTTTTTTTATGCTGGTTTTTCAAACTAAGATCCAATCAGCAGCTACACGTTGTGTTTGGTTGTTTTTACTTTTAAGTTTCCTTTTAATGTCTATATCTACAATCTCATTTACATCAACATCTGTATAGCTAGATCTCCATTGTCAATACCCTGGAGGTCCAGTGGTTAGGACTCCACGCTTTCACTGCCGAGGGCACGGGTTCAACTCCTGGTCAGGGAACTAAGATCCCACAAGCCTCGAGGCACGGTCAAAAAAAAAAAAGATCGCTCCCAAAAATCATGTACCCAGTATAGCTAGACTCAGCCAAAAGAAACCCAGGCTATTAGTGGGTAGCAAACCCTGTAACCTGGTCCCCTCCCATCCACTAGTAACAGGTGACTGACTACAGGTGAAATTGCTGGCCTTGGAAAAAACCCAACTATACCCTATAGGTGAATCAGCTCCATCCGAGAAGGACTGTTGACTCCCACCCCCCTTGCCTTTCTTGGATAGTTCAAAGAGGCAGGTGGGGGCTTCCCTGGTGGCGCAGTGGTTGGGAGTCCGCCTGCCGATGCAGGGGACACGGGTTCGTGCCCCGGTCCGGGAAGGTCCCACATGCCGCGGAGCAGCTGGGCCCGTGAGCCATGGCCGCTGAGCCTGCGCGTCCGGAGCCCGTGCTCCACAACGGGAGAGGCCACAACAGTGAGAGGCCCGCGTACCGCAAAAAAATAATAATAATAAGAGGCAGGTAGGTGTAATGGAAGAACATAGGGAGCAAGACCTCCAACTCTGGCTCCCTGACTGTGGAGCGATGTGGCCTTGAGCAAGTCATTTCATCTCTTTGAGCCTCAGGTTCTTTACCTGTAAAATGAAGATAGTAACCACCTGGGGGGTTGCTGTGAGGGTGAAATGAATTCACTTATAAGCATGCCCGTCACAGTGCTTGAATTTCCCACAAAGCCTGGAGCAGATATTGGTACCTGATCACCAAACTCCTCTTCCTCCCAGTGACACAGCTAGAGGACATTTCCCAGCCTCCCTTGCAGTTAGATGTGGCCACAGGATCAAGATCTGACAGTGGAATGTGAGAAAAAGTGTCTTGTGCAAGCCACCTCCAGGCTCAGCCCACAAAACCTTCTATGTTGCAGGCCCAGGGAAGCCCTTGAAATGATCTGTTGAAACACAAAATCTATGTATCTGGATCCCTGAATGACCACATGGAGTGAAGCCCTTGCTGCCAACGAGGAACACCTGATTTGGACTTTACACGAGCAAGAAATAAACCTTTAGAGTGTTAACTGATGTGGTTTTAGGGTTTAGCTTTTACAGCAGCCAGCATTGCTTTAACCAACACAAAGCTTGTTGCTAAAGATGAAGCCATTACTTAGAAGGAAAACCTACACAGGTTTGATCTGAACCACGGTGGCTTTCGGAAAACCAAATAAGGAACCACATGACTGTTAGGGAGGACGTTTAAATGTTAATCTTGTATTCCATCAAACTTATGACACATTTTTTTCATATTTTTACATCTCTGAAATAAGGCTGTATGTTGTAATCAACAGTATCTCAAACGGCAGGCAGCCAGGAGATAGTCGTGATATAGTTGCAGTTGACTGCACGTGCACAAACTTGGTCACAGTTCTCCGTCTTGTCATCCTTTCCCTTGAGTTTTGTGCATTGTTAGCACCACAGGTGTTGGTTTAATCGCCACTAACAATGTCTTCAAAAAGATTCCATGCTGATTTGGCACTGAAATGAAAAGTTATTGTGTATTAAAAAGTCAAGGAAACAGAGCAGCTTGATACATGATAAAAATCTATGTCTAAATAAGACTTAAAAGAGCTCTTTCAATATGCATGAAATGGAAATTCTACGTGATAGGAAAGCTTTGCGTCATGATTTTGTATTTCTTAGAAATGCATCAGTAATGGTGTGGTTATGATTGACAGGTGCCTTCGATTTGGTGAAACTGTCAATACATCAAAACATCAGTGATTTCAACCAAGGAAGGCATCCAGTGTAAATAATGGTGATAATAATATAACAATTTACACTTGCCAAGAGCCAAACATATGCCAGGAAGCTCTGTGCTTTACATACATTATCTCATTTAATCATGATAACAACCCTGTGAGGTGGTTACAATTTACATGATTGCAAGTCGTCCTGAGCGTTATATGGGAAAGGAACATGGTGCTCGGAGAAGGAACATAATTCAGATTGGGTGGAGGTGGGGAGGGGAACCTCCCTGAGGCAGCAAAGAGGCCTGAAAGAAAATACTAGGCAACATTTATTGAGCATTTACCATGTACCGGGTACGATTCAAAGTTTATTGTGTTGGGACTTCCCTGGTGGTTCAATGGCTAAAACTCCGTGCTCGCAATGCAGGAGGCCCAGGTTTGATCCCTGGTCAGGGAACTAGATCCCACATGTTGCAATTAAAGAGCCTGCGTGCGACAACGAAGATCCCGCATGCCACAACTAAGACCCAGCACAGCCTAAATAAAGAAATTTTTTTTAAAAATCAATGGCCTTAAAAAAAAAGTTTCTTGTGTTAACTCACACAATTCTCACAAAAAGCCTAAGAACATTATTATCAGCTCCATTTTACAAATGAAGAAATCAAGACAGCGATAGAGAAGTGAAATGATTTGCTCATAATAACTCAGCTAAGGAGTGATAAACCTGGGATCTGAACCAGGGCAGTGTGGCTCCAGAGCCCATGCATCTTACTTACCACTTTCCTATCCTCCAGTGATTGAAACAAATGAGTCTCCATTTTACCAAGAATGGCAGCAGTAGTGACCCGGTTACAAGCAAAAGCTCTAGCCAGGCTCCCTGAGTTCAAAGCCAGGCTCTACAACTGACCAGCAAGGTATTTGACCTTCCTAAGCCTCAGTTTCTTCATTTATTGTGAGGTTTAAATGAGTTGAGACATATAGAGCTTAGATCAGAACCAGAATATAGTCGGCCCTCAAATAATAGTACATAATATTGTCTTCGTACAACACTCAGTAACTCAGAGAAAACTGAGACTCAGGGAGGTTTAGCAATTTGTCAAAACCCACCCATTTCAAGAAAGGAGTCAGGATTCAAAGCTAAGGTGCTTCACTCAGAAGCCTTTGCTTTATGCATTACCCCATGGAGGTTCCTAGTAAAGATGAGTCAGTGGTTTAGATCTTCATCCTGAAGGTTTCCAGGAAAGGAGATTCTCACTCCCAATGTGATATCTCATTTTAACATCCCAAATCCCACTCAGTAGTAGGGCTCTCCCATTGCCAATCTGGACTTCATCTGTTTTATTTTAAGGTCATTTCCTCTTTGAGAAGGAGAGAAGATGGAGACTCACCAGTTTCTTCCTTTTGTATCTTTCATATACTGTACGTTACATTTCCTCGCAAACATAGAGAAAGCAGGGAACATTTTAGACTCTGACACGAAGTAGATGCTCAACAGAGAAATGTGTTGCGGGGAGAACAGATCGGTGGTGCCAGAGGTGGGGTGGGGGAGTTGGGGGGTGGGCAAAATGGGTAAAGGGGATCAAAAGGTACAAACTTCCAGTTTTAAAATAAGTAAGTCATAAAATGTAATGTGCAGCATGTTGGCTACAGTTAATAATACTGTTGTAGGGACTTCTCTGGTGGTCCAGTGGTTAGGACACTGTGCTTCCACTGCCGGGGGCATGGGTTCAATCCCTGGTCAGGGAACTAAGATCCCACATCTCGGCGTGGCCAAAAATAATAATAATACTATCATATATTTGAAAGTTGCTAAGAGAGTAGATCTTAAAAGGTCTCATCACAAGGAGAAACAGATTTGTAACTGTGTGATGATAGATTACTGTGGTGATCACTTCACAATATATACAAGTAACAAATTATTATGTTGTACACCTGACACTGTTATATGTCAATTATACCTCAATTAACGATAAGAATAATAAATAAAGGCAAAAGGAATGTTTTATGAATGAACAAATGAGTGAGAGAACAGCTTCACAATCTCAAAATTCCCTCCCAGATCACATGGACCCCGTGCACCCCACCCCTGCCCACCCAGCCCGCTTTTCTCTGACTCCCATTTCTTAACTGTAGTGTTTCTCAAACAAGGGTGTTGCAAGGGCATTCTGAGCACAATGTGGAGTTGAAGTGGCCTTAGTATGTGGTGACACCCTGGGTTTCCTCATTCCTCATTCCCTTGGGCCAGCTCTTACCAAGAGGGTAGAGATGGAGATATCTCTGTGTGTGTGTGTGTGTGTGTGTGTGTGTGTGTGTGTGTGTGTGTGTGCGCGCTGGGGAGGGGGTGCTGAGGTTGAGGGCAGGCAGGTGGATGACATGTGACTCACACACATCCTAACAGTCCATCAAGGTCACAGGTGTTACAGGCAGAGGAAGGCTGGGAGTCCTGCGGAACATTTATCATCAAGATGGGAGACCTGGACCTTTGGTTACAAATAATAGAAACCCATCTCAACACGCATAAGGAAAAAAGAAAGGCATGCGTTGTTCACATAACTTGGAATTCCAGGGGTAGTTCTGCTTTCAGGTATGAATAAAGACATTCACATAAGACTTCAACTTTTCTCTCTTTCTCTCTCTCCCTGCTCTGATGCTTTTCTCTCTGTGTTTGATGGTACGCTCTCCTCAGAAAGCAGGCGTTCTCCAAATGATGGCTGCTGACAATCGTCAGTTGACATCCTCCCGGCTTGCAGAGAGCTCTAGCCATCATGACTGTGTTTATCTTGGGGGCAGTGGGAAGGGTTTGTCATGGGGAAGAGGCTGTTTTCTTTTGTCAAAAAATTGAAAGCTTTCTCAGAAGCCCCAGAGCAGACTTCCCCTCAGGTCTTATAGGCAACAACTGGGTCACGTGGATACCCTAGCTGCAAGGGAGTCTAGAAAAGTGAGAAATAGGGATGTGACTGGCTTAGATGTATCATGATCCATGGCCTGGGGCTGGCCATGTGGTCAGCCTGAACAAAATTGGGGTTTCTTAAGCCAGGAAGGAAGGAGACTAGATTGGGTAGGTAACTAATGGTGTCTACCACAAGAAAGTGTTGTGAGGCAAACTGGCTAGATCGCAGAAGGAGCACAGGGAAGAGAAGCTTTGCAAAAGTAGTGGAAATGCCAGCTAGACAGAAACAACTTATGTACACATTAGAATTGGGGAGGAAGGAGGTGAAGGCCAGGAAAAGATGTGTATCAGGGAAGGTGGGCATGGCCAGAGTGGAGAGGACCAGCCAGCTGTGGACAGCACATTCCTGGGAACACACAGCTCTTATCCAAGGATATTCTGCAGCAGAGGTTCAACAAATACAGAGGATGCTTGGTGACGAGGAGCTAGTGAGGGATCTCACCACGCAGACAGTACGAGTTCTTCCCACTGCGTTTGTTCAGTCTCCACTATTCATGCTCCAAAGTGACCCTAAACCAAAGCAACAAAGGTGTGATACCTCTGGGGCACCAAGGAGAAACATGATGGAACATCTTCAGTGGTTCCCTGCCACTATGAACTCAAGTCCAAACTTCATAGTCTGGTCTCACTGGTCCTCTCCAGATCCATCCGTCACTGTCCTCCTCCCTCCTCCATCCTTTTGCTCCAGCTCCTCAGAGCTCTCTAAATCCAGGCTGTACTTTGTTTTTTTTTTTGGTTGCGTTGTGGAGCATGCAGGATCTTAGTTCCCTGACCAGGGATCGAACCCAGTGCCCCCTGCAGAGGAAGCGCAGAGTCCTTTTTTTTTTTTAATTTATCTTTGGCTGTGTTGGGTCTTCATTGCTCTGCGTGGGCTTTCTCTAGTTGCAGTGAGCGGGGGCTACTCTCCATTGCGGTAAGCGGGCTTCTCATGGTGGTGCTTTCTCTTGTTGTGGAGCACGGGCTCTAGGCGCTTGGGCTTCAGTAGTTGTGGCTCACGGGCTCAGTAGTTGTGGCTCATGGGCTCAGTAGTTGTGGCTCATGGGCTCTAGAGCTCAGGTTCAGTAGTTGTGGCGCACGGGCTTAGTTGCTCTGCAGCATGTGGGATCCTCCCAGACCAGGGATCGAACCCGCATCCCCTGCATTGGCAGGCGGGTTCTTAACCACTGCACCACCAGGGAAGCCCAGAAGCATGGAGTCTTAACCACCAGACTGCCAGGGAAGCCCAGGGTTGTACTTTCCTGACTCCAGGATTTTATTCCCACTGTCCTTCCTGCCCTTTCCTATGTGTGACCTCTCCGAGCCTCTGTTGTCTTTTCTGTACCATGGGAAGCACTTCCCTAACTAGGTGTTATGAGAACTATGAAAATGAGATATACCGTGGTTAGCACTTCGAAACCGCCAGGCACATAGTTAGTGCTCAGTCCCTGCTAGCTACTGTTATTCGTCAATCCCCGTTTTGAAATCTTAACAAACTTGACATACTTGCTGTAGTACTTACGCATTTCTTCCTTGCTGTCTTCCTGAATGACTATGTCAAGAGAATGAGCCCCAGGGCAATGTGTGTGGCTGCCCTTTGCATCTTGCTCTCTGTAGTGGCATGGCAAGCACACAGCTGTTCTTGAAGAGTTCACCTGAGATGCAAAACAGCCAGCCTGACGAGGGACAGAATGTGTCCATCCAGGACACGTTGGAGGATACAGAGCTAGGTTGGGAAGAAAGTCAACTTCCGGGAGTGTTCCCTCTTGCTGACTGTGGGGCCACACCAGGAAATGGAGCCCACCCACGGTTCCACAACAGAGCTGTTAGGAAAGTCAGACGAACTTGTCCACCAACGATGTGTGGTTCGGGTCTGCCGCCAGGCATCTCCCCCAGAAGACAGGAACTTACCAGTGTGAGGAGGTGAGGCCTGAGTGCCACTCGACTCCTTTCATGGCCCATCAGCAGTGACTCAGCAGGAAGCCAGCCAAGGTCTGAGTCACTCCCTCCCCTCCCACCACACCCAGGGTTTTCCTCCAGGGCTTGGAAGGCTGCTTATAGCTGGAGGTGTTAAGTCTTCAGTACCTGGGTCTGATCTCTTTAACACAGCTTAGTATTTAAAAGCACAAGCTCTGGAGTTAGGCAGCTTGGGTTAGAAGCCTGGTTCCACCTCTCATCTAATCCACAGCAAGTTTCTTAGATTCTCTGGCCATAGTTTGCCCATCTGTAAATGGGAACAATAATGTTACCTCCCTCATAGAAGTGAAATAGCTTAGAACGGTGCACGGTATGCTGACAGGGCTACTCTAAAACCCCAGGCCTGGTACCCCCTCAGGACTTTTGCACTTGCTGCTTTCTCTGCCTATGTTTTTGCCCCTGACGGCAGCTCCCTCACTTAATTCAGGTCTTTACTAAAGATTCATTTTCTCAGTGAAGCCCACGATGGCCGCCCTATCTAAGCCTTCCTCCTCCCAAACTTCTTACCTTCGTTCCCACTTTGTCTCCATAGTACTTATCACCATCTAATACACCATGCGTTTCAATCATGTATCTTCTCTACTGTCTGTCTCCCTCCACCCACGCTGGAATTCAAGTTCCATTTTTGTCTGTTTTCTTCACTGCTGTACTCCCGAGACCTAGAAAAGTGCTGACACATAGCAGTTCTCAATAAACATGTGGAATGAATGGAAATGAATGTCAACTTATTCACCATTATTTATCACCAATTATTACTGTCATCAATAAAGATCACCAGTAAAGATCACCATTATTATCTCATTCCAGTGAGAATCAGAGAGAAGTTCAAAGCTTAAAACCATTACCAGATTCTGCACATCTGCCTTTGGTTCGTTTATACTTGAATTAATAGACTCTCAAAACTTGGAGACATCCACTGTTAGGGTGGAAAACTCTGTTAGCCACAGGGCTGGGCAGACGGCCTGTAATGTAAATCCATAAAACCGATGGGGCCAGTAAGGAGTGGTGAGAACCCAGGAAGTTGGGAGTCCAATCCCCACCTAAAGGCATTTAAATTCAAATTAAAAAATAACCTCTACTAACCAAACACGTCTCTAAGCTGCCTTTCCCTGATTCCAGACTCTAACTGTGAATTTATCTTACCACCCACTGGATCATCCCGATCTTAAACTATCCAAATATTGACACGACCCAGAGACCCCATTCTCCCACCACCCTGACATCAAGACTCCAGGTGGGCTTCACAGGTCTAGCAGTCAGTTACAATCTTAGCTATCCTATCTTGGGCTGCTTTGCTGCCCTTTTAACTCTCCCAAAGTTCAGCTGGTGGGTAACTCACCAGTAAATTCCCAAAGCCTAGCAGAGCTTGGGTGAATTAATGAATGACTGGATGGCCCAAACCAATCGGTCACAAGGGTCCGCAGTACCTTCCTCATCTCCATTATTCAATCTTCAAAAAACTCCCAAGGAGGCACCTGATGTCCAGTTGGAATCTCGCTCCGGTAAGATTATTTCTCCCCCATTCCTCAAGGGTGAAGGGTGGTTAAAAAGATAGAGTCACATCATTCAAGAGAACTCAAGGCACTCCGCTCCATCTGCGTAGAGATTGGGGTGACCCTACCCCCTCCCCAAGGACAATGGGCGGGGACTTGCCTCATGTTTGTATAAAGGCCCATCCTGGTGAATTTCCCAAAGAGAGACCGCTCCAAAAGTATGGAGCCTTTACTCCTAGAAGCGGGAATTGCCAGAGCCCTTCCTCCCTCCCACCTCCCTCCACCCTGCCCAGCCCCCGCGGCATTTTCTCATTAAAATGGAAGAAGGAATTAAGCCCCCACTCCCACCTCCCTCCACCCTGCCGCCCCCCCACCCCGCGGCATTTTCTCATTAAAATGGAAGAAGGAATTAAGCCCCCACGCACATATACACTCACACACCCAACAGAAAATGGGGAAATGGAGCTTAGACAGAGTAGAGTTCTAACCTTCACTGTCTATATGACCTTGAAGTTCCCTGAGCCTTCCTTTGGTTTCTCATCTGTGAACTGGGAAGAAAATTCAAGACACCTGACTGGGTGCTGGGAAGAGCCTTCCTGCCCCTGTTTAGCTCCTCCCCCAAGCTTTAGCCCACACTCTGACCAGAGTTGTCCCCCCCTCTCTGTCTGTCTTCACACACACAGACACACACACACACACACACACACACACACACCAGCTCCCCAGCCCCACCCCAGACATGCATACTCATTAAATGTTAGCTGTCGCAGTTATTACCGTTGCTTAGGTTCACCTCGTGAATGCGAATTTGGAACCAAGACCACCAGCGCCCAGTCAGCTGGCACCACCACCACACTGCCTCTGGAAGCAAAGCACTCTGAGGAGCAAGTCGGATGTGACAGGGGTCAGTCCACGCAGCGTAAGAGAGAGCCACGGGCTTCCCTGGTGGCGCAGTGGTTGAGAGTCCGCCTGCAGGGGACACAGGTTCATGCCCCGGTCCGGGAAGATCCCACATGCTGCGGAGCGGCTGGGCCCGTGAGCCATGGCCGCTGAGCCTGCGCGTCCGGAGCCTGTGCTCCAAAACGGGAGAGGCCACAGCAGTGAGAGGCCCGCGTACCGCAAAAAAAAAAAAAAAAAAAAAGAGCCACGACTGTCTCAGCAGTGGCTTTAGCATTAGCCCACCAGCTCATGGCTACTCCGTGTTATTGGCCCCAGACCTCCACCCACCCCGGCCATTCCCCTGTAGTAATCATTTTGAGAGAAGCCTTGAAAGATCACTGGTCTCTAGGCCTGACAGTTCTTCCTCTTTCTCTTTGTCATTGACTCTACAGCCTTTGACCTCTAAGCCTTAAGGGGCTCAGAGAGTAGTGAAAAGATGTAGACATCCTGAGACTGCCTTAGTCTGTGAGCTTTGCTGCTAAGCTGCTTTGTAAACCTCAGGGAAGTAACTTCTTTTCTCTAAACCGTTGGTTTCTAATCTGCAAAGACAGAAAACCAACATCCATTCACGGCTACCAGGTGTTTAGGTGCACGTTCGTACTGTTAACTAATCGTTTGCTCTGTAGAATGAAGGAGTTGGACTATGTAATTTATGCGTCTCTTCTGGGAAAGGTTTCAGTAGTTGCTTTCAAAACCACTCCAGCTCTCAGCCCCGGGAAGGGGCTGTGACCTCACAGAGAGAACACAGGATAAAGACCCAGGCTGGCCTGGGTTTAAACCTCTGGTCTGTCATTTCTCAGCTATGTTGACATTGGGCAAGTCACACGGGTGCTCTGAACCTCAGTTTCCTCATCTACAAAATGGGAACAATAGTATCTCCCTTGTAGGGCTGCCTGGAGGATCAAATGAGATGGGTGTGTAGGAGCCTAGCGCTGCACTTAGGAGAGAGTAGGGCTGCAATGTGGGTTCCTGCCTCCTTCCTTAATTACCCAGATTTGAGGATGTCTTTACGCTGATTATCTCTGCTAACCCCTTTAAGGTTTTGTTTGTGAGAAGGAAGCAGAAAGTTGCGTCTGATGGTCTAAGAGAATGCTGATGACAAAGGTTTCATTTCTGCAGCCTACGCTCCGAGCCAGTGCCGGATGGTCATCACCACAGATCCAAGCAAAATCAGCCTTTCCCTCGAGACTCTGATGCTCAAGAGCAAGTATATTCCTTTCCAAACTTTTTAATTTTAATTTTAAAAGTTCCCCTCCACTGTGCTAGGCGCAACCCAGAATCTGGGTCACTTTCTCTGAGAGGCCCTCTCTGACACCCCTGTGTATAATTCTAGCCCCTCTCCCACCTCTGGCCACTCCCCATTCCCCTTCCTGCTTTGCTCTTCTCCATAGCACTTATCACCACACAACAAACACACCCACGCACGCAGTTCCCTAGAATGTAAGTACTGGGAGGATTAGGGCTTGTAGGGGCTGTGTGTTCACTGCGGTGTCTCCAGTGCTGAGAAGAGGCATTAGTAGGCAATAAATGGTAAGCATTAGTAAGCTCTAAATAAAATGTGTTGGAAGAATGAATCTGAACCTGAGTCAAAGCCAAGCTGGCAGTTATGGCCAGATAATAATAAAATACCACACGAGCCCCTCATTTCACAGTTTGCAAAGCCTTCTCACAGTATCTATTTGATCCTGTGCAGAAGAACTTCTGCATTTTCTAGGTGAAGAAACTCAGACATGAAGCATCTCTGGAAAACAGAGGAAGCTCTCCTGGCCTCCTGGCCTTGAGCAAGTCACTTCCCTTCTCTAATCTCATTTTTTCCTTGTGAGAAAATGACAAGTTGTGGACTGGTTCCCTTCTGGGGCTCAGACTTTTAAATTCTTAAATCCTGTGACCTGATTGTTAACCCTTTAAGGACTGACTCAAATGATGTTACCCATAAACCGTAATTGCAGAATCAGGACAAGTTGAAACCTCTGCCCCTCTGATTCCACTTCCAGTCTTCTTTCAGACTGCACTGCACTGGGGTACATTGCAGGTGGGTCTGCTGAGACACAGTAAGTTCTACATGCCAATGAGTTGTGGTAGGTGTTTTTGTTATGGGGTCAAAGCAGGTAATTTATTTAGTTTTTAAACTATTACTCTGCCTTTGGCTGGGTTTCCACTAGTCTTCTAACTCGACTGTCCATCTCCAAGCTCTCCTCTCCAATCCATCTTACACACTGCTTGGAAACTAAATGAACAAACCTTGCTTTCAGGAAATCAAAAACTTTCAGTGGCTCCCTACTGCCTACAGCATACACATAGAGGGGTTAGCCTATCATTTGAGGCCTCCTCAATCTTCTCCTGACCCTTTCAAACATACTTCCCTACCCCACCCTGCTTTGTTGCACAAGAATTCCCTGCTCCAATCAATTCAACGCATTCATTCATTCATTCATTCAATAACTATGTGTTACATTTCCTACTATAAGCCAGACACTCACAGCTCTAGGCACTGCTGTGATGAACAAGTTCTGTCCTTAAGAAGAATATTTTCTAGAGGGGAAAATGTTGGGCAATAAGCAAGGAAACAAGTTAACAAGATTATTTCAGATAATGATAAGAAAATTGGCACTTGTGCTTTGGTAACGGTAGCATATACAATAGCTCAAACAAAGCAGGATGCAGTGGTAGAAAGGTGGTGGCACGATCTTAGATCCTGTGATCAGGAAGGTCTCTTTGTGGGGCCACATTTAGGGAAGACTTGAGTGAGAAGAAAGGGACAGCCACGTGGAGGCCTGGGAAGAGGGTTCCAGGCAAAAGCAAGAGCAAGTTGCAAAGGCCCTAAGGTGGCAACAAGCTTCACATGTGCTCAGGGTGGAACGAAGCCCAGTATGGCCAAATCAATGTGGACAAGGAAGAGATTGGTGGGAGATAAGGTCAAGGAGGTAGGCAGGGGTCAGCTCAAGCAGAGCCTGGTGAGGAGTCTGGATTTTATTCTAAGTATATGGGAAGCTGTTAGAAGATGTTCATAGGAGAGTGACATGATTGATACATATTTTAAAACATGACTCTGGCTGTCCTGTGGAGAGTGAGTTGTGGAAGTACAAGAAGAGAAGCAAGGGGACCAGTTTGGAATCTTTCTTCACTTAATCTCTGGTTACTTGTTTGTGTATGTGTATCCATCAGTAGGCGCTGAGATAAATTTCTGTTTTGATGGCTGTGTTCTGCCTTCCCCTATTAGGTGATTGATTCTTCAAGGATAGGGTAGGTACACCAGCAAAACTGTAGGACAGAATGGCATGTTAGCTATGAGCACCTCCAGAATCTCATTTATTAGTGACACCCATCAGATAAGTTACTGACTTCTGTGAGCCTCAGCTACATAACTGAAAAAAAAAAAAAAAAAAGATGGGGGTGGAGGTGTGATTACCTAAATAATGCATGTAAAGTGCTTAGTACATACAGTTCCTGGCGTATAGTAAGCCCTCAATAAATCATAGCTGTGGTTATTATTTGCAAGGCGGTTGTGCTGCTGGTGGCTATGACTTTGGGCAAGTTTTTTTCCCCTTTGAGTCTCAGTTTGTGCATCTGTAAAATGGGTTGCAGATAGAATTCAGCTCTAAGATTCTCAATGCCTCTGTTCTATTTGTAAACACTTTAGAATCCACTTTAAGTAATGTTGCCCAAAGCCCATGTGATGTGATTTATTCTTCGTAATGTTGCACCGCCCTCTGTTGGACATACTCTGCCAGCATACTTGTTGGATCCTTAAATCAGCAGATGCTTAAACAGAAGCCCAGACCTCCCTCGCCTATATGCTGACAACTGTCTCTTCTTAAGTAAGATCTCTCTCCATATAGCTACGGATTATTTTTAAAACAACAAAAATAAGGTGTTTTTTGCATTTCTAAATTCTGTCCCTACTTTATTCCATTTTTAGGACTTTGTAAAAGTTTAGGATTTTAAAAATTTATCTATTTTAACACAATTTCAGACTTACAAAAAAGTTGGAAGAATAACACAAGAATTAACATTATATCTTCACCCAGATTCCCCAGATATTTACAGTTGATCGCATTTGTTTTATTATTTTCTTTGTCTGCACACACAATACATGCACACATACATACATATGTAATACATACATATTTTTTCTGAATCATTTGAGAGTAAACTACAAACATGAAGCCCTTTTATCCCTAAATACTTTATTGACGATGATGTAATATTATAAAATCTTCAGACTTTATTCAGATTTCTCAAATTATCTCGTCTCTTTAGAGCAGAACAAAATCCTACATCCCATTTTACATTGGGTTATGCTGTCTCTTTACTTTCCTTTACTCTGGAATAGTTTCAGATTTTTTCTTTATCTTTTTTTTTTTTTTTCAGTATTCTTGGCTCACTCTCTTTTTTTTTATTATTTTTATTATTTTTTTGGCTGCATTGGGTCTTCATTGCCGCGCACAGGGTTTCTCTAGTTGTGGCGAGCCGGGGCTTCTCTTCATTGCAGTGTGTGGGCTTCTCGTTGCAGTGGCTCCTCTTGTTGAGGAGCACAGGCTCTAGGCGCACAGGCTGCAGTAGTTGTGGCACTTGGGCTCCGTAGTTGTGGCTCACGGGCTCTAGAGCACAGGCTCAGTAGTTGTAGCTTAGTTGCTCCACGGCATGTGGGATCTTCCCAGACCAGGGCTTGAACCCATGTCCCATGCATTAGCAGGCGGATTCTTAACCACTGTGCCACCAGGGAAGTCCCTCTGTGTCTTTCAAGGCATTGACATTTTTGAAGACCACAGGCCAGATATTTGGTAGAATATGTCTATTTGGTTTTGTCGGATGTTTCCTAATAATTAGATTCAGGTCATGCATTTTTGGCCAACCCAATACCACAAAAGTTCGGGTGTTTTTTGTTTGTTTGTTTGTTTATGTAGGATCTTAGTTACCCGACCAGGGATCGGACCAGCACCCCCTGCAGTGGCAGCCCAGAGCCCTAAACACTGGACTGCCAGGGAATTCCCTGTGGCAGCGGGGAGTGGCTGTTGAGTTTAAAAACAAAAAACAGGGGCTTCCCTGGTGGTGCAGTGGTTGAGAATCCGCCTGCCAATGCAGCGGACACAGGTTTGATCCCTGGTCCAGGAAGATCCCACATGCCACGGAACAACTAAGCCCATGTGCCACAACTACTGAGCCCGTGTGCCACAACTACTGAAGCCCGCGTGCCTAGAGCCCGTGCTCTGCAACAAGAAAAGCCACCACAATGAAGAGTAGCCCCCACTTGCCGCAACTAGAGAAAGCCTGCGTGCAGCAACAAAGACCCAATGCAGCCAAAAATAAATAAATTTTTTAAAAAAGTATGTGCTTAGGAAGGGTATGCAGTAATATACATTAGAAATTATTATAATCATGTATTTATTTGTTTATTTGCATAAACAAACACTTGGGCTCTTTTGAAAAGTACTGATGCCAAGACCCACCCCTAGAAATTTTTATTAAATTGGTATATTGCTTGCATATTAGTATTTTCTTAAAGCTCTATAGGTGTTTCTAATAGGCAATCAGGATTGAGAGTCATTGATTTCTGCTCTGCTAACTCAAAAAAGGATATTAGACAAATTACAGAGATCCATAAAAATACAGTAAGATAAGATGAATTGCAAGACGGGAGGGACATTCAATAGGAGAAGGACACACATCAAGTCTCATAGGCTTGCTTTGAACGGGCTATAAATTTGTTCTAACAAACAACATGAAGATAATGAAATAATGTTAAAGACAGAGACCCAATTTTAAAATGATATATACAAGGTAAAACTACACTGCGTCTAGAAAAAGATGAGAAGAAATAAACTAAAAAAGGTGTCAGTGGTTGCATCTGAATGTGACATTATGAGTGATCTTAATTTTTTCCACATTTTTCTTTTAAATTTATTTATTTATTTTTGGCTGCGTTGGGTCTTCATTTCTGTGCTAGGGCTTTCTCTAGTTGCGGCAAGCGGGGTCCACTCTTCATCGCGGTGCGCGGGCCTCTCACTGTCGCGGCCTCTCTAGTTGCGGAGCACAGGCTCCAGATGCACAGGCTCAGTAGTTGTGGCTCACGGGCCTAATTGCTCCGTGGCATGTGGGATCTTCCCAGACCAGGGCTCGAACCCGTGTCCCCTGCATTGGCAGGCGGATTCTTAACCACTGCATCACCAGGGAAGCCCCACATTTTTCTTTAATGTCAAAATTTCCTTTAAAAAATCTGAGGTATTTTTAGTAATTAAAATGTTTTCAAAATATCAATATAATTAAAATAATTTTCTTTTGCATAGCACTTAATTTGCAAAGCTCACATTATCTCATAATAGTAATATGTAATAAGTAAGTGATAATAATGATTTATTGAATGCTTACTATGTGTCAAGTACTATACTATAAGCTTTACATAGATTCTCTTTTAATCCTTACAGATACTCTTTGAGGTCGATACTATTATGAACCCCATTTTATAAGACAGAGAAACAGACTCAGAACGGTTAATTCACTTGCCCAGTTTCAAACAGCTTCTCAGTGTCAGAGCAAGGATTTTCCTCTAAAGCTTTAACATCTAACCACTAAGTACACTATTGTCTAATTGCTAGGAAAAACAGGTACTCTTATGCAAACTCCACTAACTTTAGTTATTTTGCATCCTGTTTGTTAAAGGTTTTTTTCCATATCAGATGAATGTTTTATATGAAAAATGCCTTGGTATGCTTTGATTAGTAGCTTTGAAAGTGAAATGAAAACTCTTGCTATTACTTTGGTTGGTAGCTTTCCACCAACATTCAGGCACGGGCTTTTTTTTAAAAAAGCAAAGTCACAAAATAAATGACAATCACCAGGCAATAGTCAGTAATTTTTATTTATAATAAGGATTATAAACGTGATGCGACATTTTAAAACATTTATAGAACAGTCGTTCTTCGTTCAAAAGGAACTCAAAGGATGTCTTTAATTCTTTTCCCATGCATCAAGACCAAAAACTTTTACTGAGATCTGTCTAAAAGGCTTAGGGATAGAAAAACAAAATCTAAAAGTCTGGTTTGGTTTAGTGTAGTTGAGTTTTAATTGCTTTTGTTTTTAAGAAAAAGAATTGGAAAAAGATGTGGGCTGTCCACTGTAAGTTATAGAATAAGTAGAGGGCTAGGGGGTCAGGAGTCCCGGGTTTTGGTTGTCACTTCCCCTCTCTGGGTTTTTACTTCCTTATTTATAAAATGAAGGGATTGGACCAGACAATCTCTAAGGAACTTCTCAGCTCAAAAATTCATGATTTTACAACTGGATTGTCCTGACTTGTTCTGTATTACCTGAATCTAAGGAACAGCAGAAGCGGCAGCCCTCTCCTAGTCCTGAGACGGTGCCAGTGTGTTGTTGGACAGCAGAAGAGAAATGAATCAAGGCGGTTTCCTCCCTGTCAACCCTCTATCCACTGAGGCTGCTCTCAGCTCTAGCGAGAGAATGGAGGCCCCAGAAAGAAAAGAAAAACAGGGATGGGGGTTTCCCTGGTGGCACAGTGGTTGGGAGTCCACCTGCCGATGCAGGGGACGCGGGTTCGAGCCCCGGTCCGGGAGGATCCCGCGTGCCGCGGAGCCGCTGGGCCCGTGGGCCATGGCCGCTGGGCCTGCGCGTCCAGAGCCTGTGCTCCGCGACGGGAGAGGCCACGGCGGTGAGAGGCCCGCATACCGCAAAAAAAAAAAAAGAAAAAGAAAAACAGGGATGGAAGCTGAATAACTGGATTTGAAGAAGTAAGAGGAAGGAGACAGCGGAGTTGCAGAAAGAAAGTGAAGGGAAAAGATGTCCCTTTTTGTTAAGGATTTTCATATATTTAAACATCCCAACATTTTGTAAGCAAATCAAAGTTTACATGATATATTCTGGTATTCCAAAATGGATATAGTAAGTTTAGATCTGTAAAGAGCCCATTAAAAGTACTGCATTTATTTAAAGCTTTTTCTTCCCATCACTGGTAGTTTCTAGAGCTGCCCTGTCCAAAATGGTAGCTGCTAACTCCATGTGGCTGTTTAAAGGTAAATGTAAATTAATTTAAATGAAATAAAATGTAAAAGTCAGCTCTTCAGCCGTAATAACCACGTATCAAGTGCTCGATAGCTACGTGGGGCTAGTAGCTACCGTACTGGGCGGCACAGACATAGGGCATTTCAATTATGGAAGAAAGTTCTACTGGACAGCACTATTCTTGAGGGTTTGATTAAAGGGAAATGGAGTGCAGAACATCTGAGAGAAGATTAATTAGACAATAGGAAAATGAAAATGATGCAAATAGGCAGTTATTAATAATTATAGTAGTTCCAGCTACTGGATTTCCCAATTTATATGCATTCTGTCACTCACTCCTTAAAATTTCCTCATGAGGTGAATACACACATTATCCCCATTTTACAAATGGTAAAACTGAGGTGTAAAGAGATGAAATTGCCTAAGGTCACATAGCAAACAAGTGCACCCAGTTTACACAGCACCAGACTCTGTGCCTATTGCCTCCTTACCTCAAGTTTAAAGGGCAAGAACCGCTGGCTGGTTGCTGTAGATGTGATGCATGCTGTCCTAGGCACAGGGGACACGGTGTGACCAAGTCCCCACCCTTAGGGCAGGTGAGAAACAAGGAAGGAGTAAGCAAATAAAGGCATCATTTCAGCCAGTGACTGATGCAAAGAAGTTAATAAAATGGAGTAATATAGACATGGGGAAGGGGGTCCTGGAGGCTGTGTTGGGGGAGAGGCGTCTCTGAAGGGTGGCATTGGAGCTGAGACCTGAACGATGAGGAGGCACCAGCCCTAAGAAGAGCAGAGGCATTGACAGAGCAAACACCCTGCTGCAGGACAGAGCTTGGTGAACCAGAAGACCAGCAAGGACGCCAGCCTGCGTGGCCGTCGCTGAGGACAGAACGGAAAGCATGGGGGGTCTGCAAATGGAGAGTCAGCAGTCCCTGCCTCGAGCTTCCTCAGCTGTGGGGAGAGAAATAAACCCAAAGGGCCGCCCGGGCAACTCTCGTCACTCATCTCCACTCTGAACTCCCAGGTGGAGCCACCCTTCCCTTTCATCTTACCCTAATGATGCTTGATCTTCTAACTGGTCTCCCCGCTTCCACCAACACCCCCTAGAGTCTGTTCTCTACTCAGCAGCCACAGTGATCCTGTTAAGATCTAAGTCGGTGCACCCTGCCTCAGCTCATAGCTCTCCGAAGTGCCCCATCTCACTCACAGTAAAACCCAAAGCCATTGTGATGGCCGACAAGGTCCTATGCGGTCTGCTCCCTGCTACTTTCCTGACCTCATCTCCTCCTATACTCTCCCCTGCGCACTCCATGCCAGCCACACTGGCCTCCTTGCTGTCCCCAAACATGTCAGGCCCCCTCCCGCCTCCATCCTGCTCTGCTGGAACGCTCCCTCCCAGACCTGTCAGTTCACTCCCTCGCCTCCTTAAGTTTGGGCTCCAATGTCACCTTCTCCATGAAGCCTTCCCTGACCACCATATTTAAATTCAAACCCCTTTAACCTGCACTACTTATCTCCCCGTCACTTATCCCCTTTGAACGTGCTATGTTTTTCCTTATATTTCTTACATGCATTTAGGCTGTGTGTTGTCTGTCTCCCATCTAGAGTTTACCCCTTCCCTGAGAGCAAGAATCTTTGCTTTGTTTCCTGCTGGATCCTTCGCCCCTAGAACATGCACATAGTAAAGAGCTCAATGTTTGTATTTTTTGATAAATGTAGAATGAACATTGAGCTCCACTCTCTTGGGAGTCCTCTTCCAGATTTGGGGTCTATCTCCTGGCACAGTAAATGTGGCAGAACCCCTTTCTCCCTATGACCCCCTGATTTTTGATATTGGTCACAGGTGATTGATATTAAAAATAGTTTTTTAAATATTTAAACCAGTGACACATCTCAGTTTAAAATTTGCTGGCCTCTCTCCAGCCTCAGGCACAGACACTCTCTAGAGCAGCACGGGCCAACAGAAATAGAATGCAAACCACACATGTAATTTTAAATTTACCGGTAGCCACATTAAAAGAAGTAAAAAAGAAACAGGTTAAAAGAGTTTTAATAATGTATTTTATTTAACTCAATAATCTAAATATTGTCATTTCAACATGTAATATTACTTTTATATTTTTTATTTGTTTATTTATTTTAAATGTTTATTTCTTTATTTATTTTGCAGGTCTGAGTTGCGGCACGGGAACCCTTAGTTGCAGCATGCATGTGGGATCTCGTCCCCTGACCAGGGATCGAAACCAGGCCCCCTGCATTGGCAGCACGGAGTCTTACCCGCTGGGCCACCAGGGAAGTCCCCATCAACATGTAATAATTATTAATGAGATATTTTACATTCTCTTTCCATACAAAGATTTTCACGTTCAGGGTGTATTTTACACCTACAGCACATCTCCACTTGGACCGACCACATTTCAAGCTCTTGAGAGCCACATGTGGCAAGTGGCTACAGCCGGCTCTGCAGTCTCTGGAGGAGGGGGTATGGGGTCCATGGTGCCAAAGCAAGAGCTTTGGGCCTCTCACCAAAAGTGTTGGTAAAAAAAAGCTCGCATAGGGCTTCCCTGGTGGCGCAGTGGTTGACAGTCCGTCCGCCTGCCGATGCAGGGGACACGGGTTCGTGCCCCGGTCCGGGAAGATCCCACGTGCCGCGGAGCAGCTGGGCCCGTGAGCCATGGCCGCTGAGACTGCGTGTCCGGAGCCTGTGCCCCGCAACGGGAGAGGCCACGGCAGTGAAAGGCCCGCGTACCGCAAAAAAAAAAAAAAAAAGCTCGCATCAGCAAAAGCTCCAGAAGCAGCCAAGCCTCTTTCTTTCTCCTTCCCTCAACCCCTGCCCTAGGCCACTTTAGGCTCTGGGCTCTCCCTTGGGTGCTGTGGGTTTCTGCTCCTTTCAGGGCTCTTCCACTTGGAGGCATCCCCCTCCGTGACACTCGTGTGACCCACCAGGGACCCAGACTCTCTGCAGTGGGGAATGTCCAAGGTCAGCCTCGTCCATCAAGGGGAGGGACGCGGGAGAACAGACCCTCTCTCCCAGCAGCCCTGGGAACAGAATGCACACATGGGTTCCTCTTCTTCAGGGAGAGCAACTGCGCACCCAGCCCAAGGAATGGGGGATGGGAGAGGGAAACAGGCCCTTCAGCTGGAATTTCTGTTCATGCTTCTCTCCAGGAAACAAAAAAATTCTGGAGCAATTTTGGCTTTCCTCTCTCACAAGTCAGGACAGTTGACCCGTTCCCAGGGTGAAGTTTTCTGGACTTCAGCCCCCCTTCCTATAAAGCTCTTCCCCCAAAGACTCTGCAACATGGTCCTGTTTTGCATCTGCAGCTTGCTTCAGCTTGTGTCCAGGCCGCCCAGTCCCTAGGCCTCTCACTTGCTGACTGTATTTTTATCACCCTCCCCTCAACCCCACATGCTTATTTCTGCCTTTTCTTTCGCCCCTCCAGGCTCTGCTGTGGTTTTTGATGATTTCCCCTTTGTTTAATCATTCTGGTGAAATTGGACTCAAAATAGAAAGCAAGAGAGTGCTGACATGGATGGAAAATAGATCCGCTAGAACAACTTCAAGTAACAACATGCTGTCCCCTAAATATCGCCAGCCCACACACTTCTGGACATGGTGTCCCCTCACAAGCCAGGGGCAGCCCTTTCACTCCTCGGACAGCACATGTGTATTAGGGTTCTACGAGGGACAAGGTTCTATTGCGCCAGGCTCTGGGGGAGACAGAAGTGGGTAGGCTGTCAAGGCTTCTGCCCCAAAGGACCTTGTACGGAATAAAGACGATGCCTGCCCCGAGCTCAAAGCTTTCAACTAAGCTGTAAGGAGGCAGGGGTCTCATGGAAGAGGGGCACTTGAACTGGGACTTGAAGGATGGAAGGATTTTAAGAGGCAGAAACAGCAAGGAACTGCCTATTTTGCCACCAGAGGAAAGGCAGTGTAGAGGCAGGGAGTGGGAGAGACACACCCATTTGACAAAGCAGCTGGCTTTTGCCTGATGGGTCTCTGCTGGTGCCGGACGGATGGCTCAAGTTTTTGATATTCTCCCTGAATGGAAGGGATATGCCAACTTCCATGCCCAGGGCTCCTGTCCATGTTTCCAACACTAGGGCCTTATGGCTCTGAGAGCATCCGAATGAGACAGTTGAGGGAGGAAAGCCTGAAGAACAGAGGGATGCCCTGGAATCCTCGCAGCCGAGCTGCCATCACCATGGGCGCTTCTGCAGCCTGTGGGCCACTTAGATGAGATGACAACCTTGAGCTCAGGTGGCTTGAATTACTGAGCTGAGGCCTCCCTGGAATTGTCCCAAGGCCACTGCCCCATGGCCTGTCCTCTTCAGTGTGAGGGGCAACCCTCCTTGTAGTGGATGGTTGAAGATTATTTTCTCTTTTACAAAAACAGAATTAGAGAGAGAGAGAGAAAAGAAGATGTCTCCAACCTCCCCACCTCAAGAAAGTAATTCCTCCTATTTAGGGAACCAATTGATGGGGAAAGTCTGAAAGAGCTTCACAAATCACACAAATTCAGTGCTGGGTTTATTTTTACCTCTTCTGGAACCATCCCCCCAAGCTCAACTCAGGCATCCAAGAGAGATCATGCCTGGTCCCCATTTTAGCGGTACCCAGCACATGCTCCGTCACACCACCTAGGTTTGACTCTTTTTTGTTTTTCCACAGCATTGATCACTATCTGAAATTCTCTTGTTCATTCACTTGGATTCTAGTTGATCGCTGGTCTCTTACCCCACCCCCAACCACACTGTGTCCCCAGAAGAGCAGAATCTGTCATGGCACTGCAGTATCCCCCGTGTTTTGCAGCAGTGTTAGCTTGAAGTGGGTACTCGATAAATATTTGTGCGAGTCCACCGAGGGCCACATATTAGTATCCAACAAACTTACAAATGCACATGCCCTCAACTCACAGTGACTGAAAAGTGAGATCAGGAGGGTGAATCTATTTTCCTTAAAGGAACCAAGAGAATCTCGGCACCTCAATCATCAAAATAATTCATTTCACCACTGTTTAGAATAACAAAAGACTGGAAGAACCTAACCGTCTACTTGGTTATGCAATAAGGATGCCACGCATACCTATGAAAGAACAAGGACGCTCTTTGTGAACAAATATAGAAAGATTTCCTGAATCTAATCTCTTTTTCTTAAAATTATAGTTTGATTTACAATGTTGTGATAGTTTCAGGTGTACAGCAAAGTGATTCAGACATACATACATATATTCTTTTTCAGATTCTTTTCCATTATAGGTTATTACAGGATATTGAATATCATTCCCCGTGCAATACAGTAGGTCTTTGTTGTTTATCTATTTTATATATAGTAGTATGTATCTGCTAATCCCAAACTTCTAATTTATCCTTCCCCCCTCCTTTACCCTTTGGTAACCATAAGTTGTTTTCTATGTCTGTGAGTCTATTTCTGTTTTGTAAATAAGTTCATTTGTATCTTTTTTTGTAGATTCCACATATATGCAGTATCCTGTGATATTTGTCTTTCTCTTTCTGACTTACTTCACTTAGTATGATAATCTCTATGTCCATCCATGTTGCTGCAAGTGGCATTGTTTCATTCCTCTTTATGGCTGAGTAATATTCAATTGGAAATATATACCACATCTTCTTTATCCAGTCATCTCTCGATGGACATTTACGTTGCTTCCACGTCTTGGCTATTGCAAATACAGCTGCTATGAACATTGGGGTACACGTGTCTTTTCGAATTAGAGTTTTCATCTTTTCCTGGATCTACTCTTAAGTGGAAAAGCAAAATACAGGACAGTGTTAAAGTATGCTGTTAATGGTGGGAAAAAAAAAAGAGAGGCAATGTATTTGTATTTGCTTGTTTATACACAACAACATTTCTACCAGTTATCAAAAAACTCTTCAATAGTTATAAGGACAATCTGCAGGGAGGGGAACTGGATTGCTTGGGAGCAGGGAAGTTTTTGTAACTTTTGAGTTTTGAACCATAAGAATGTGTTACCTATTAAAAAATAAAATCCACAGCCATATTTATTTAAAATAGATATTGATTGAATAAACTGATCGATGTAATTCAGTTTCTCTTGGTGGCTTTCAGGAAATGTAAGCCAGTGTCCCTCCCATTTTCATCCACAGGCACAACCCTGGGCCTGCCCTCACTCTTCCCCTCCATTCCTCTCCCCTCCACTAAAATAAAGGCAAATTCCTGAAGGCTGGGCCCCGTAGGAGCTGTCTCACTTACTCACTGGAGGTGTGTGAAGGACAGGTAAACAGTGGCATGTGCTGGCAACCGAAATTCCCTCCGTACCAGTGTGTTCGTGTAAACAGAATAAAAGAACGTCATCATGTTTACCTTCTAGGGAGTTTTACAAAAACAACTTTCCTGCTTCCTTAAACTACTAGATAAGAGCAACTAAACTTGGCCCTGCTCTGAGTCAACTGGCTTAGTTGAAACCATGGATTCTGGGGGAAATTTGGGGTAGAGAAGTGGCAGCAGCCTCTTGTATACCTGGTGTATCCTGGCTGCTGAGAGAGTCCTGTCTGGACTCTGTATCGTTCTTGAGCTGATGGAAAAAGGGTCTCTTAGAAGCCACAGTATCCAGAAAGATCAGGGCCAGCTCAGACAGTCCAAACCAATCTCCTGGCCTGCCTCTGAAGGCAGTAAGCAAGGCCAGCTTCGTGGGTGTTCAACCCACACTTAGAAGGAGCCCTGCACTTGGTTTCATATCCTGCTGCCACCCTCTTGAAATCCTTACTAATTTTTTAACAAGCAGCCCAGCTTTTCATTTTGTCCTGGACCCCCCACATTATTTAGTCAGTCCTGCAGGAAGTGTCACAAAAATCCTTGTCATCTCAGGTGTTCTAGTTTATTGTTTGTTGTGAAATATATAGTGTCTGTTCTCATTTGTCTCATCTGGGTTTGTCAGATCCTTTCTTGAAAGCCATTTTAGGAGAGCTTGAGGGTCCAGGTACTTGCAAAGGTGGACATGCAGGAGGGGAAGGGCATGGTCAAGATCAAGGGACAGGGTAGGCCACTCCAACAACTTGAGTACAGCCAGACACTGCCAGCATTTCTTTTTATTCCTGGCTCTCACAGGGTACCTAGAATTACTGGTTCACAGTGTAGCTCATCTGAAGAAAATCTTCTGAAGAAGACACAGGGGCAAGGCCTCTAATTTTTTTGTTTGTTTGTTTGTTTTTTTGGTGGTAAGCAGGCCTCTCACTGTTGTGGCCTCTCCCGTTGCGGAGCACAGGCTCCGGACGCGCAGGCTCAGCGGCCGTGGCTCACGGGTCCAGCCGCTCCGCGGCATGTGAGATCTTCCCGGACCGGGGCACAAACCCGTGTCCCCTGCATCGGCAGGCGGACTCTCAACCACTGCGCCACCAGGGAAGCCCAAGGCCTCTAATTTTTGCATTTGTCCTTTCATTCCAGAAATATTTATTAAGCAAATAGGTGCTGGACATACAATAGGAAGGCATTTTCCCTGCCCTCGTGAGCCTACAGTGTAGTGGAGCCGGGCAATAAGCAACTAAATGAACACAGTGATAAATACGAATAGCAGTAAGTGCAACAGAGGAAACATAATGCCAAGAGAGAATAACTGGTGGGAAATGAGGAGGGCTAAAGGGACTAGGATAGGGTCATTGAAGAGGCCTCTCTGAAAATGTGACCCTTTGGCTGAGACCTGAAGGATGAACAGAAGCAGCTATGCGTGAAGAAAGGAGAAATGGCAGACCAGGCAGGGGAAGAGCCTGGGAAAGGACATTGGGATATTGGCCTGTGTAGGAACCTGGCCTGTTCATGAACCGGACAAAGGCCAGAGAACAAGGGGGAGAGTTCAGCGAGAGGGGGCTGGGGCACAGACCTGTTTCTGCAGGACTTGATAGAATCCACTGAGGATCTTGGCTTTCATTCCAAATGCAACAGGTAGTCTGTGAAGACTTGTAAGAGAGATAGTAATGCCATCAGATTTGCATTTTGGCAAGTTTACTCTGGCCTGATATATGTCCCCCTTCACTGGAATGAGTGTCTCAGGAGTGTTAGTGGTGAGAATGGGGGGGAAATCAGTGTAAATGAAGTATGCTTTAAAGGGGAAATAGACAGGATTTGATGATGGATTTTGGGGGGGGTGGTAAAAGAGAAAGAGAGATGTCAAGGATCCTGACCCATAGGTATCTTGCATGGGAGACTCAATGGCTGCAAGTGACATTTACAGAATTAGGAGTAAACAGATTTTGGAGCTGAGGACCAAGATTAAGAAACCGATTCTGAACATATTAATTTAGATGACTGTGAGATATCAGAGTGGAAATGGCTAACCCCTCCCCACAAGACAAGTGAGAGGAAGGCTTCTGTCCAACGGCCCACTTGGAGGGACAGGATGGTCAGAAGAGACGGACGGAGCCTGGCTTCCTACTCCCTGTGAGCCACTGGGTCCTGGTCCCCACCCTGAACTCCAGGACAGACTCTCCCTGCAAGATTTGGAATCATCAGTGGCCTCTCCCTCCTACCCCCACTCCACCCTCCCAATTGCCTCAGTTTACCACCTGATATGGCACTCATGCACAGAATAACAAGGTTTAGGACAAATGCTCTGTAAGCAGCAGACATGTGCCTTGTGGAAGGGCTCATGCTCATTGAATGTGGGCACTAACTTTTTCTCAGAGCAGAGTCCCTGAATCACACTGGCCTGGGAGGCAGGAACCCTAGGTGGGTAGGCCCTCCAACTACACAGTGCTTGAGGGCTTACAAAGCACTTTCACATCCACTGTCTTACTCTCTCAACAACCTTTGAGACCAGGTGGGGATTATCCTTAACCCCACTTTATATTAGGAGGTTCAGAGAGGTTAATTAATTTGCCTAGGTCACACAGGTAATTGAGAAGTCAGTCTGTCTGATGCCAAGATTGAGGCTTTTTCTAGAAAGTTGTGTCATTTCATGGCAGGGACTGCCCATGTTTAGAGAAAGCTGCCTTCATTTCTGAGATACCGAAAGGCACTGGGAGGGCCCCACTGCCTAAGGCACTGCCCAGAACCACAGCCTATTAGAGTTGCAAGCACCCATAGGGATCCTATCCAGTCTCCTCATTTTACAGCTGACAGGAAAAGAGACTCGCAGAGGGAAGGAAATTCGTGGCAGAAGAGAACTAAAACTCAAATCTCTAGCCTAGATCTCTTTCCACTTCCCTCAAGGCTTCCAGGGTTTGGCAACCTTCCATCTACGGAAGAGTCAGCCCTTGTGCTAGGAGAACTTTGTGGGAAAGAAGAGTAACCAGAACTAAAAGGTAAAATGTTGCCTGGCAACTAGAAATGTGGGCATGTGTGGCACCTGGCATCCATTTACCCTTCTTTCTTGTGTCCTCATCCCCAGGCTTCCTCCAGGGTGACCACTCCCAACCCCTCTTCAGGTTCTGCACCTGGGTGGAATTCATTTCCAGGAGTCCATTTCACTTCCTGCTTTAGGAGTAGGCATGTGACTCAGGTTTGGCCAATCAGAGCATCACATTTCTCTGTCCACAGTGATTGGCTCAGGAATGAACATGTGACCTAAGCTCAGCCACTCACACTCTCTCCCTCAGGACCCTCAGTCTTAAGAAGACTGCCTCATGGACAGAAGAAATACCTGGAGTTATTTGTTTTTGCTGCTGCAGCCTGTGCTTTCTAACCTAAATCTTTTTTTTTTAATTAATAAATTTATTTATTTAATATTTGGCTGCATTGGGTCTTCGTTGCTGCACGCAGGCTTTCTCTAGTTGAGGCGAGCAGGGGCTACTCTTCATTGCGGTGCACAGGCTTCCCATTGCGGTGGCTTCTCTTCTTACGGAGCGTGGGCTTTAGGCGCACAGGCTTCAGTAGTTGTGGCACGCGGGCTCTAGAGCGCAGGCTCAGTAGTTGTGACACACGGGCTTAGTTGCTCCGTGGCATGTGGAATCTTCCCAGACCAGGGCTCAAACCTGTGTCCCCTGCATTGGCAGGCGGATTCTTAATCACTGCACTACCAGGGAAGTCCCTCTAACCTAAATCTTTTTCTTTTTTTAAAAAAAATATATTTATTTAATTTTTGGCTGCATTGGGTCTTTGTTACTGCACGCGGGCTTTCTCTAGTTGCAGCGAGCGGGGGCTACTCTTCATTGTGGTGCACGGGCTTCTCATTGCAGTGGCTTCTCTTGTTGCGGAGCAGCACAGGCTCTAGGCGCATGGGCTTCAAGTAGTTGTGGCACGTGGGCTTAGTTGCTCACGGCATGTGGGATCTTCCCGGCCCAGGGCTTGAACCCGTGTCCCCCGCATTGGCAGGCGGATTCTTAACCACTGCGCCACCAGGGAAGTCCCTAATCTAAATCTTTAACCTTCCTGACAATTCATCCCAACTGAAGACCTCTCAGCAATTAGGAAGTCAAGTGATAATATCATTTCTTGTATCTCCTGACAAGAATGTTTTACTGAGATGTAGCAGCTTTGTTCCTGAGTATTTACTTGGAAAATGAGACTTAGTGCAAGAAAATTCAGCTAACACAAAACCTTTTAATGATTCCTTTAAGTCAGTGACTCTATATGTGTGGTCCCCAGCTCAGCATCATCAGCATCACCTGGAAACTTGCTGGAAGTGCTGATCCACACGTCACACCCAGATTTACTGGATGGGGAACTCTGGGAGAGAGGCCGGCAGTCTGGGTTTTCAGAGGTTCTCTCTGATGCCCACTAGAGCTTGAGAACTACTGCTTTTAAACCATTGAGCTCAGTCCCATATGGGTTTACTAAAACATTCAGGTATGAAGAAAAAAGATGCTTTCAAGTTGTGTCTCATTTCAGACCAAACTTTACAGGATCATTGTATGTTAATCTAAGGAGTTGGAGACATCAGACTTAAGTTCTAATCCTCTCTGAGCTATTTGCTGGTTGTGTGAATTTGGGCAAATGGTGTCACCCCTTAAGCCTCAGTTTTCTCATCTGAAAAACTTGGAATAATAACATCTCCTTTGTAGGTTACTGTGGACATTAAATAAGGTAATGACTATAAAACTGCTGGCATATAACAAGCTCTGGATAAACTTCAGCTCATTGTTATCATGTGTATGGAATTAAGGCTACTAATTACTTATTTAAAAGCACTGACTCCCTTTCACTGTCCCACGGTGGCTGAGAACACATTTCCCATGTGTCTGAAACTGATGTCTAGCACACAGAATGGAACCAGAAGACCTATGTCTTAGGCCTGGCACTGCCAACGATTTACCATATGACATGCAGTGAGCCAGCTTCTATCTCTGAACCTCAGTTTCCCCATGTGTTAAATAAGTTGGTTGGGACTGGATGGGCTATAAGGTCCTTCTGGGCTCAGACATTCTGAAATTCTAAGTCTGAAGCCTGGAACAGAGTTTTTTTAATTGGTCATAGGAAACATAGTCTTCAGAGCCAAAAGGCATCTGGAAGCAGCTATTTCTTAGGATATGTGAAAAGAGAACCACCCCCTAAAAGTGGGCATTAGAGGGAGGCAAATCTTCCCACACAGCAAATGTCTCTATAGATTTACCCACTTGTCTTGGGGACCACCCCATCCCCTGGGCTGTACCAGCAAGGAGCTACCTCCTCACTCAGCCAGGAGAAAGAGTTTCCCTTTCTCTGTCTACTGATCATTGCTTCATTGCTTGGCTTGAGTTGAGTACTCAGAAACTCTGGCCAAAGACCCTCCCAAAACAGAAAACAGAGTGACCACTAGCCCTTAAACCTGCCAACAAGAACAAGAAGTTCAATCTCTGCTGGGTTTTAAGCCAGGATCCAGTACCTCTCACAAAGTCCCTGCTCTGCTTAAGCCAAAACGGCAGGGCATCAAATCACACCCATTTCATTTTCCTCTTTTTGCTTATCTACATTTTCTGTGTTTGTCCCCCTTAGCTGGATGTTTATCATTTCTGGTTAATCCTCAAAGCAGTAACTTCAAATGGGGGCTCTTGTCAAGCCCAGGAATGGCTTTCCTTGGTGATAACAGTTCAGTGCATGGGGGGACCCCATTCTAACACCAGGGCAGTGGATGAGCGGATGTCCTGGGAAGGTCACTTAGCATCCCAGGGTCTGCTTTTCACTGTTGTAAAGTAAGGGGAAGTTGGACCCGTTCTTCACCTACACTACTTCCCAAGACTGTAACAAGCACCACTCAAGGTTTGGTAGCTGGTGAAAATACTGTGCAGAGTCCTGAGTCTGATCCTGCCCCCTCCACACTACAGGCCATCGCCTGGTTTGGGGCAGCTGATTATGGATGTGAGTAAATAGGGAAAATGTGAATTGACTGATGCAAATCCATTAACAGCACAACTCTGATGTCCTGCTAAGGGATGGGGCGCGAATGGGGAGGTCTTGGAAGGCTTCACATACTTCCCCAGACTCCCAACTCATAAAGGACAAATTGGGAAGACAGTGGCAGAGCCCTGGATTCACCCATCTCCTCTATATTTCAGATAAGCAAACTGAGGTCCAAACTGGAGAAGTGAGCCCTTAAGGCCACACAGAGAGTAGGTGACCAAATACTGAGCCAGCAACAGCCTCTGACTCTGCTTTTATGGTATGAAAGCTAGTGGGTCCAGGGAAATTTTTTTACTACTAAGTTGGTAGATGAGATGCACCCTTCAGCACTGCAGACTGGGACGCTCGTCAAAGCTGAAGAACACCCTCTGGCACCCCTACCCCCTCAGAAGTAACAATAGAGGCCGTGCTGACCAGGGCTGCATTTTTCCCAGGCAGTCTCAGACAAAGGGCTGGCCTGGCCTGGCCTTGTTATCTCTTGGTCTTAATCAGCTCCACTCCATTTTCTGTCATGGTTTATCCACAAAAGACTCTTTGGCTGCCCAAGAGGAAAGCCAAGCCAAGGTCCCAGAGTTAGTATGAAGGCCAAGCTGGGACTGGTTTGATGAGAGAAAAATACAATGAGTGTGCTAGGCCTGCAGCCCGCAGAACCCTCAGAAATCCACATCTCTGCACAAAGAGGCAGCGCGGGGTAGTGAAAAGAGCCGGCAGACAGGCCTGGGTTCAGATTCCAGCTGCTTCCCAGCAGCATGACTTTGAATTAGATACTCAGCCTTCTGAGCCTCACTTTCCTCATCTGTAAAATAGGGATGATACCACTGGCCCCACAAGTTGTTGGACTGTGTATGTAACATCTCTAGCTCTGGGCCTGGACGAAGGGGCTCTGAGTATGTTTGTTTTCCTGATGCTCAAATTATGGAGTTGTGCTAGTGAAGAATTAGAGGTTCAGCCCTGACCTGTGGGCGGGCATGGCGTGACTGGCAGAGCCCATGCATTGGGTTTGAGGATGACTCCAATGTTCAGGAGCTGCGGCAAATCCCTCCTCTTCTCTAAGATCCAGCTTCCTAGTCTCTAAGTGGGAGGCTTAATGCCTTTCCCGCACCCAACTTATGAATGTGCTTCATCTACTATAAAAAATGCCAGTGTTGGGCTTCCCTGGTGGCGCAGTGGTTGAGAGTCCGCCTGCCGATGCAGGGGATGCAGGTTCGTGCCCCGGTCCGGGAGGATCCCACATGCCGCGGAGCGGCTGGGCCCGTGAGCCATGGCCGCTGAGCCTGCGCGTCCGGAGCCTGTGCTCCGCAACGGGAGAGGCCACAGCAGTGAGAGGTCTGCGTACCGCAAAAAAAAATAAATACCAGTGTTACCTCTTCTCATTAGCACATACTGGTATGTAATCAAATCCTCCTGAGACCTTCGGCAAGTCATTAAACCTCTCTGGGTATATCAGTCAGGGTCCCAGCAGGCAACAGATGGCACATCCAAACTGGGTAATTTTCTTAGAGCATAATAACAGGGCTATTTACAAAGACATGCACAAATGGATAGTGGGTATCTCAGGGCTAGTTGACCTCAAGGAGTCTTTACTGCCGCTAGGCCATGAAGGAGCAAAGGAGAAGCAGTCACTAGGACCAGAGAGGGCAGCTGTATTGAGAGGCCAGCTGTTAGGATGCTGTGGCCATCAGAGGAGGGATGCAGCCCATCCAGAGTGCCCTAGCAGGGGAGGGAGTTAAGGAAATAATACCCTTACCTTGATCTCCTCCTGCCGTCCGATCTCCTGTGTGTGCTTCCCTTTGGTCTGATCAAACTGGAGGCCAGAGGATAAGGGAACCCAGTGATACAGTACATCCAGGGTAGCCTCCCAGGATACAACACAGAGTGGAAAAGGGTGAAGAGAAGGGCTGGAGGGGCATTTGGCAGGTATCCAGCACACTGGGCATCAATGTCTTTCACAGTTTTTTATTTTTATTTATTTATTTATTTTGGGCCACACCGCGCATCTTGTGGGATCTTAGTTCCCTGAGCAGGGACCAAACCTGGGCCCTCATCAGTGAGAGCACAGAGCCCTAACTGCTGGATTGCCAGGGAATTCCCTTCTTCCACAGTTAAAGGAGGGTATTGAAGGAGATGACCTCTCCTTCTATCTCACCCTCTGATAGATTCTCAGCACTTTTTCTAAGCTTCAGATCCAGATCTAGAAGGGTTAGACCCTAGGAGGGAATCCAAGCCCTCTCCTAGGGAGATCTTTAGTCTTCCCAGTTAATCAGGAGAAATGACATCCTTTTCTGGCAGCCCCAAATTTAAATTATCGCCTTTGAGGCCCATACTCAAAGCAGAGGGCAAGCCAGCCACAGAGGGAGTCATTCTTTGGATGACTATGTTTTAATATTTATTTTTCTCTTTTAACCGAAGTGAGCCAGGTGCATGTCTCAAATACTAAACAGATGCCCTCTGCTTCCATTCACTGGAGAAAATATAATGCGGTAAGGTGTCTTTAGGCCTTATCTTTAGAGATAAATTGCATACAAGTGAACACACTGGAGCAATCTAATTTTTTTCCAGCACCTTCTAGCCGACAGTCAGTGTAGCTCCCAGGGGAGAAATCAAAGAGCTGAGTAATCTTGAAGAGACAACAATTCCCAAATCCCCTTTTCACTCCATCCCATTCCAGATGGGTGATATAAATCATGTGCCTATAAAAGAAAAGATAAGAGAGATCGTCCCGGGGAATCTCAGCACAAGCAATCTGGGGCAATAGTTAAACCCCTGAGCTCTAGAATCCTTAAAGCTCCGATTCAAGTCCTTGCTCTGTCGCTTACTACTTATCTTTGTGACCTTGGACAAGTGACCTAAGCTTCAGTCTCCGCATCAGTACATTTGACAGATTACGCTCATTTAGAACAATAATAATGCTTTCTCTACCTCATAGGGTTATTTCAAGAACTGAACGAAATAATACAAACACTTAGCACACAGTAAGCATTCAATAAATAGTGGTGGAGGGGAAATGGGGAGCTGCTGACAGATCTATGATGCTGGATCCATAATAGTGGCTCTCCCCTGGTCATGGGACTTGGGCTATGCTTCTGCTATGGCCCTAATCATTTTCCTTTGCATTTTAGCCATCCATATTATCCCCCTGCTCTAGAGGTGTCAATCACAGTGCTTGCCACACCCATAGCCCCTTGCCATGGAGCACCACGCTTCCCGCACTATTATAAATCAGAGATAGTCTTTAGCTCCTTGAGCAAATCATCATAATAAAATACTGCATTTTATTTAGTCCACTGTTATAGAATACAGGGCAAAGAAAGGCCATCCCAATTCTGTAATGCAGATGGTACTAGAATCTACTGATTTAACCATAAAAGCTATAGGAAACCTATCAAACAAGCTGTGACAGTACAAATAGTACCTGTGGAAGGGCAGCCTGTAAACGCAAAGCATACGTAAAACAAAAGAAAAGGAGGGAGCACAAAAACATATTTACCTTTTATTTGTTTTTTTTTGTTTTTGGGGTTTTTTTTTTGCGGTACGCGGACCTCTCACTGTTGTGGCCTCCCCCATTGCGGAGCACAGACTCCGGACGCGCAGGCCCAGCGGCCATGGCTCACGGGCCCAGCCGCTCCGTGGCACGTGGGATCCTCCCGGACCGGGGCACGAGCCCGCGTCCCCTGCATCGGCAGGCGGACTCCCAACCACTGCGCCACCAGGGAAGCCCCTATTTGTTATTTTTATTTATTTTACCTTTTATTTGTTAGGAACTGGCAAGGAGTTTTCCTATGAGATGGTGAGGTTGGACTACCAGGAAGAAGCTTTACCCTTCTTTTTTTTTTTTTTTTTTAACAGTTAAGTAAACCTCGGACAGGGTGATTTACCAGGGTCACACAGCTAGAGAAAAATTTCAAATCTCAACAAACTGATTTGTATGTTTTATGCCACCCCTTTCAAAAATATTTTGCTAGCACTGTCTATAAATATCTCCTGAAGTGTGCTGGTGACCCAACTCCACAAGGTTTTTTGTTTTGTTTTTCAGTACGCGGCCCTCTCCCTGTTGTGGCCTCTCCCGTTGCGGAGCACAGGCTCCGGACGCGCAGGCTCAGCGGACATGGCTCACGGGCCCAGCCGCTCCGTGGCATGTGGGATCTTCCTGGACCGGGGCACGAACCCGTGTCCCCTAGCATCGGCAGGCGGACTCTCAACCACTGCGCCACCAGGGAAGCCCCACAACGTATTTTTCAATGTTGTAAAATTTTATCATGATCCATTTGCATTGTGACAAAAATCATACCTAAGAAGACCCCTCATCTAATCTGTTGTCTAATCTTTTACATCCATCTTTTACGGTGATAAACTACTGCCCAGGAGGAGCCATCCACAAAGTTTAGGAATGGCGCTCTTCCAGCCTTGGCTTGTGTGTCGGCACCCTCCTTCGCTCATGCAGCCTTTAGAAAGTGACAAGATCTCACTCTGAACACTGGAATCCGTGTCCCTGTTTTTCTGCACCTTTCTCCTCTTTCCAGACCCACTGCACCTGCTCTACTTCAACTCTTTCGATTATTACAATAAACTCTCAGTGGTCTCCCCACCTGCAGCCCCTCTCCAATTCAATCTATTTTGCACACATTGCTGATTAATTTATCCACAACCCCACTCATATCACAGTAGCTTCCTATTGCCTATAGAAAGAAAAGAAAAGCCTCTTATCCCCCATTCAAGACCTCAGTGATCTCTTTCCAATCTTAACATCCCTGCTCCAGCACTCCCAGTGAATTGGGTTTTTCACTATTGCCCTCTACTCCCCTTATATTCCCCAAATGATGTGTCCAAGACCCAGTGCCTCTCTCTGTCTGTCTCTGTCTTTCTCACTTTCTCTCTTTCTATTTATCTATCTCTATCTCCCAGTTCTACTTCCTCAGTGAGTGTTCTGTTCTCAGAAGTCTCTCGCCTTGTTCCTGTAAGATAACTGCCAGTGGATTTGAAGAACACGTGCTTCCACGTCAAATTCAGTGGAGAAGAGGAACGCCTGTTTCCTGGTAGATCTCATTGTCTGTGACTGGCCTGACCTTTGTCATACCCCCATCCTTTAATCAATGCTTGTGGCCAGACGGTGGGATAAGTTCATTGTAGGAACTCCCTAAAGTTCCTAGTCATGAGGTTTGGGTAGGACTGACCCCTGCCTTCAAGTCCAGAGATGAGCCCTGACTGACTTGGTTGTGGATAAATTAATCAGCAGTGTGTGCAAAATAGATTGAATTGGAGAGGGGCTGCAGGTGGGGAGATCATTGAGAGTTTATTGTAATAATCGAAAGAGTTGAACTAGATGCTCTGGAGGTCCTTTCTTCCATGGAGCCTTTCCCCTACTGCCCCAGCTAGAAAGCAGCTTCCTTCTCCTCTGAACTTGCAAAGCTCTTTATCCGCATTTCTTTTATTGCAGTTACCATTGTCTACCTTGCATTCAATCTCTCTGGGCATCAATCACGGTGCATATCACACCCACAGTCTCCTATGAGGAATGGCCCTGTCTACAGTCCCTGGCTAAGCAGCCAGCCCTGAGTTACTTTATGTGACCATGTCCACCCTGTCTCCCTGTTGGCCATGCTGATTGGACCTGGGGCGGGCAACTGACCGACAGGCAGGCAACCATAGGCTAGCCAGCAGCTTCTGAGGGTCTGAAGTGAACAGTTCTACCCAGAGACCTCAGTAATTAGCCTTACAGCCCTGAGTGAACTACAGTGATGTGCAGGCAGAATCTCTGTGTAAGCAGAAGCCAGAAAGCAGGGGAAAAACACAGCGAGTAGAGAATGAAGACTATAATCCTCAAGAATGAGAAAGTGGAGACTCAGAGAAGCGAACTAATCTGCCCTGCAAGTAGTCTAGTTCTAAAGCCTTCTCTCCCAACCAGTACACCACCCTCCCAAATTGCTACCCAAAGCAACTGCGTTATATTCGATGCAGACAGACCCTTATTATACAAGCTAACAGATGCAAATGTTAAAAGGAAAAGAACAAAAGGGTCATTAGTGTTGGCCCTTTTCTCTGGGATGGTCACCCAGGGCCCCTTCCTGCCCGTTAGTCTTTTGGTCACTTCTTTTAAGATTGTCCAGGAACCTTTCCCCACATCATACCCTGATCAGGAATGTTTTTCACCTTCATTGACCCTATATATCATGGGCAGAAGGCAAAGCCCTGGAAGAAGTTCATTGTCATAGCTCCCTTCGGGGGCGGCTACCCAGCCGGCAAGAACCCCTAATTCTCAGAATGTTTCTCCACTCCCACCCAAGACTGGTTCCCAGCAGCACTGCATTAGGTACTTTTATTTACATTGATCCATCTTATTCTCACAATAACCTTGAGATGTAAAACTGAGATTCAGTAAACCATTCAAGGCCACGAATCTCTGACATGCTATCATCGTGATCTTAACGCAAGTCTGGCGGGCTCCAAAGCTCAAGCTCTTTCCACTGTTCACCGCTGCCTCCAAATTGGAAAGACAGTGGGGCTAGGATACAACCGTGACATACGCGCATAAGGTTTTTGCTTCATTTTCTTTTTTTTTAATACTAGAATCACTGGTTCATTTATGGATTCACTTAGCACATTTATGTGAGTGCCAGGTGTGTTAAGTTTTTACCCCTGGAAATACAAAGGTTTATCTCTTGATTTAAGACATTCATTAGGCACGTATGTGAACGTGTTAAAAGCGAACTATGTCACATTTTCCTCAGGTTTACAATAGGAAGGAAAAACACACATGAACAAAATTGTTTCAATGGTTAAATGATGATCCTGATTCTTCCTATAAACCGCCTTTAGAAAGAACACTCTAATTCACTTGAAGTTGTTCGCATTTCCCCTAACTTGATGAAACAACTTTTCTCTTTCGTGTGATCATCTACAGCTGTAATGAATGAAGCCTCTCAATTTGACTGCTTGGTGGAAAAAGCAATGAAGGAAACATTGTTCATTTTCTTTTTATTGGCATCAGCAGTATTCATAATAGATTGTTATCTTGAGCATTTATTTTGGCAATGACATATTTGTAAAACACCAAACAGACCCCTGACTTGCTTTACAAGCTGGTATCCTGAGTCTGGGGAGTTTGTGCACGTGGTCATGTCCAGCCACGGGATACAAGTGTTGAAACTAGTGGCTGTCCCGGGGGTACTCAGTCGGGATTCTCTTGTGATGAGGATATTACTGATGAGAAATTTTTAAAGACCCGAGGGAAAGCCCTCCCTTGATTATGGAACACTTCCAATATATCTGAGTGCGGTTGGAAATGTGTATGTAATATCCTGATGGGAGCTCTTCTCTACGTGTCCAAAGTTGTTTAGGCAAGTTCGTCCAGAAATACTCCCCAAATGTAGCTAAACTTCAAAATTTAAATGGCTCATGTCCTAGTTTCAAGTTATTTCACTGTGGGCTTCTATTTGTCCAGTCTATTCGAATAATACCACAGTGATTTGAAAGAAGGAAATATTTCATCTGTTTCATTTATAAAGTCAATAAATTTATTCTGAGTGCCAATATGTGGCAGGTACCAAAGACTCAATGATGGGTGAAAAAACACCACCTCCTCCATGAAGGAGCTTTAGTCTTTAAAGCAACAGGTGTTTCTGCAATTCTATACTAGTACTAATAAGAGCTTCTTTCCGCTGATTCATTAGAGTTTGTTTGACCATCACAATAATCCTGGGGTAGGCGAAGCTGGTTTTACAATCTCCGTCTGACAAATGAGAAACGTGAAGATGAGAGAAGTTATGAGTTTTTTCCCAAAGTCCCACAACTTATAAATAATAGATCTGAGATTCAAGCTCACTTGGTCTAGGGGTCCCTTTCATAGAGTCAAAAGTGCTCTTTGATCATATTTTAGACTTGATATTTCTTGAAGACACACAATTTTCTGCTTGTGGTAGTCCAGAGTAAGGGTTAGCAAACTACGGTCTGTGGGCCAAACCTACCGCCACCTGTTTTTGGAAATAAAATTTCATTGGAACACAGCCACGCACATTCACTTGCTTTCATGCTACAACAGCAGAGCTGAGTAGTTGCAACAGAGGTTGTATAGCACAGGGGTCCCCAACGCCCGGGCCACAGACCAGTACAGAAGGAGGTGAGCGGCGGACGAACAAGCGAAGCTTCACCTGCCGCTCCCCATCACTCCCCACTGCTTGCCTTACTGCCTGAACCACTGCTCGCATTACCACGTGAACCACTGCTCGCATTACCACCGCTCGCATTACCACTGCTCGCGTTACCGCCTGAACCATTCTCACCACCATTCCCCCCGTCCGTGGAAAAATTGTCTTCCATGAAACCAGTCCCTGGTGCCAAAAAGTTTGGGGACCAGTGGTATAGCACACAAAGATTACATACTATTTCTGGCCTTTTATAGAAGAAGTTTGCTGACCCATGTCTGCAATGTTAACTTAACTTCTCTTCCCTTGATTTTTAAAAATTAATTAATTAATTAATTAATTGTTCTTGGCCGCTCCATGCAGACATGCGGGATCTTAATTCCCTGACCAAGGACTGAACCCTTGCCCCCTGCAGTGGAAGTGCGGAATACTGACTACTGGACCGCCAGGGAAGTCCCCCTTCATGTTTATCTTTGGCCAGGGTCATGGGTCATTCTGACACCAGGATCAGGGTTCAGCCTAGGGCTATCCAAGATGACAGTTCCGCAAATTCTACCATTTATAAGGGTTTTCTCCATCTACTTGTCCTCAAATTTTGCTTCATGTCCCTACCTCTTCTGGTAGACTTAGGGCCCCAGAAGAGCATATGACTTCATATCCAAAGGAGGAAATATTGTGCATAAACAAGGACTTGATTTGCTAAAAAACTGCCTTCATTAACTCTATCCTATAGCTATGGCATATCCTTTCTCTGTATGTAACGTCTAACTTGAGAAGAGGCTACCCAAGAATGCAGTTGGGTGCACTGGACTTGGTCCAAAAGTCAAAATGACTCTCTAAGACCAATCCTGTGCTTTCCCAACTGTGCCTGAATTTGAAACAAGTTCTCCTTATTTTGCAGTTCCAGCGGAAGACCAAGCAAATGTGCGTAATTAATGGTCAGTGTTTCCATTCACACCGCCCATGCTTCTCCGCCCAATGCACCCTTTTTGATGCCCTCACAGCAATTTGAATCCATCAGTGACAGTCTCTATGCCTGGCACCTTCAGTGCCTATTAATTCAATAAACAGGTCCTGTAGTATGCCTTAAGCTCTCTCTTTGACACTAGGCAAGTTGGGGAAAGAGATGAGAGCCAGTTAATCCAGATCCCTACACTGACAAAAACCTCAGATGCACTTTTGGCAGCATCTACAAAAGAACTTGCACTTAGAGTCACTGTGCTACACCAGCAGAATTACACTTGATTCTGGACTATGGCACTTAGAGTCTACTTTGAATTAATATTGCTTTCTATTTCTGCAATAACTTGTGAATAACATTATAAAATTACATTTTTTGTGGTAAAAATATTAATTTGTTAAATGTAAACATTTTAAATATACCACAATATGTATCACACTGCTTTTTTTTAAGGAATTTATTTAAATTTTTTTTTAATTTTTGGCTGTGTTGGGTCTTCATGGCTGCATGCGGGCTTTCTCTAGTTGTGGCGAGCAAGGGCTACTCTTCATTGTGGTGCGCAGGCTTCTCATTGCGGTGGCTTCTCTTGTTGCGGAGCACGGGCTCTAGGCATGTGGGCTGCAGTAGTTGTGGCATGTAGGCTTCAGTAGTTGTGGCATGTGGGCTCAATAGTTGTGGCTCGTGAGCTCTAGAGCACAGGCTCAGTAGTTGTGGCACACGGGCTTAGATGCTCTGTGGTATGTGGGATCTTCCCGGACCAAGGATCTAACCAGTGTCCCCTGCATTGGCAGGCGGATTCTTAACCACTGCTCCACCAGGGAAGTCCTGTATCACACTGCTTTAGACCTTCTTCGTATTTTCATTTATCAGGAGCTACAAAAAACCAGAAGAATCCTGAGCTTCCATTGACTTCCAGAGGCCCATATGCCTCAGTCGGGTTAATCTAATAAATAAAGGTGTGCTGAAAGTAGACACTGAGCTTTCCTAACTACATGCCCAAGTTTGGCCATAATTGGGTATGTTTCACTTCCTACTATCATGTTCCACATTATTTGTGCTTCTCAGGATCCATGTGGATCAATGAGGAGGAACTCATGCAATTATGGAAGTCACCTGCCTCTTCTGCACCTCCCTCCTGGAAAAAGGGAGAAAGATTAGCCCAGGGCAGGGCTTATTTTTAAATCTCGGACATGGGACAACTCCAGAACTGTCTACTGCATCAATGAAACCAAAATGCAGACTTCCTGAAACACAGCTATAACCTGATACATACACTCAAATATCATTAGCGTATAAGCAGCCAGCAGAATTGTCTGCCAATCACCTCTTTAACTAGGCCCAGTGTGGCCCACAAAGCTGATGTTAATATACATGTGTATGTACACACATATACATTCATATATATAATATATATACATAGTCACACATATATATAATGAGTTGAATTAACACTAATTTCTGAAATTTTGCTCCCAGTTTCAGGTGATAGGGATGAAAGCTACTGTATCTTTACATGATGCAGTGAAACCCAGAGTCTAAAGGGCCACTTGGGGGTGGGGTTATTATTCATTTAATAAACCTTCATTATGATGTCTAGACGCCCAGGATCTAGGAGCTGAATAAGGAGCCCGTGCCTATGAGGCGCTCACTGGACAGTGGGATACACCAACTCCAATGTATGACCACAGAAAGTGCTGTTCTAGAGATATAAACCAGGTGCTGCTGTGTCTCCAAGGAGAAATGAATTGGGGCAATGAACTGAGGCTGGAGGAAGACTTCACCTAGAAGTGATATTCAGCAAGGCCTTGCAGAATGAGAAGATTATGAGAGCCAGACCTGAGGAAGAAGATTTTAATTCAATTTAACAAACACGACTTAATCCCCTACTCTCTACGCAAAATACTAAACTCTGTGCCTTTCTTGGAATAGATGCTCAGTAAACACTAGCTTTTGTGTTGCTAGGTGCAGACAGGGCCAGCAATAGCCCATAGGGCACCTTTATTCAATTAGAAAAGGCATCCCTCCTCTAGACATTCAGAGGTCGAAATCAGGGCTCATGACTTGGTGAGTCAGGCTAGATTTCAGAGTCACTTACAGCTCCACTTACCCCTCACACTAAGCTCTCGTGCAGAGTGAACAACCTTCTCAACTATAAGTGGTAACCCTGGGAACAGGAAACGCAAAGATCAATAAGGCATGATCTCTGCCCTGAGGAACTCATCTGGTAAAGGAAAACAAAAAAACACATATGATATCATATAAGTGACATAATAAAGGTATGTGCAAATATGGGAAGGAGCAGCGAAAGGGAGATGTGATCAAAGACTTTAAGACAGGAAACATGGGACCAGTTTAGGGAAGGCTGAATGCTCTTGGGCAGGTAGATTTATTTCTCTACCCCAATGGTTCCCTAGCCTAGAAGATCACCAGAATCACTTGAGGAACACTTAAAAAATGACAAACTCCTGCCCAGGGTAGGCCTCGGGTGGAGCCAGGAACCTTCATCGTCACAAGTTCCCCCAGGTGAGTGCTGGGTTAGGAACCACAGGTGTGAACCAAGCCCCCACTCAGCCTCTACTCTCCCAGCACCCAATTTCTCTTGGTGAAATAATAGTGTTCAGAACTTTCTCCCTATGATAAAAAGGAAATGAAAGTTCTGTGGTTGCTCAAGCTGACTGCCCAGGTGAAATTTCAGTTCTGCTTTAGAAAGAGAAAGGCCACCTGAGAAGTGAGATAACTGACACATCCAAGGGGTGGGCTATACAGGGTTGTATGAGCACTTTCGATCCACTAATACAGCTGCTACAGAGGATGCAGAGAGGGAAGGGGCAGCCTGACCCCAGGAGAGTGACCCATGGGCAGGAGTCCTGATGATGAACCCTCGGAGGAAACTGTTCTGGTGTCTCTGAACCTGACTATGATGCCCACACCCCCACTGTCAAGTCTTCCTTCCTGACATCCTTGATTATGACCTTGAGCTGTGTACTTGGGGAATTCAGTGCTTGGGTTACCGAGTTGGAAGATGAAGCATGCTCCTGGGTTACCAGCAAGGCAGGCTCACACACAAACACACACACACACACACACACACACACACACAGACACACACACAAACACACACACACACACACACACACACACACACACAAGAATTTGACATATTTTTTTTAAAGCTCTGATGCCAAAAAAAAAAAAAGCTCTGATGCCATCATAAGAAAAAATAATATTCCCCTCAGGAAATATTATAATAATATTTATTAATATAATAAATATTAATAAATTCTTTTATTATAATTATAAAATATAAAACAATTATTTTTATTATTAATTAATAATAAAAATAATATTTCCCCTGGGCTTCCCTGGAAGCCCAGGTTTGTTTATTATATGTTGTTCTTAGTTCAAATTACTTGTAGGAGTGGAGGTGGACCACGATTTTTTTTTTTTGGCTTTTTTAAAATTAATAAACTTTACTTTTTAGAGCAGTTTTAGGTTCACAATTGAGTGGAAAGTACAGAGTTCCCATATGCCCCCTTGTCCTCATACAAACACAAACTGCCCACAATCAATAACCCTGCCAGACTTCCCTGGTGGCGCAGTGGTTAAGAATCTGCGTGCCAATGCAGGGGACACGGGTTCGAGCCCTGGTCTGGGAAGATCCCACATGCCGCGGAGCAACAAAGTCCGTGTACCACAACTCCTGAGCCTGCGCTCTAGAGCCCGTGAGCTGTGACTACTGAAGCCCCTGTGCCTAGAGCCCGTGCTCCGCAACAAGAAACCACAGCAATGAGAAGCCCGCGCACCGCAACGAAGAGTAACCCCTGCTCGCCGCAGCTAGAGAAAAGCCTGCACACCGCAATGAAGACCAAATGCAGCCAAAAATAAACAATAAACATTTTTAAAACGTTAAAAAATATATATCCTCACCAGAGTGGTACATTTGTTACAATCAATGAACTTACGTTGACACACCGTTATCACTTAAAGTCCATAGTTTACATTAGGGTTCACTCTTGGTGTTGTATGTTCTATGGGTTTGGACACACACATAATGACATGTATCCACCACTGCAGTAGTGTACAGAATAGTTTCACTCCCTTAAAAATCCTCTGTGCTCTGCCTATTCACCCCTTTTCCTTCCCCCAACCCCTGGCAACCATTAATCCTTTTACTGTCTCCATAGTTTTGCCTTTTTCAGAATGCCATATAGTTGGAATCATAGCATGTAGCCTTTTCAGATTGGCTTCTTTCACTTATAATATGAATTTAAGGTTCCTCCATGTCTTTTCATGGTTTGATAGCTCATTTCTTTTTAGAGCTGAATAATATTCCATTGTACCCAATATATCCATTCACATTCTGAAGGGTATCTTGGTTGCTTTCATGTTCTGACAATTATTTTAAAAGCTCCAAAGCTCTATTTACAATAGCCAGGACATGGAAGCAGCTTAAGTGTCCATTGACAGATGAATGGATAAAGAAGATGTGGCACATATATACAATGGAATATTACTCAGCCATAAAAAGAAACAAAATTGAGTTATTTGTAGTGAGGTGGATGGACCTAGAGTCTGTCATACAGAGTGAAGTAAGTCAGAAAGAGAAAAACAAATACTGTATGCTAACACATATATATGGAATCTAAAAAAGAAAAAAAAGGTTCTGAAGAAACTAGGGGCAGGACAGGAATAAAGACACAGATGTAGAGATTGGACTTGAGGACACAGGGAGGGGGAAGGGTAAGATGGGACAAAGTGAGAGAGTGGCATGGACTTATATATACTACCAAATGCAAAATAGATAGCTAGTGGGAAGCAACCGCATTGTACAGGAAGATCAGCTTGGTGCTTTGTGACCACCTAGAGGGGTGGGATAGGGAGGGTGGGAGGGAGATGCAAGAGGGAGGAGACATGGGGATACATGTATATGTATAGCTGATTCACTTTGTTATAAAGCAGAATCTAACACACCATTGTAAAGCAATTATACTCCAATAAAGATGTTTGAAAAGAAAAAGCTGCTATAAACATCCATGTGCAGTTTTTGTGTGGACATAAGTTTTCAATTCATTTGGGTAAATACTAAGGAGTATGACTGATGGATCATATATTAAGAATATGTTTAGCTTTGTAAGAAAATGCCAAACTGTCTTTCAAAATGACTGTACCATGTTTCATTCCCACCAGCAACGAATGAGAGTTCCTGTTGCTCCACATCCTCGCCAGCATTTTTGTTGTCAGTGTTTTGAATTTTGGCCATTCTGCTAGGTGTGTAGTTGTATCTCATCGTTGTTTTAATTTGCAATTTCCTTATAGCATACATCTTTTCATATGTTTACTTACCATCTGTATATCTTCTCTGGTGAAGTGTCTATTCTGGTCTTTTGACCATTTTTTAATTGGGTTGTTGAGTTTTAAGAGTTCCTTGTATGTTTTGGAATAAAACCCTTTATAATATGTGTCTTTTGCAAATATTTTCTCCCAGGTTGTGGCTTGTTTTCTCATTCTCTTGACAGTGTCTTTTTCAGAGCAGAAGTTTTTAATTTAAGTAAAGTTCAGCTGATAAATTATTTCTTTAATAAAGCATGTCTTCAGTGTTATATCTAAAAAGTCATTGCCGTACCCGAGGTCATCTAGGTTTTCTCCTGTGTTATCTTCTAGGAGTTTTATAGTGTTGCATTTTACATTTAGTTCTATAATCCATTTTTTTGTCTGCTTATTTTCCTTCTGATAAATTTTTAGTTTTTTAAATTAAAATACTGAATTGAGGGAAAACTCCACATCCCAGACAGACTGACTCCTAACATATACCAAAAAATAATGCTCTTAAGGGCTTCCCTGGTGGTGTAGTGGTTGAGAGTCTGCCTGCCGATGCAGGGGATACAGGTTTGTGCCCCGGTCTGGGAAGATCCCACATGCCGCGGAGCGGCTGGGCCCGTGAGCCATGGCCACTGAGCCTGCATGTCCGGAGCCTGTGCTCCGCAACGGGAGAGGCCACAACAGTGAGAGGCCCGTGTACCAAAAAAATAAATAAATAAAAAATAATGCTCTTAATTGTTACATGTCTGACTATGGTGATGTTTTTATATTTCTTTTCTTTATGGCCCATTTTGAGTTACTTTTTGTGAAGGGTGTAAGGTCTGTGTCTAGATTAATTTTATTGCCTGTGGATGTCCAGTTGTTCCAGAACCAGTTTTTGAAAAGACTATCTTTGCTCCATTGTATAGAATTTGCTCATTTGTCAAAGATCAATTGACCATAGTTATGTGGGTCTATATCTGGGCTCTCTCTTCTGTTCCACTGATCTATTTGTCTATTCTTTCACCAATACCACACTGTATTGATTACTATAGCTTTATAGTAAGTCTTGAAATTGGGCAGTGTTAGTTCTCCAATTTTGTTCTTCTTCAATATCAAGTTAGCTGTTCTGAGTCTTTTGCCTTTCCATATAAATTTTGGGATCAGTTTGTCTTTATCCACAAATAACTTGCTGGAATTTTGATTGGGCTTACATTGAATTGAGCTGGGAAGAACTGACATCCTGACAATATTGAGTCTTCCTATCCTTCCATGGAATATCTCTCCATTTATTTAGTTCTTCTGTGATATCTTTCATCAGAGTTTCATTGTTTTCCTCATATAAATTTTGTATGTATTTTGCTAGGTTTATGCCTAAGTATTTCAGTTTGGGGGTGCTCTATAAGTGATATTATCTTTTTAATTTCAAATTCTACTTGTTTATTGCTGGTATAGAGGAAAGCAATTGACTTCTTTATATTTACCTAATGTCTTGCAGTAATCAAGGTATTCACTTACTATAATCACTAACTAGTTCCGTGAGTTTTTTTGGTCAATTCCTTTAGATTTTCTACATAGACAATCATGTCATCTGCTAAAAGAGACAGTTTTATTTCTTCCTTCCCAATCTGTATACCTATTATTTCACTTTTTTTTTTTGGTCTTACTGCATTAACTCGGACTTCCAGTATGATGTTGAAAAACAGTGGTGAGAGGGGACATCCCCATCTTATTCCTGATCATAGTGGAAATGCTTCTAGTTTCTAACCATTAAGTATACTAGATGTAGGTTTTTGTAGATTTTCTTTATCAAGGACATTCCCCTCTGTTCCTAGTTGCCAAGAGTTTTTATCATGAATGAATGTTGGATTTTGTCAAATGCTTTTTCTGCATCTATTCATGTAACAATGTGACTTTTTCTTCTTTATTCTGTTGATGTAATGGATTACACTAGTTGATTTTCAAGTGTTGAGCCAGCCTTGCATACCTGGAATAAATCCCACTTGGTCATGGACTGTGAACTTCACCAGTGTTTTTAAAACCCACCCACCTGCCATCTTAGTTGGGCCAGGATGGCTGGAGGAGCTGGAGTTACACAGAAGGCTAGAAGGGGCTAGAGTTGGGTATTTCCCTTCCCCAAGGTAAATTAGGCTCTGATAAAACCCCAGTAGGTTAAGCTCTGGTGAAATAGTTTCTCCTGAGGGCAGGCCTTGTTAAGAACAGAATCTCAGGCTTCTCTGGTGGCGCAGTGGTTGAGAATCCACCTCCCGATGCAGGGGACACGGGTTCGTGCCCCGGTCCGGGAGGATCCCACATGCCGCGGAGCGGCTGGGCCCGTGAGCCATGGCCGCTGGGCCTGCGCGTCCGGAGCCTGTGCTCTGCAACGGGAGAGGCCACAATAGTGAGGGGCCCACGTACGGCAAAAAAAAAAAAAAAAGGAACAGAATGCTCTAGCATATTCAGAGTGGTTCCTTTCTCCCCTCCACCTGCTGAACATGAGTACTTTGCTTCCAATATTCACTGTGAGTGAATACAAAAGTGTGGGGGAGGACCCTTATGACTAGATACCCCTGGAGTTCTTAACTCTCAGATTTGTCCACCCTGTGCCTCCAGCAATTTGTCAATTACAGGTTTTCCCACTGTTGGTTCCCCTGGTGGTTTCTGCTCCCTTAAGTTGCGAATCTGGGTACCTACTGATCTGTCCAGTGGTTTGCCCTGTGACCTCATTTCTCTGACAGATCTAAGAAAAGTTGATTTTGTTTCAGTTTGTTCAGCTTTTTACTTGTTGTTAGGACCAAGCAGCAATTTCTGAGCTCCTTACATGCCAGACAGGAAACTCGAAGTCCTCCACCATAATTTTTTCAATACTGATGGGTCTCTAAAAGGTCTTACTCTGCCCTAGGAGAGCTGAATTTCAGTTAACATTTGTCAAGCACCATCTATGCGCCAGATGTCCGGTAAGTACTTTCACACTTGTTATCTCACTGAGTCCTCAGAACAGCCCTGAGAGGTAGTTATTATAATTATCCCCATTTTACAGATGAGGAAGCTGACACTCGAAAAATATAAATGGCTTGGCAAGATCACATAAACAGAAAGTGATAGAGCTAAGATTAAAACCAGGTCTTCTTTTAACTCCAAGGCCGAGGAGACTTAACTTTAGGAAATTAAAACTCTCGAGTGATAATTTTAGAAAATTAAAAATCTCAAGTGATTTCCTCTTCCCTTCCTCCTCTGGGACCTTCACTTGTGTTTGGGTTAGCATGGAGGTGGGGACATTGGGGAAGCTGAGGTCCACCCACTGAATCAATGTTGTAGCAGAGGCTTGAGCAACTATATGGCCAATATAATTCAGGTTTATTCTGACTTCCCAAAATGTACTACCATTATTAGCAGGCAACTGTCACAGTTCAATTTCATAAAGCAGTTCTTCCATTTTTTTTTCTTGACTGTATAGACCAGAAGTTCATAACCAGGGTCTAGGATTCCTCAAGTGCCCTCAGGGGCATCAAGAGGTTTGTGAACCTCTTGAAACTGTGTTGCATTGTGTAGGTGTGAGAAAATGACTTTTTCTGAGGAGAGGGTTTATCTTTTTCATCAAATTTTCAAAGAGTTCTCCAATGCAAACAAGGTTAAAAAATAATTAATATAGGCTTTGTCCAACAAGAGTTTGTTTTTAAATTTTCTAACTCCTGCCTAGGGAGAGAACCAGATACTAGTAAAGAATGCAGCAGTTCATATCAGGAAATAATAACCACACTAATACTTCGGTAATTACTTTTTTCCTCTGTGCTGATGGAGACATAGATCTGGCTTTGGTGAAACCAAAAAAAAAAAAAGAAAGAAACCCCAATGGTTTGTGTGGAGACCAAGAGGATGCATCTGTTTCCTGAATCAACCAGATCAAATGAGCACTGAATCAAATACTGCCTGTGCTGAGACTTTATTTTCTTGCAAAGAAAGATGAAGCAGTTGCACTCAAACAGGGGAAAGAAAAAGAAAAAAAAAAAAAAAAAGAAGAATGAAAGAGTAAGCCTAGGCAAAATAAGAATTATAATCTCTGCTTTGGAGTAATACCAATGGATTTCTTGATATGGTACCTTCTCCAAATTAAAGTTCACACCTAACAGGTATTATTTCTATAGTACCTGTAAAGTAACTCTAGTCAATGAAATTTTTTTTTTTTTTGACCACGATGCAGTGGCTTGTGGGATCTTAGTTCCCTGACCAGGGATTGAACCCAGCCCTGTCAGTGAGAGCACGGAGTCCTAACTGCTGGACCGCCAGGGAATTCTCTGAAATCTTTATACAATGGAGACTTTGGCTCACTCTGCCTAGATTTATTTCAGCAAGTGCTTCATTGTATCTTGGCTCCAACTCTTGCATCTTTCCCAATCTTCCAGATACTTGTCACGATACAGTCACGCTTAATTCTTTGACATGTTCTCAGTTGCCTCTGCACTTTGTATTTGCTTTTCCCTCTGTATTTGCTGTTCCCTCCGCTTGAAACACCCTTCACTCCCGCATCCCCCTCACTATCTCCTCCTCAGCCCTCAGGACATCTCTTCTAGGGAGCTTTCTTCAAGCCCTTAGGAGGAATTTTCTGTCCTTGATATCTCGTAGGATCCTGTGTGGACTCTTATCCCATCACCCAGTGCACCGCTCCACTCTAAGCTCCTTGAGGGCAGCAGCCATGTCTTTCACCTGGAATCTCTAAGTGTGTCTGACACATAACAAGCTTTTACCAAATATGTGTAAAATGAATGAGTGGTTATTTCCCATCTGTGCCTAATAAGGGGCATTAAGTAATAGACCCTTGTGCAAATATTGTGCGGTTGAAAGTAATCAAAATATTCTCTGTTCCCTTTTTTCCCCCTCTTGGAACCTGGGGATTTTATAAATACTAACCTCTCAACATCATCAAGAAGCTCAATTTAACACCCCCATGCATATCAAAGGAGCTCTAAGAAAAAAAGATGATCTGATTTATTATACAGATTATGAAATACATTAAAACAAAAGAAAAGTTTTAGATTTTAGTCTCAAAACTACGGTTCATTTTTCTGCAGACATTCCCATGATGTTCAGGGTAAATGGTCATCACTGACCATTCTTTGAAATCTGCCGCATGTGACATATAAATTCCTTTAACTATCTGTTTTTCCCAGGGGCCGAATCAGAGCTGCTTATTTAGTCATAATGATACTCAACTCTAAGTCTGAGAAAGGCTGTTAGAAAACAGAGAGACTATGTAAAGCTTTTAACTTCCTTCCTCTAAGAAAAGTAATAGTGGAGAGGAAAAAGGAGAACAGAGCAAAGATCAGTGACTTCAGTAATTACATCTGACTCGGGAGACCTGAGCCTGGTCTCTGATTGCTGAATGTGATTAAGGCAAATGAAATTAATTGAATCACATACAAGAAGAAATACTGATACTTTAATCCCAGAAATGGGACTTGAAATAAATCCAAATTCTTTTTTTTTTTTTTAATTTATTTAGTTTTGGCTGTGTTGGGTCTTGGTTGCTGCGCGCAGGCTTTCTCTAGTTGCAGCGAGTGGGGGCTACTCTTCCTTGCGGTGCGCGCGCTTCTCATTGCGGTGGCTTGCTCTTGTTGCGGAGCACCGGCTCTAGGCTCGCGGGCTCAGTAGTTGTGACTTGCAGGCTCTAGAGCGCAGGCTCAGCAGTTGTGGTGCACGGGCTCAGTTGCTCCGCGGCATGTGGGATCTGCCCGGACCAGAGCTCGAACCCGTGTCCCCTGCATTGGCAGGCGGATTCTTAACCACTGCGCCACCAGGGAAGCCCGAAGTAGATGCACATTCTTAAAGAATAGAAGCTTCTCTCTTTCATGAAAGCGGGTAGCTGCATAAAACGACGAGCTGATGCTAGAATTCTCATTCTTTTTTTTTAAACATATTTATTGGAGTATAATTGCTTTACAATGTTGTGTTAATTTTTGCTGTATAACAAAGTGAATCAGCTATACGTATACATATATCCCCACATCCCCTCTCTCTTGTGTCTCCCTCCCACCCTCCCTATCCCACCCCTCTAGGTGGTCACAAAGCACCGAGCTGATCTCCCCGTGCTATGCAGCTGCTTCCCACTAGCTACCTATTTTACATTTGGTGGTGTATATATATGTCAATGCTACTCTTTCACTTCGTCCCAGCTTACCCTTTAGAATTCTCATTCTTTTTTCATGTTGAAATGGTAGATCATACACTTTTAGATTTAAGAGGAACTTTGAAGATCAGTTACTACAAGCTCTCACTCTCACCCATCCTGATTTGACTCATATCTCCCTGTCATTATATTCCTGGGGAGCACAGGTGGAATCCAACCTAAAATAGGCTTTCTCAGAAGGATTTGGTCCTCTGAATATTTGCCCCAACGATCATCTAGTCTAAACACCTTCATTTCTCTCACAAGGAAGGTGATGTCTAAATATGGGCTCCCGACAGATGTGCCCAGTGCCTTATGATGTACAAAGCATGTTCTCATCACAGTATCTAATTCAATAAAGAATGATTCAGAGGCTCTCCAGGGTCACCCAGCTTGTTAGTGGTGGAAACTGGACCAGGAGTCCTGGTGTAATACCCATTCTCCTTCACCGTGGCACTTACTGAAAGTTATTCCCAAGTGCTCTTTGTATGGTTCCGAGTAGGAGGGTTTGGCCATATCCGGGGATAGTATGCAGTTAAAGATTCTGATGTTTGATAGTGAAATTAACAAATCCCTTCAGGAGGTGGACACACTGCACAAAGCCCTTGAGGAAATGTGAAAGAAACATCTCAAAGCTGAGGAGAAACTGGTAACCCCAAACCCAGGGGTGTTTTGCCTCATTTTAAAGCATTTCACAGGATTATAGGGGAGGATGTGTTGTTAGCAGTGCTCTCAAACGTTAATGTATATAGAGGCATCTCAGGATCGTGGCAAACACAGATTCTGATTCACAAAATCTTGGGTAGGGCCTGAGATAATGCATTTCTAACATTCTTCCCGGGTTTACCAATGCTGCTGGTCCAAGGAGCACACTGCGAGTAGCTAGCTGTAAGGAAGAACATCAGTCTAGGAACTGATGTTCCTAGAAGAATGGGATCCAAGTCTCAGCTGTACATTTTGAACCACGTGAACTTGGGCAGGTCTCACTCTGTTTCCTCACCTGAAAAGTAGTGGGTATAATCACATCTCTAGAGACTTCCCTGGAGGTCCAGTGGTAAAGAATCTGCCTTACAATGCAGTGGACACAGGTTCGATCCCTGACAGGGAACTAAGATCCCACCTGCCTCCGGGCAACTGAGCCCGCGCACCACAACTACTAAGCTCCTGTACCTCAACTAGAGCCTGCACGCCGCAACAAAGACTTGACGCGGGCAAAAATCAATCAATTAAATAAATAAATCATAAATAAATCTTTAAAAAAAAATCACGTCTCTGTATGCACCAAGTGCCTTGGGACTGACAGTTGTGTGCCATCCCTTTTCTGGGACTCTATCCTAAGCATGTGCATATGTGTGGGAGAATATTTTTGACCGTCAGAGATGTTTCTCACAATACTTTTTACAATAGTGAGAAACAAGAAGAAACCTAAATAGCCAAAATTAGGGAAACATTTTAGACTAAACTAGGATAGATCCATTGAATTGAATATTAAGTAGCCATCTAAAATCATGTTTAGGGAGAAAATATAAGAATATGGGGGGAAAAGTTCATGTAATAATGTAAAGTTTTTAATACAAAATAGTATATACGGACTAAACTCTACACTGTATAAAATCTCTGCCCTGTATGACTCACAGGGACAGCAAGAATAAAATGAGACAGCATTGATAACTCAGTATATAGCTATGAGGTATTATTATAACTATTTTCTAATGGTATTGAGAAAATCCAGGTCAGGGCTCATTCCCTGCTTTGGCAGCCTGCCCTAATTCTGCAACATAATGTTTCCTAGAAGGGCCAGCTTCTATCTGAACATTCCCTCTTAGCCGGAAGAATTCATTCTGACTGTGATTGAAAATATGAACCCAAGAAGCAAAGAATGTGTATTTCCTGTTTCTGTTGTTACCCTTCAGAAAGAGGAAGAAGAGGACAATTTTTTAAAATGTTTCTGGGGCAAACTACTTTAAAGGTGAGGTTTAAAAGATAGAAGGTTATTTTAAGATCAAACTTGAGTTTGAATCCCAGATTTGTCATGGATTGGTGGGGGACCTTGAACAAGTCAAAACCAATTTCTCTTAGCTTCAATTTACAAATCTGTAAAACAGCTTTCATAGTATTCATCTCGTAAGATAATTTGACGATTAAATGACATAATTAATGAAAAGTGCCTGGTATAGTTCCTGGTCCACAGCAGACTCTCAATTAGTCACATAGCTAATTGTGGAGGACATGCCCTGGGTATAGGTGGGAACTTTGACTTGCTTGTAACCAAGAGAATGTGACAAATGTGATTAGAATTACAATGATATATATAAGGTTCCGCCCTGCTAGCACACACTAGAGAGATTCACTCTCGTTACTGGCTTGGAAAAAGGAAGCTGCCATGTTGTGAGAGGGTGGCTTGCGGGACCTTCGTTACCGGACCAGAGATCGAACCCGAGCCCCAGCAGTGAAAACGCCAAGTCCTAACCACTGGACCACAAGGAATTCCCTGTGAGAGAGCTTATGCAGAAGGCCACATGGCAAGGAATTGAGGGCAGCCTCTAGTAAAGAGTAGCCCCAGCTTACAGCCAACAAGAAAACAGAAACCTCAGTCATACAATCATAAGAAAATGAATTCTACCAACCACCTGAATGATATTGGAAATTAATTCTTCCCTGGTGGAGCCTACAGGTTAGACTATGGAGCCCAGCTTCCACCTTGATTACTGCTTGATGAGATCCTGAGCAGGTGACCCAGCTAAGCCATGCCAGACTCCTGACACATAGGACTGTGAGATAATAAATGTATTGTTTTAAACCTCTACATTTGTGGCAATTCGTTACACAGCAATACAAAGCCAATACATACTATAAAGTAGATAACTAACCCTTGTCTTTTGCCCAATGCTTGCAATGAACAAGCTCACCGTCATTTCACCAATGTTTATTGAGCACCCACTATTCTGTTGGGGCCAAATCAAAGAATAGGAGACAGAGCCCACCTTTGAGGAGCTAAAGGTCAGTGGAGGAGACAGAGAGGAAAACAAAAAATTACAATAAAAAGCAATAAGTGCTATGATCGAGATGGTAGAGCTTCACATTTCAGCTAGATCATGAAGAATCTGCTAAATTAGACATTAGCCAGACAGAGGAGAAGGAAAGGTACTCCAGGCTGATGCACTGGCATGCAAAAGCATGGGGACGAGGGGTTACAAACTGTACCTCAGGAAACCCAAGTGGTTGACACAGGAAATTTTCTCTGGACAGAAGTATTCTAAGGGGATTTGAATATGACATCAGCAGGGTCAGTGAGTGTTTCTTTCGGAGACTGATGTATGAACAATGGAAGAAAGAGAATCTCTGTTGGATGGCATGAGGAAGCTGGAATGTTATAAGCCTGGAGCTTCCATCAGCCATCTTCCCATGGACACACAGAGGAAGACAGTTTGAGAGAGAATGAACTCCAAATATATCAAAGAGGAGCAGAGTCGAATTATGGAAACAGAGAGGGAGATAGAGAGAACATCATTTGACCTTTTTTTTAAATTAATTTATTTTATTTTTGGCTGCGTTGGGTCTTCGTTGCTGCCCACAGGCTTTCTCTAGTTACGTCAAGCGGGGGCTACTCTTCATTGTGGTGCGCAGGCTTCTCATTGCAGTGGCTTCTCTTGTTGTGGAGCGCGGGCTCTAGGCACGTGGGCTTCAGTAGTTGTGGCACGCGGGCTCAGTAGTTGTGGCTCGCAGGCTCTAGAGCACAGGCTCAGTAGTTGTGGCACACGGGCTTAGTCGCTCCATGGCATGTGGGATCTTCCCTGACCGGGGCTCGAACCCATGTCCCCTGCATTGGCAGCGGCTTCTTAACCACTGTGCCACCAGGGAAGCCCCGCATCATTTGATCTTGATCAGTGCTGTTCAATAGAAATATAATGTAAGCCATAAATGCAAGCTGCCATATGCAATTTAAGTTTCTAGTGTCCATGTTAGGAAAAGTAAAAGGAAGCAAATGAAATGAATTTTCATGCTATACTGTATTTAATCCAATATTTCCAAAATATTATTTCAACATGTAATCAACATAAAAGATCATTAATGAGATAGTTTTCTCTCTTTTATGCTACATCTTTGAAAGCCAGCATGTATTTCACATCACATTTCAATTTGGCTAACTAACCACATTAAAGTGTTCAACAGTCACATGTGGCTAGTGTCTGCTTTGTATACAACACAGCTCTGCATCCATTCCTGCTGAAGCCAGTTCTTGTTCTGTGTTTGTTTAGATTCTGTATTTGTCTATTTGGCATCCATTAGTCACAGGGACAAATTAACAGCTGAAGCTGTTTACATCTCCTCTGAGATCCAGAGCTCATGCTCTGAAATCACCTCCTTTATCTAACTTTTACACATCAAGCCATTATTTCCCCTGCCTCAAATCAACTCAGGGCCAGATATCAGACAGCTAGGAACAGCTGCTAGGCCCCAAAGCCCAGCAGAATTATTCAAACTAGCCAATCCTAAGCTGTTTACCCTGCCCTGCCATGCCTTTCCTGTAGAAACCCCAGAAAGGCTGTGGTCTACACCTTCCCCTGGCTCTTTTCTACTTTCTGGCCAAAACTGGTGCTTCCCTAGGTGGCCCTGCATGGCATGGCACAACCCTTGCTCTCTGGAAATGTAAGTAATAAATTCTTCTTTCAATGATATTGACGTCTCCATGTCATCACTCAATCGAAGTGCCCCATATATAATTGAGATAGTTTTATTCCCTGAATTTCCAAGGAAATAATGGATTCCTTTTTTGACCTAAGCTAGTTTGAAATGACTTTCTGTCGCTTACAATCTAAAGAATTCAAACTAACATATACAGATTCCCAGGTCCTTTCCCAAACTCTAGAAACTACATCTTAAAGTACGGTCATTCTTTTATAGCCAACCATGCACAGACCCATGCATAAGCTGGAGTTTGGGAACGCTTGCTGTGGGCCAAAAGGCCATGGCAAGTTCTTAAGTAGATGGAATGATCGGATTTCGGTTTTAGGACAATCACTATGACGGTTGGTTTGGAAGATGGACCAGAAGGGCGAGAGATGAGAGTAAGGCCACTTCCAGGCCTAAAGGGGCTACACACAGATTTGTGGTGTGTATTCCCCAAGCTCTTGTGCCATTCCCAGGCCACTGGGTGTAAAAGGAAAAGGAAGGGATGTGGGCATTTGCTGACGCTGAGAGCTGGGTCTGCTCCCTTTGTGCTGCTCACTCAGGAGGGCGTATTTTTGGGAAGGGGTGTGTTCTGAAAGTAAGGAGGAAGTCGCCACCCCATTGGAAAGAATCTGCCACCCTGCCTTCCAGCTGAAATATCAGATAGAGTCTGTTCTTCTCCATGGGCAGCAATGGAATGGCCAAAGGTTTTTTTTTTTTTTTTTTTTTAGGGATTGTATGAAAGAACATGATGTCTTAGGCTCACAAAGGGAAAAAAGATAAGGGAAAAGTGGCAAGTTAGAAAGTCCATTGTGCATGTTATCTCTGTTATTTTAGATTAAGAAAAAGTAAATATGGCAGACCAGGCTCACAGTTTATGCCAGCCTGGTCCAAAATCATTGCTTTTATTTCTTTCCTTGATTTTGCATCTTGGCAGTGGGTTTTCCCTGGGAGTTTTCTGGCGCTCAGCACCACATTACCTTGCTAAGGAGGAGAACAGGAGGCCCACCGAGTCAAGCAAGGGAGATGGGGGGCCGCGGGAAGGGGAAGATCTCCCCAAGCTGTTGAAGCAGAAACCTTCGGTGTGTAGGCACCACTGTGCTTAAAAACACATTCTTTTCTGGTGGGAATATAAAAAGCCCTAGAATGCAGGAATTTAAAATGGAAAAATAATGGAGGTTGGGCATATCCAGGGAGGGCAGCAAGCTGGCTCCCAAGAAGTCTTATTCCTCTGGTGCACATACCCCAGGCCAAGGCTGTCCTCAGCCTGGTTGTTCAAAATCCAGAACTTGTCAGCTTCAGCTTTAGCTCTTAGGATCAGACGCACATTAGCTAAGCTTGTAACACTGATGGATAAAACTAGAATGCCAATCTATTAAACAGTAGACTTTAAACAGGAGCTTCAGATAGCTGAGCTGGGGCTCAGACACTTACTGTAACCAAACTCTCCAGTACATAATCATACTAGTAAAAGTAATAATAAAAGCTGACATTTACTGAGCACCTACTACATGCTAGTCACTATGCAAAGTACTTTATCTAAATTTTTTCACTTAATCTGAAATAGGCACTTTTTTTTTTTTTTTGTCTGCACTGTGAGGCTTATGGGATCTCGGTTCCTCCACCAGGGATTGAATCTGGGCCACCGCAGTGAAAGCGCCAAGTCCTAACCACTAGACTGCCAGGGAATTCGCCGAAATAGGTACTTTTATTATCTTCATATTGCAGATGAGGAAATTTAGGCACGAGGAGGTTAAGTAATTTGCCCAAGGTCATATGTCTACTTCCCATTTGGCCCTTGAACTGGAATTGAACAGGACAGAAAGTAGACAGAAAACTTGAATGAGAGACTTTATGAGCACGAGTATTGCTGCTTTGGGGTATGGGTAGAGCACATTGCACTTCAGTGCCTCCACCCAGACCCAGCCCTGCTCCTCGCCTGGAAGACAGGTGGTGTTAGAAGCCTGGGAGAAGGCACTGGCACATAAGTGGGTATTCTCACACTGAGACCCTCTAACCTCGGCCACAATGAGGCTCCATCAACTAGTCTCATGGGTAGGGGATTTGGACAAATAGAAGCCAGAGTCAATGATGAAGAAGAGGCAGACTGACAGGCTAGTTTGAGAACGTGGGTGAAGTACTTCTCTGGCGTTATTTGGGACTACTTTAGTGGGGGAGGCTAAGTTCCTACTTGAGCATGTAGCCAGTGTAATTTGAGCCCACATAAATGACTTCCATTTGCATATGCTGGTTCTAGAAGCCAGGTGATGGAAGTGACACACAATGGTAAGGGATTCCATGGGGACCCAAATGCCCATGCCAGCAGGACCAGGGCATTCTCTTCCTGAAGATGGACCCAAGGGGATATCAAATTGTAATCCATTTCAGCATCACTTCCTCAGAAATGCCTCCTCCCTTCCCTTCCTCAAGTGCCATATTTACTGTAATATGCACACAGCACCCTCCACTTATGTTTTTAGCACTTGTCAAATTGAAGTTGAATAAATTTGTTGACTGTCTCTCTTCTCTGCTGGACTGTCAGCCCCCTGAGGATAGAAACCACATCTGTTGGCTCTTCTGTTCCAACTTAGGCATCTTATATGATGTCAGAGCATAGTGAGCATTCAATAAATAATATTTCTCCACTCTTGAGCACAGCCAAGCTTCTCAAGTCATCTTTCTCCTTCACCACCCATTCAATCTTCTGCCTGCTCCCATCTGGTGACCCTAAATCATTCTGCTGGGGTTGCCGCCACCCGCACATTGCCGAATCCAATAGACACTCTCAGTCTTGATTTACTAGACCTTGGAGCACCTCTTGACATAGTTGACCACTCCCTTAGTCTTCAGATGCTTTCCTCTAATCACAATGCGATACCACTTCACACCCATTAAGATGGCTATTATGTTTAAAAAAAATTTTTTTTGAACAGAAAATAACGTGTTGGTGAGGGTATGGAAAAATTGGAACCCTTGTGCATTGGTGCAACTTCTGTGGAAAACAACAAGAAATTAATCATAGAATTACCATATAATCCAGCAATTCCAATTCTGGGTATATATCCCCAAAATTTCAAAGCAGGGTCTCAAAGAGAGATTTGGACACCCATGTTCCTAGTAGCAGCATTCACGATAATCAAAAGGTAGAAGTGACCTAAAGTGTCCGTTGACAGGTGAATGGATAAACAACATGTGGTATATACATACAACAGAATATTCTTCAGTTCTAAAAAGGAAGGAAATTCTGGAAAATGCTATAATGTGGATGAACCTTGAGGACATTATGCTAAGTGAAACAAGCCAGTCACAAAAGGAAAAGTGCTGTATAATTTTACTTATATGAGGTCCCTAGGGTAGTCAAGGTCACAGAGGAAGAAAGTAGAATGGTGGTTGCCAGGAGCTGGGGGGAGAGGAGGGAATAAGGAGTTAGTTACTGTTTAATGTGTACAGGGTTACAGCTCTGATGGAAAAAGTTCTGAAGAGGGATGGTGGTAATGATTGCAGAACCATAAGGATGTATTTAATTCTGTTAAAGTACTTAACAGAACTGTACACTTAAAAATGGTTAAAATGGTCAATTTTATGTTATGTATTTTTGCCACAATTTTTTAAATGCTTTCTCTCTAAGCTTCTAGTATACTTCCTGCTTCTGGTTTCTCTTTTCCTACCTCCATGGCCACTTCTCAGTCTCCTAGTCAATTCCTTCTCTACCTAAATGAGAAATGTTGGAGGCCTTCTTTTCTTTCTTCCTTCCTTCAGCAAGTATTTGAGTGTCTACTCTGTATTGGGAATCAACAGAGACAAAAGACACAAAGTTTCTCCTTATGGAACATCTATTCTTACTGGATAGAAGATGATCCAACGAACAAATAAACAAGCAAATATGTAGTACGTTAGATCCGGGGTCCCCAACGCCTGGGCCATGGACTAGTACTGGTCCGTGGCCTGTTAGGAACCGGGCCACACAGCAGGAGGTGAGCAGTGGGTGAGCGAGTGCAGCTTCATCTGTGTTTACAGCCGCTCCCCATCACTCGCATCACAGCCTGAGCTCCGCCTCCTGCCAGATCAGCAGCGGCATTAGATTCTCATAGGAGCGTGAACACTGCTGTGAACTGCGCATGCGAGGGATCTAGGTTGCGTACTCCTTATGAGAATCTAATGCCTGATGACCTGAGGTGGAGCTGAGGCGGTGATGCCAGCCCTGGGGAGCGGCTGCAGATACAGACTATCATTAGCAGAGACGTGACTGCACAGAGACCACAATAAATCAACTGCTTGCAGACTCCTATCAAACCCTATCAGTGAGTGGCAAGTGAAAACAAGCTCAGGGCTCCCACTGATTCTGCAGTGTGGTGAGTTGTATAATTAGTTCATTATATATTACAAGGTAATAATCATAGAAATAAAGTGCAAGATAAAGGTAATGCGCTTGAATCACCCCTAAACAATTGCCCCCCCGCCCCCGGTCTGTGGAAAAATTGTCTTCCACGAAACCGGTTCCTGGTGCCAGAAAGGTTGGGGACCACTGCGTCAGATGGTCTTAAGAGCTACAGAAAAAAACAAAGCAGGTTAAGGGAGATTGGAAGAGCCAAGGTGTGGCGGCGGGCTGCTGTTTTTTAGGGCTGGTCTGATAAGGTTACAGCTGAGCCGTGAACTGAAGGTAGTGGAAGAGAAAGCAATGTTATTATATGGAAGGGTTTTCTAAACAGATCACAAGGCCCTGAGGCAGAAGAGAGTCTAAGGTGTTTGAAGAATATCAATGAGGCCATGGCGACTGGAGCAGAATGAGATGGGGCAGAGTATATACTCTGAGAGGCAGTGAGGTGGAGACACAGGTCAGAAAGAGCCTGGCAGACAGTTTTCTCGAGTGAGATGGGAAGTGAATAGAGGGGGGCAGAGGAACGACATAATGTGACCTACGCTCTAACAGGACCTCCCTGGCTGCTGTGCTGAGAACAGATTGTAGGAGGGAAGAGTGGAAGTGGGGCGCTACTGCAACAATCTAGGTGAGAGAAGAAGGCAGCTCAGACCAGAGAGGCAGTTGCGGACATAATAAAAAGTGGAAAATTGTGAAGATCTCCTGATGGGAGGGTCTGTTGACAGACCGGGTATGGGAGGTGAGAAAAAGAGGAGTGACCAGATGATTCAAAGTTTAGGGCCTGAGTGCCAAGAAAAATGGAGTTGTCGTTTATAGAGTTGGAAAAGACTGTTATGAGGAAATTTAGGGTGAAAATCAGGGTTGGGTTTTGGACATTTGGTTTGAGATATCTATTAGATATCTAAGTGGAGATGTTGAATAGGCAATTGGAACATGCATCTGGAGTTTAGCATAGACACAGAATTTCAAGGTCAAGTCCTGGGTTGTCCTTCCTCATCCTTTTAAGTCTCTCTCTAAGTAACCTTATCCATTTCCTTGGCTTTCAATACCCCCTATAGGCTCCATCGATTTTAACTTTTACGATCACACAGAACCCCGTGTTACAGTTCCCTGAGCTTGGTTTTATGCTCTGCTGTCACCATCTTGAAATTCTTAATAATTTTTGGACAAAGGGACCTGCATTTTCACTTTGCACTGGGTTCTGCAGATTAAGGAACCTGTCCTGCTCCCAAATGTGTAACTTTATTTTGGATTTCTCTTTTGAGCACTTTGTCTCATATGCCCAACTGTAACTTGACGTCTCCACTTGGATAATGTAAAGAGATCTCAAAACTAACATATCCAAAACTAAACTCTTAACCTTCTCTAATCTGCACTCATTCGTTCTTGCCCACCATTCCAATCAGAAACCAGAGAGCCATACTTTCCTTTCTCTCCCCATTCTCCTTCCCCCATTCTCCCTCCCCCATCCAACCCAAGCCATACGGATTGTACTTCAAAAATATGTTTCAAATTAATCCACTTTTTTCCACTTCCACTGCTCCTAGCCTGGTCCAAGCAATGATCATTTCTTATCTGGACTACTGTAGAAACTCCTGGCTGGTGTCTCCACCTCACAAGTCTTGCCCCTTCTCCAACATGAAAAAATGGTTTACTTTTCACATAGCAGCCTAAGGGGTCTTTTAAAATAAACCACAATGTGATTATACCATGCCCCTGCTTCAACCTTCCAATGGTTCCCGTTGCATTAGAACAAAACCTAAATCCTGCGAGCCGCTGTGTGAACTGAGCTCCCACCACCTCATCATCTCTCCTTTGTCCCATTCACCCCTCCCTCACCCCAGAAAATGGCACAGTGGCATTTCAGTTCCCAATGCTCTGACCTCTCCTCTGCCTTAGGATGTATGTTTTGTCTGCCTACAAACCAACGGCCCCCAACTCCCTCCAGCTTTTGCGGTGGGGTGGGAGGAGGGGGGGTTGTTTGTTTTTTGTTTGTTTGTTTGTCTTTGCCTAACTCTTTTTTTTTTTTTTCTGCTGATACTCATCACTTTATTAGTGCAGAACTGTGGTCTGGGAAAGGGGAGCCTGGGATGAACAGGACCAGCACCCATCTCGGGGGATTTTCCTGGACATCAGGGGTTCCTCCATGCACGTTTAGAGGTAACACCTTCATAGATAAAATCCCCAGAGGGCAGCGTTGTGACTGCCAAGCGGCAGGGGTAGGAGGGGTGCCCTGGGCACAGCTGGGCCCTGGGACAGTCAGGCTCCACGTGGATGGTCAGAATGCAGCGGCTATACCTGCGCCCAGGCACACGGCCCAGGCCACTTCTTTGCCACACACCAGAGACCAGGTGATGAACCTGGGGTCGGTCCTGAGGGCAGTGGCGGCGACACTGGGCGTGGGCAGAGCCTCGCGAAGGAAGACAAAGAGCGGGTACGCCTGCGAGCCATTCATCTCACGCTTCTCCACTTCTCGAAGAGCATGAAGTTGGGCTCGAACCTGTTGCCTGGTCTGACGTACTTGAGGCAATTCAGGATCTCGTTTGGCGTGTTTCCCTGATGCCCAAACCGGTTGCACGCGAAGCTGAGCACGACCAGGCCTCGGGGCCCGAGGCGCCGCCTCAGCGCTTTCACCTGTGTGTCATCCTGGACCGCTGTGCCTCCGAGCGATGCCAAGTCCTCAGTGAGCAGGGCCCTGCCCCGCAGGGCAGGTCCACGCGGCATGGGTGTTGGAGGGGAGAGGAGAGGGGAGAGCTGTGAACTAGAAGCGCCTGTTTTTGCATCTTACTCATCTGACAGGTCTCAGCTCAAATATCACATTTTTAAAGAAGCTTCTGTGTTCAGCTAAGTTCCCCAGAAAATGAAACCCAGGGCAAAAAGCTGCTGGGCTCTTCTTTTAATAGGGAAGACGAGCCCAGGGAGCAGGAAGGAAGAATTGGGAGAGAAGCAGGGAAAGAGGAAGAGACAGTGTGTGGATATGCTGGCCATCTCCAAATGCAACCGATCTCTTAATCTGCAGGACCACAGCCCCAAGAAGGCTTGGGACCATCCTCCAGAGGCAGGCAAAGGGGAGATATTATCCTCTGGCTCCTACCTCCCAGCGCTCAAAGGTTCAGCCCTGGGATGTTAACTCCCCTGTATTTCTAGGCTGCATGTGGGCATTGGGTGCTGAGAAGCCTCCTGGTGGTTCCAACAGGGTGACACCAGAGCAGGAAGCCAGAGAAGTGAGGTACAGAGCAGGAGCGGTATACTGTCAGGTTACACCTATGTGAAATCGTTGGCGCCACACAGAGCTACAACAAGAGACAAGTGAAGCTGAGAAGATTCAAAGTGGAGGAAAAATCTGAGACCTTTGCCCTGATCCACTCCAACCCCATCCAGGTCTTCCTGCGTATTCATTCATTGGACAAATGATTTTCAAACACCTCCGAAGAGCCAAGAGTATGCTAGTGACAGTGACGCAAAGAAGTATAAATAGACACCACTGCTGCCTTGGAGGTGCTCACATTCTAACGAGGTTGATGGTTAAAAAAGAAGTATAGGAGAAAAAAAAAGGTAAAAATCACTGTAATTATAGACTGTGACAAGTGTAGATAAGAAACAAACAAGCGGGGGAGAGAGAGAGAGAAAACAGGACCAGTGGGCTGGAACTCATGGGCGGAGGGGACAATGGCATGAGATGATACAGGAGAGGTTGACAGGAGTCAAATCATGTAGGTCTTGCTAGTTTCTTCAAAGAAGCCTGTTTTTTGTTTTCCTTCAGAGTATTTATTTATTTGAGTCTTTAATTGTTTTCTGTCTGTCTACCTGACTGGACTAGAAGCCCCATGAAGTCAAGGACCAGATGCCCTTCTTGTTCTCCATGGTATACCTAGTGCCTAATCCCAGTGCCTGGAGCCTGGCAGCCTTCAGTAAATAATAATTGTTGAATAAATCTGTTGAATACAGGAATGAATGGATAGGAAAGCACTTGCTGTGGAGAGCAAGGACTTAAAGCTCAATGGCATCAGGCTCTCCTAATCAGATTCATGCATCTCCACAGCAAGGGACCAGAAATCCTACACGGATGTTGACCCAAGTTTTCCTGGGCTGTGCTTGAGTGAGCAGGAGATGCTCCATTTTCTTAACTGATCAAGTCTTAATTTAATTAACACATCTTTATTTATATTTAAAACTTTCAATCAGCTTACACTGAAGCCCTAGGAGCCATATTATTGTTTTAAGAGAGGCTCCATAGCCTGGTTCTGATCCATTACGTTTCAGTAGCGTGATGTAAATTAATATTATTATTACGCACTGCCCTGACAGCTGGTAAAACGGGGAAGTCCTCAAATGGCCTAACCACATGGTCCCCTCACCACTCTTGCCCCCCAAGGCAAATAGCCCTCCTTATCAAATGAACCAAGTGCAATTCCTTTTTTTATAAGTAAATTTATTTATTTATTTATTTTTGGCTGCGTTGGGTCTTCGTTGCTATGCGCAGGCTTTCTCTAGTTGCAGCGAGCGGGTACTCTTCATTGCAGTGTGCCGCCTTCTCACGGCGGTGGCTTCTCTTGTTGCGGAACACCGGCTCTAGGCCCGTGGGCTTCAGTAGTTGTGGTGCATGGGCTCAATAGTTGTGGCTCGAGGGCTCTAGAGAGCAGGCTCAGTAGTTGTGGCCCACAGCTTAGTTGCTCTGCAGCATGTGGGATCTTCCCAGACCAGGGCTGGGACCTGTGTCCCCTGCATTGGCAGTCACATTCTTAACCACTGCGCCACCTGCAATGCTTGCTTACTCCTGAGTAGCAGATTTTATTTCCCTGACAGCCCATGGAATTATTCAAACACGCCAGTCACATCCTCCCTAAGGAACCAAGGGGCACCTCACTCTCTTGATACTACAAAACTTGCCTCCTGCAGCCCCCAGGGAATTCACTCTTTTCCCAAATGCAGCCCCCATGTGGTACTGCATGGAGCAGTGTGCCCTTCCTCTAGACTGTGAGTATACGTACTAATAAACGGCTGTCCGTCTCATCTGTCCAGTGTCAGGTGTCATGTGTTTGGCTATCCCCATAATCCCAGGGCATCCCTCCTTCCTCCACAGGGAGGGACTTAAATGTAAAATATGCTGGGACTTAAATGTAAAATCTTACAATGTGACATTGACATTGAATAGGAGATGATCAAAATAAGTAGTTTAACCTTTAGAAGGTATATTAGTTTGGTCCATCTGCAGGTATCAGAGACCAAACAGCATGGGTTGTTTTTTGTTGGTTTTGCTTTGTTTTGTTTTTATTGGAGTATAATTGCTTTACAATGTTGTGTTAGTTTCTGCTGTACAATGAAGTGAATCAGCTACATGTACACCTAGATCCCCTCCCTCTTGGACCTGCCTCCCACCCCCCCCAAACAGCATGGTTTAAACAAGAGAAGAGTTTCTTTCCCCACTGCAGTGTAGCAGCTCTCTTCCTCAAAGTCATCAGAGGCCCAGACCCTTCTATCTTGAGGCTTCTCCACCCCTAGGGCATGGCCCTCATCTGTATGTTTCTTATGGTGGAATCAGTGCATTTTCTTGTTAGGATGTCCCACAAAAATAGCTGCTGATGCCCCCAACTCCATGACTTAGGACCAGTCAGCTGAAGATCTGGAGGCTCCAACACACCTTAAACTTTTAAACCTGAAAGCAGTTGGGACACCCACCCCCTCAAATGGAGTCTAGCAGAGGGACAATATAGAATCTTGGTTAAGAACTAAAATTCTAAAGCTTAACAATTCTGGGATCAAATTCCAACTTTGCCACTTGTTGGCTGTGTAATCTTCAGCAAGGCACTGACCGTACTTTACCTTTCTGAATTTGTTCCTGCAAATGTAAACTGGAGCTCATAACAGAAAGCACCTCAAAGGGTTGTTTTAGGGATTCCATGACACACGCCTAGCAAAGCACAGGCACAGAGTAGGGATTCAATGAATCGGCCATCTGGTACGTCCTTACCCCACCTGACCAAGGAATGAGCTCATAAATATTCAGGCTCAGGGGAGATTTTGACCTAGTGTATGGCAATGAGACGTACATACACACTTAGACATTCTGAACATGGGAAAGCTTATATAGGGCTATCTTACGTGACTACCTGAAAGGGAAGTGTGATGAGGATTAGATTAAATGAGTTAATATGTACTAAATGCTTACCACAGGGTCTAGTACATAGTAAGCACCATGTTGGTATGAGCTATTATAATTATTACGATCATCGTATCTATAAGAGGTCGGTATTACTTACTTGTCCTGGTAAAAGGCTATGGGCACTTAAATGTAAAATATTACGATGCGACGTTGTCACCTTCCCTGAGAGACTTTCTGTGTATGAGGTAACTGGCGGTTTCACTACCCCCATTTATGCAGTTTTAGTGAAGTTGGCAATTGCTAACATAGTAAAGGGGACATGTGCTACCATGCAGCCGTACAAGGAAACAGACTCACATTTTCTGAGGGTTCCTGACGGCGCAGCACTTTTTTCAAAAGTTCTCTGTAGAATTTTCAGTACAAAAATAGGTGTGAACTGTGTGCCCTTTGGAAGGGAACGAGTTGGCCACTGCAGCGCGAAGATTGGTATTGTTCAGAGAATGAAATTCCTGTCCACTGATGTTGCTTTGGGCTGGGCTGACCTTATGAACTGGATTTCTTTTCAGATGGGTGTATTTTTCCTTATTGCAAATTTCCTTCAATTCATCAGCAGAAATTCTAGCCACTTTGCTGGGAGCTTGTGACCCTGGTTTGGACGGCTTATGTACTCGCCTTTCGACAAATGTGGATTTATTTTTTTTTTTTTTTGCAGTTCCTGCTTGGCACTTCCCGCTTTCCCTCTGGGACGCCATCTTTAGCCTTCTGTCACCACTCTCTGGTTTCATCCCCTATGAATCACTTCCTTTGGGTCACTTGAGTTTTTCTCCTGTAGGAGAGTCTAATCATTTTCAACAACTAAGTTAAAAAAGAATTTCCGTTCCTAGACTCCTGCTTTACCATTCATTCACTGATTCCTGAGCTTCATGGCTTAGTTGCAATTCATATATCCATTGACATATTTATCCATACCATAAATATGGTGGCCACGTTACTCAAAGGGGCATTGCCTTTTCTAACACAATCCATGCTGTACTGTGGCAGTCCTAAGTCCTATCAAGGTTTGTTGCCTGAGAGAACTCATTTTCTCTGAAATTTCCTACCCACAAATGTTTATTTTACTTATTTATCTACAACTTATCTTCTTGTCAGAAGAATTTAAGGCTGCTTATAAAAATGCAAACACTAGAGGAAGATCAAATAAATTGGAAATAAGAAACATGAGGGAAAGCAAAGGTATAGAAGTAAGATGCAAATTGTGGAGCCCTTGCGACAGATGGGACAAAAGTTGGCTCAGAGCCTCCCGGTAATCAACGCAAGAGAGAAAAATGATGGATTACAAAACGCACAGGGTCCCTGAAGGATAAACACACCAGTTGCATAGACAGAGCGTAATTGTTCTAAATCGACAGTGTCTCCCATGGACCCTTCCAAAGAAGTTCAGTGAACAGTATCCTAGTAACATCTTTCTCAAAACACAGTGAAGGATTGCCTGGGCCCTCCTTAACAACACCAAAGCCCAAGATAGCAGAAGTATTTCTACCTGAGGCTACAAAACTGGGCTAACCTCCTCTGACAATACCCGGAGATGAAGGCTGGATGGAATGACCTCCAGGAGGGCCTCAGAGAAGAAAAAGGAAAAAAGTGCCTGGTGACAGCCCTCGGACTTCTGGGGCACTGTAAAATGCCAAAGACCACTCAGGAGCTAAGGATTTGATCAAATCTATTGTTCGGGGCTGTGATGACCACAGAACCTGTTTGTTTCATTAAACCCAGTGCTCTGAATTCCACTGCCAACCCTTACCCCCGTCCTTGGCTTTGTTGGGTCCTTTTGTCCCCCAAGAAGAAAAATGGAAAAGGAGGTCAGAGTCTTGAGAAAGGCTGGGGGGCAGCCCCAGGCAGGGGTGCAAAAGAGGGCCTCGCCCACATAGGGCCGGTAGAACTTCAGTGGGTTCTTTGGCCCCATACTGACTTTCTTTGACTTTTAGTTTATATGAAATTCAGTTGAATCCATTGTGCATGCTGACACTGCCTAGCAAAGACGGCAGTATTAGCCATGAAATTTGCTTTATGCGCTATCAGAGTTCGCATAATATCTTTTTCACTAAAAATGAGGTAGCTCTTTCCTATCAGGGCCCTTCAGTTTAAATCTCATGATATAACCCAGGACATGGACAAATTATTTCCAACTGGGGAAAAAAATTCTTGAATTTATGTCAATAAAACTCCGCTTTTGTGGTCATTTCTTCATTGTTGTTAGTGTGAAATTATAAAGTGTTTTCACTCTGAACCTCAAAGAAATCAGCATGTAATTTTCACATGAATTTTCATAATTGTCCTGTGGAGTGTACAAGGGGGATCCACATTAATCCGAGAAAGCGACGCCCATATGTTTCTGTACCTTAGGAGAGGATGGAGAAGGGGAGAGGGTAGGGGCAAGAATGAAAACTTAGAAATAGCGACGAATAATCATCAAAATTGAAAACCCCTCAAAATGAAGGATAATAATAGCTTTCTCTGAATCCCCATTCAATCTGCACAGAATATTATCACCAACAGGAATCCTGCATTTACCAAAAAAAGGAAAGAGAAAGCATCTTTTTCTCACTTCTTTTTTGTAGATTAATGGCTAACTTAGCCTCCAGTGTGGTAATTCAACATAATCTAGAGTTGATACAAATGCTCCTGCATAGGCTAAGGTTCACTAGTAAATTTAATTTTTTTTTTTTTGATGAAAAGATTTTTAGAAGTATGTGTTACCAAATTTAGAAATTGAAAATAAAATTTTAAGACTTTCAAAACTATATGTTACTAAAAATAACATTGACCCTTGATATTTGTCTGAGAAATCTCTGGAGAGAAAAAGATTTCATCCCTTGAAGATAAATGGGGCCAACTCATCTGCAGTCTTTGGTTTAATTAGCTAAACCCTTCCAGATGGAGAACATTCAAAGCAAAGGAATATTTCTGAGCCTCCTGGAATTGTTAATAAGTATAACAATATGTTACATGTAAAAGAAAATATGTGTCTTTAATCTTTGCCTTTAAAAGGCAAACGAGGAAGTACTTGGTAGCATTATGATTTTCAATTTGATTATTGAAAACGAAATGTTCTAATTTTATTCAATGTTGAACAAACATTGTTTGCTTTTCTCCTGTGCTAAGCACTGGGGAGGGAGAAATAAGACAAGACTCCTGTCATTATGGAATCTATAATTTAACTAGAGGTTGCATTCTCAGTGCCCGGCACATAGTAGGAGCTGGATAACTCTTTGTTAAGTAAATGAGTGACTGACACGACACTTGAATAAGGAATTGCATTAATAAAAGTCTGAACAAATTACTGTGGTCGGAAGGGAGCATAGGGGCCTCAAGTTGTCAGAAAGGCTTCACAAAGAAATTTGTCAGGTAGGAGCACAAAAGACTTCCAGGCACAGAAAACAGCATGCGTAAAGGCATGCAGAAAAGACAGAGTAACGTGTAGTTAGGCAACAGCCAGTGATTTGGTGTGCTTGGAGTGTAATGTGTATATAGAATGTGCCTGGAAGACAGTGAGACCAGTGAGATGGGTTGGGCCTCATTTGAAGAGGACCCTGAAAGCCTAAGTTTAGACTTGATCCTTTAGTATGTGTTGGCATTTTAGAAAGATGGCGAGAGACACAGTACAGAGCGTTCACGGAAGGGGAAAAGGAAGTAATAGATAACAAACGGTTAAGTGCCCTGTTTGCGACTAGCACTAGGATAGATCCTCTACATATTTACATTAAATCTCATCCAGTCCTTGCAACACTTCCAGTGGGTATATAATACTGTCCTCCAGTATCCAAGGGGGTAACTCAGAGAGGTTAAGCGACTTTCCCCAAATCACACAGCTAATAAAAGATGGGACTAGGATTTGAAACCAGGGTCCTAAAAATCTTGTTAGAGAATAAAAATACCACTGCACTCAAACAAATTAGAAAAAATATACAGTGGAAGTTTGGAGAAAGTTAGTGAATATGAAGAAAAACACACATGCAAGATACAAGAAAAGCATGACTATACAAAAGGATATTTACAGTAAGGCAGATACAACACAGGAAGTGGGAAGATAATCATAGAGAAACCACAACATGTGTTTTTAAAATGCAAAGCCCCAGGGAGGAGAAAGCGAACGATACAATAATGCCATTCACTCTGGCATCCCGTGCATTTGGTTTTGCTCTTTACTCTTTTTTTTTTTAACTTTAAACAATTTGTTATGAGAGTAACAAAGATACAGCTCATGATCTTGCAACTCTAATGCCCTAAATCAGAAACAGATGGTGCCTACTGTACCCTGTTTCCTAGAAACTGCAGAATTTTGAGGACAACACCCTCTATGCACTGCACCACTGATTTCAGCTCCTTCACAGATACTAATACATGGCTAAATAATGTGTTAGCTGGGCATTGTATTGGAACATCTGTTTTCCTTGCTCCAGAATCGTTTTGAAGGTTAAAACTTCTCTCCATATTTATTGTATTTTTCTGATTTCCAAAGTAATTCATTTTTATTGTTAAAAATTTGGAAAATATTGAACAAGGAAGAAAATTTAAATCCCCCGTCCTTCCACCCAGCAATAACCAATGACCCCTGTTAAAATTTTGACGATAGTCTTCTAGTCTTTTTCCTACACATGCACACACACGTGCACACACACACTATTGAAAATAGGATGTATAGAAACTGTTTTTTAATATGTTTTGGGCACTGAAATTATCACTAGCGTTTTTCCATATCACCAAATACTTATGATGACTGCTAGTATTCTATCATATTGCATACATTAATTTATATAAATTGATCTCTTTTTCATTCAACAAGTTCAAATCATTGAACACCTACTATGTGTCAGAACTGTTCTTGGCACTAGGTGCATTGTGGTGAGTGAAACAGGCAAAGTCCCTGCCCTCATGAAGTCTACAGTCCTATTATTGACATCTAGCTTGAAAAGTTTTATTGTTAAAAAATAGCATGGTGAGGGAATTCCCTGGCAGTCCAGTGGTTAGGATTCCATGCTTTCACTGCCGAGGGCCCGGGTTCAATCCCTGGTCAGAGAACTAAGATCCCACAAGACGCGAGGGGTGGCCCCCCGCCAAAAAAAAAAACAGCATGATGAAACCTGGCAAACGCTACCTCCGCTATGTGATTAACGTCATTGGTGAAATTATGTAGACAGCTGGTACCCCTGATATGATGTATCAAGGATGGCACTTAACTCTGCGGTCTTCCTCCCAGGAACCGATAACATCAGTCTATTCATGATTTTTTAAAAAATCAAACCAACCCAAATCCAGATACATTCTACAGAACACCTGACCAGCGCTCCTGAAGACTATCAAGGTCACCAGAAATAAGGAAAATCTGAGAATCTCTCACCAGCTTAAAGAACCTAGGGAGGGGCTTCCCTGGTGGCGCAGTGGTTGAGAGTCCGCCTGCCGATGCAGGGGACACGGGTTCGTGCCCCGGTCCGGGAAGATCCCACATGCCGCGGAGCGGCTGGGCCCGTGAGCCATGGCCACTGAGCCTGCGCGTCCGGAGCCTGTGCTCCACAACCACAACGGTGAGAGGCCCGCGTATCGCAAAAAAAAAAAAGAACCTAGGGAGACATGACAACTAAATGTAATGTGGTGTTCTGGATAGAATCCTGGAACAGAAAAAAGACATTAGGTAAAAGTAAGGAAATATGATTAAAGTATGGGTTTTAGTTAATAATAATGTATCAATACTAGTTCATTAGTTATGATAAACGTATCCTACTAATATAAGTTGTTAACAGTAAAGGAAATGGGGAGGGAGGGTAGATGGAATATATGGGAACTCTTTGCACTATCTTTGGAACTTCTCTGTAAGTCTGAAACTATCCTAAAATTAAAAGTTTATTTAAAAAAAAAAGAACTTTGTGACAGTCATTCTTGTATCTTGAAGCACATCTCTGATTGTTTCCTTAGGATAAAGCCCCTAGAGTGAAATTGCCAAGTCAAAATGTATAGATATTTTTATTTACCAGAGATTATTCTTTTAAAATTATTCTTTTTTTTTTTTTTTTTTTTTTTGCGGTACGCGGGCCTCTCACTGTTGTGGCCTCTCCCGCTGCGGAGCACAGGCTCCGGACGCGCAGGCTCAGCGGCCATGGCTCACGGGCCCAGCCGCTCCGCAGCGTGTGGGATCCTCCCGGACCGGGGCACAAACCCGTGTCCCCTGCATCGGCAGGCGGACTCTCAACCACTGAGCCACCAGGGAAGCCCCTAAAATTATTCTTTTTATATGTAGATGTTTTGCTGACTTCTTGAACATGTTTTAGCCTTGTGTCTTAATTTCAGCTTTTTCCTATGTGCAGACTTCTGAAACTGGAAGAAAACCAAAGGGATCATGAAACCCAACTTCCCTGTTTTACAGATGAGTAAACTGAAGCCCAGAGAACTGAAGTGACTTGCCCAAGGTCAAGTGGCTAGTTAACAGTGGGAAGTAGAGGGACTTCCCTGGTGGTCCAGTGGTTAAGACTCCGCCCTTCCAATGCAGGGGGTGTGGATTCTTTTCCTGGTTGGAGAACTGAGATCCCACATGCTGCATGGTACAGCCAAAAAATGAGAAGAAAAAAAACAACAGTGGGAAGTAGAACCCATACCCCTGTGGACTCTAATCTGTGCTAGGCTGTCCCTGGGTGTGTCTAAATGAAATAAAATTTTCTGACTCATGGTGGAATTAGCAATCAACACTCAGACCTGTGTCTATTTTCTGTAAGTAAATGTAAGCGTCTGCTTCCTTTGTCTTGGACGTGGTTGCTAGCAGCTAAAAGGATTTTTAAGTAAATTTAAAGAATGGATTCAGACACAACTGATAGAACCGCTCGACTAAATTCTTGGGTATATCAGTTTTCCTTTCTGAGCTACTTCTTCCCTATCAGAAAAATGAGAATTCCAACACGTACTTCTTAGCCTTTGACAGGGACCTTGTAGAAATTAAGTAGCTAAACGCGGATATATCTGCAGAAGCCTTAGAAATGTCATTTAAGGAAAAGGCAGTTGAATGAGAACAAAGGGCACATTTTCTGTTAAGTGGTCTGTCATATCCCAAGAAAGTTCATTTCCTTGCCTGTACAGTCTCTAGACAAGGAAAAATCCCAAACTTGGCATTGGTAAGGAAGAAGAGGGCGATGGAAAGGAAGGGAGAGAATTGTTAGACTTCTTGGCTGGAGTTCAGAAACAAATAGTTCCCGAGCCTGGCATTGTCAGGGGCCAGCGTCAGGACCAGCCCAAGAAGGCAGACAAGGAACATTACTGTTCCTGACTTGGCTCTGCACACCGTTACTCAACAGAAACTGATGCGTAAGCAGGATCCTAGAGGATGCAAGAGGAGTATAAACAATCGCTGGGTGCGGACCTGTGGTTGCCTATAGAAGCTTTGCCAGGCCCAAGATTATAGTCGTACATTCTTATTTAATTTCCAGACATTTTGCAGGATTTGGGCGATGACAAAAGCAAGCTAAAACAAAACTAAAGTCTGGGATTTAGAAAAGCATTGGCCTCTGACCTCAAACTGGAGCCTCTAATCAAAGTCCTAACACTTGCTCAGGTCAGTGAGCATCCTTGCTTTGTGATATGAAAATGACCTATTTGCCTATAAACATCTGTCAGCACCTGCACCAAATTGAAACTTGGCAGACAAAATGAGGAGGGGGTAATACTTCTTAAAACTCTATTTTTATGGTTTGAAGCTTTTTACTCTTTGAAGGACTAGAACGGGAGAGAGAGTTAGAGAACTCACAGGAGGTGATGAAAGGAGAAAAGAATTAAACAGATGGCAAAATCTCCCAATTGTTATTAATTGCCATCATTGTTTTGCTGAGGAAGATGCAAAGACATTACCCGTGACGAAAGAAGTGACAGCCCTGAGGTTTTAAGAAAGGACGGAATGAGAATGCAGCATTTGAAGTGGGTGCGACGTCGCAAGAATCTTGATTCAAATGAGAATCTATACTTAAAAAACCTGAATCGCTAGATTAATTATATTGTGTACTTTCACAGGAAAAAGCAGCTCTGGGTTTTGTGTACATGCAAGTAAAACTGTTTACTGCATCAGCTTTGATCTTGGTCTTTAAGCTCAATAATAATTATATTTTATTGAGATGGCTTAACTGTCCCTGTTAAGCCTGTCTACACATCTGGTTCCTTGTTGATGCCTCCAATTCCACCATTAGAGTTCCACTTCTTTGAATTAGATGGTAAATTGATTACTTATCACATGTTAATTCCAGTCAACTGATAGCAGCTGTCTGAATCACTGTGTTGAAAGGATATTGAGGTAGGAAAGGACTCCCACAACTGATTAGCAAGATGGGCAAGAGAGGAAAGAGTGACAATGGTCTGTGGGTTAAGGGAATGTGTGTTGCAGTACCCATACCTCTGGGAAGGGCAATTTATTAAGCTTTTCTATCACTGGCATCTCAGCATGAATTCATCTCAGATCATTTCCAATGCTGGTTTCAATAGGTATAGCACACATAGAAGCAAAATTCAGGATATATGGTTCAAGCAAGGACTTTCTTTTCTGGTTTTGTGAATTAAGTACATGCAAGCTCTTACAAAGATATAAAAATAACATTTAAGTAAGCATGTAATGAACCACAACATATTGAAATTTATGAGAAATATTATAGGAAAGGTGAAAAAGATCCAAGGCATATGGTCCCCACGGATGCGTCCAAAGCACAGGAAAATCAGGTCTGGGTGGGAACCCTGGGCTTTCAGGGGCCATCAGAGGACCCTGCTTTCTGAAGTCATGGTGGTTTTCTAAGCCAGTAGAAAGAATCATGTAAAGGGAATTGAAATGTCACCAACACACTTTGCTTATTCCACAATTTTGCTTTTTAAAGAAACTTCTCCTGATGGGCTCTGCTCTGGGGGCTTCCTGGGGAGAATTTCAAAATTCTAGACAGAATGTTGGGGCAATTATTAAGAACCTACAATGTCATCCTGGTTTCCCCATGAGTTACCAACCCTACAGTGATGTCTTCTCTGTTTCAACAAGGCCCAGGCATATTAAGGTTCTCTATACTGGGGTCAGATCAACCTTTCAAAAAATTTTTTTGAACTATTTAAAAAGTTTGGTTTGAGATACAATAAAATTCTTATAGCAAATCTAAGACAAGAATGTCTAATAGAGTACTTTAAGCACTGAGTTGTAAGGAAAGACATTTAAGTAAATCTAAACTCTTCAGTAATAAAGGAAAAGCTCTTGCAAAAGGTCCCCAGCCTTCTAAAAACTACTCCTCACCCCAGTCCTCTCCATGCTTCTAAGACTTTTTGCCTGTAATGCTCTTTCTCCTTTTGGTACATATCTCTTTTATATTAATTAACATATTTTCCTGTTATCTGTATTTCTCCTTTGTCTCTCTGTTAAACTGGCAGAGTCCCAAAAGCAGAGAGTGTGAAAGTTTTATTCTGTCCACAAATACTATTTCATGAACAAAGAGGAAGTGCTGGTCACAATGCTAGGCACCAGTGATAACAACAGAAAACGAGGCAGATAAGACCCCTGACTGCACAGAGCCTATATCCTGAGGGATCTTTCTAACCCCAGTGACTAGCACATGGTAGGCGTGCAATCAAGACTGCAAGAATAAATGAAGCTCCTGCCAGGAATCTGAAATTTAGTCGCTATGATTAACACAGCAACAAAGGTGAATGGCAATTAAAAAAAAAGAACAGAAATAGAAAATCTCAAGTCATTTGCATTGTGGTTATATCCCAAGTCATTTCTGCTATCACTAACAGCTATTACTGAAAGTAACTGTCCAAACAGCAGGAAACCACATTCCTAGAACCCAAGAAGATTTCGTAAAACATATTCAATGTGAAATAATGCTAACTTCAATTAAAGAAATTACCTAAAATATTAACTAAGATCCTTATAAATGTAAGGCATGACTATGACTTCTTACAATACTCCTTGAATTCACCATGTCTAGAACATGGACATGAAGGTCAAAGAAGGCTTTGTAGTCAGGAAAACACTAAGCAGTAATCATTTTTTTCAATTTTAGAATCTTTTACTAATAAAATGTAGTAAATTAATCTTAGTGAATTTTCCCATACCTTAGTAAACCCAAACATGCTTCTGTACAAACACAAAATCCCCATACTCACCAAAACAAAATGAAAAATCTGGGTATTTTTAACATATGGGGAAAATGACAATAAAGCAGTGCTTCCCCAATTTTTTCCCATAGAACAATGGTCCAATGAGTTGTTCCTTGAAAAGAGCAGAGTCTGGGAAACACATCACACGTAAGGCCCAACTGGAGGTTTACAAAGCACACTATCATATTAATGTCTCTGAAAAGTTCTACAGGAAAGAAATATGTTGAATTTCATTTATCATCATTTCCCATGCTTATTTCAACCACTGATTTCTTCTTTTAAGGACTAGCTCTTCAGTTAGTTTAGGAAAATCTGCTTTAAAGTTCAATTTACAATACCCTTCACTTATACTTAGTGGTGACCTAGCAAACCAAGACAATAGTGTTAAGAAATAAAAATATTTTTCCTATGAAAGTATCTGTAAATAAAACTTGCTGCACGGGGCTTCCCTGGTGGCGCAGTGGTTGAGAGTCAGCCTGCCGACGCAGGGGACACGGGTTTGTGCCCCGGTCCGGGAAGATCCCACATGCCGCCGAGCGGCTAGGACTGTGAGCCATGGCCACTGAGCCTGCGCGTCCAGAGCCTGTGCTCCGCAACGGGAGAGGCCACAACAGTGAGAGGCCCGAGTACAGCAAAAAAACAAACAAAAAAAAAAACTTGCTGCACAAACAATAATCTTGGTAACATTCTGCACTATGTTTCTAAACGAAGTCACCCCCTAACCACTAGATGGCGATATAATTCCACTTACGTTACAACCATACCATGCCAGTATATTAATAGTTCAAAGGGTAATTGAGTGTTCTAAGAATGTATATGCGCGTTTATTCATCTTTAGTCACTCTTTCAAACACTTCCTCGGAAAATTTAAGTTCTGAGGGCTCTGATGGATGCTGAAAATAAGAAGAGGAATGAGACAGTTGTCAAAAACTATAATTCCTGGATTCCTGGGAAACGAAGATGCCCCATCAATTTACCAACCACTTTTTTTGGAAAAAAAAATAAAAGAAAGAAAGAAGATGCCCCATCAATTTACCAACCTTATTTTTTGACAAAAAAAAATGAAAGAAAGAAAGGAAGAAACATGACTACATTAGGCATATTGATTGCATGACATATTCTTGCTTTTTTATCTTAAACATTTTATTAATTTTTCACAGTTAAGCCATTTATTATGCAACAAAATTTTTAATCTTTTTTACCCTTTTTTTAATACATAAAAAAATTTTAAGTATACATCACAGAAGTGAGAAAATGTGATGTATGGAGAGCACTGTGATAGACAAGTACCTAAGAAATTATCACAGTCTGAACTAAGTGGCACAAAGGTCACAGGTTGGGTGACTCTGAAGTCAATTTTGACTCAGGGAGGACATGCCAGTCCTCAGTCCCAGGGAGCATTCTGACCCTTGAAATTGAGGAGAGATGAAGGTGAACACCCAGCCTGCCTCCAACTTTTAGGCCACAGACCCTAGAGCTTTAGTGTCAGGAAAGAGCTTGAAAGTCAGTAAGTACATCATCCTCTTCTAACAAACTGATGCACAGAGATCTTGGGGGACTTCCCAAGTGAAAAGAGGTTAGCTGAGACAGAGCTAGACCTTGAATCCCAGTCTTCTGATGCCCGGCTGATGTTCTTTCCAATACTGCATCATCAATTTCACAATTGAGGAAAGATCCTCGCCTAAACTCTTTCCAACTTCTTTTTCCCTGCTGGTTCCCAGCTGGCTGCCCATCCTTAGACAAGAGGTGATGTGTGACTGTCTCCTACAGGATTCCCCGAAGCAACACTCTGAGGCAGAGATTTGCACACAGGAGGTTTGTTGGAGGACGCACTCAGGACGAGCACTTCTTAGGGACTAAGCGAGGCAGGACTGGGCAGAAGAGAAGTTGAAGCCTCAGATGATCCCACTCAGTGCTCTGGAGCTGAATGGTCCTTCACAGTTGTTCTAGATCCAGGCAAGAGGGCAGGACCTTCAGATTTTCCACAATGACCACTCACTGGATACAGGGGGCATAAGCATACGCAAGGCAGCTAAAAGCAAAAAAAAAAACAGTGAGCTAACATCAGGGTGTTGGCAGGGTTCCACTCCTTTCTGGAGACTTTAGGGGAGAATCTGTGTCTGTGCTTTTTCCAGCTTCTAGAGGCTGATCATATTCCTTGCTCATGGCCCCCTTTCTCCATCTTTATATGCCAGCCATTTCGTATAACTCTAACCTTTCTTCCGTCCTCACATCTCTCTCTTTCTGACCTCAACAGGAAAGTGTTCTCTCCTTTTGAGGACTATGTGATTAGACAGGGCCCACCTGCATGATCCAGGCTCATCTTTCCATCTGTAGATCCTTACCTTACTCACATGTAGTACAAAGTCCCTTTTGTCATGTAAGGTCACAGGTTCCAGGGATTAGGAAGTAGACATCTTGCGGGGGTGGGGTGGGGGCAGAATTCTGCCTACCACAATCTGGATTATATATTTTTTGCAAGAATAATTTATATGTTCATATCAGCATTATTCATAATAGCCAAAAAGTGGAAATAACCCAAATGTCCAGCAACTGATGTATATATGTGTGTATATGAGTGTGTATGTGTGTGTATATATATATATATATATATACATATATAGTATAGGCAAATGTATAGAAACATAAGTAGGTTAGTAGTTTCCAAGGGCTGAGGAGGGGGCACGGTCAGTGACTTCTGGGTGATAAAAAGGTTCCCAAATGAGATTGTGGTGATGGTCACACAATTATGTGAATAGACAAAACCACTGAATCGCACAGTTTAGAGGGGGGATTTTATGGTATGTGAACACTATCTGAAGAAAGTTGGTTAAAACTGCCTTACAGGGAACTCCCTGGTGGTCCAGTGGTTGGGACTCCTCACTTTCACTGACGAGGACCCAGGTTCAATCCCTGGTCGGGGAACTAAGATCTTCCAAGCCACACAGTGTGGCCAAAAAAACCAAAAACAAGCCTTACAGGTGATGTTGCATCCTTCATTTGATAGCACACCAGGAGGCACCTTATATCTGGTTGTCCTTATTAGTGAGTAATGCTAAGATTGAACTCTGGGTTAAGGTGATGACAACTGATCGAAATTACATTTTTAACAAGTGTTTCAGAAAAGTTATCTACCTTACAAGGATAATGCTGCTTTACAAGGATGCTATGAGAATGAAATCGGAATGTGACATGATTAGTAAATCATAAATATGGTGGGTAAAAAAAATGCCCCCCCCCCCAAGAAAGATGTCCACATCCTAACCCCTGGAACCTGTGAATATGTTACCTTACATGGCAAAAGGTACCTTGCAGATGTGATTAAGTTTAAGTATCTAGAGATGGGGAGATTACTCTGGATTATCTGGGTGAGCTCAACCTAATTACATGAGTCCTTAAATGCAGAGAACCCTTCCCTGAGATCAGAGAGAGATATGACACTGCTGGCTTTGAAGATGAAAGAAGGGGGTCACTAACCAAGGAATGTGTTGGCCTCTAGAAGCTGGAAAAGAAACGGAAAGAGATTCTCCTTTACAGTCTACAGAAAGAATACAGCCATACAGACACCATGATATTAGCCCCATAAGACCTGTATTGGATTTCTACGGAACTGTGTGCTAACAGTATTGTTTAAGGCACTAAATCTACGGTAATTTGTTCTAGTAGCAATAGAAAACCCATACGATAAAGCACACAGAACTCTAATAAGAAGATGACATCGCAAGTGAAATAGTTCAATATGGTAAAACCCAAATTTCCCCAACCCATGGATAAAAGCACAGTTACATTAAAAATGTGAACAAAGGGCTTCCCTGGTGGCACAGTGGCTAAGAATCTGCCTGCCAATGCAGAAGACACGGGTTCGAGCCCTGCTCCGGGAAGATCCCACATGCTGCAGGGCAACTAAGCCCATGCGCCACAACTACTGAGCCTGCGCTCTAGAGCCTGCGTGCCGCAACTACTGAAGCTCGCACACCTAGAGCCCATGCCCTGCAACAAGAGAAGCCACCACAATAAGAAGCCCACGCACCGCAGCAAAGAGGAGACCCTGCTCGCCGCTACTAGAGAAAGCCTGCGCAGAGCAACAAAGACCCAACGCAGACAAAAATAAATTAAAAAAAAAAATCAGTATGGAGTTTCCTTAAAAAACTAAAAATAGAACTACCATATGACCCAGCAATCCCATTACTGGGCATATACCCTGAGAAAACCATAATTCAAAAAAGTCATGTACCACAATGTTCATTGCAGCACTATTTACAATAGCCAGGTCATAGAAGCAACCTAAGTGTCTTATCAACAGATGAATGGATAAAGAATGTGTGGCACATATATACAATGAAATACTACTCAGCCATAAAAAGAAACGAAATTGAGTTATTTGTAGTGAGGTGGATGGACCTAGAGTCTGTCATACAGAGTGAAGTAAGTCAGAAAGAGAAAAACAAATACTGTATGCTAACGCACATATATGGAATCTAAAAAAAAAAGTGAACCTAGTTGCAAGGCAGGATTAAAGATGTAGACATAGAGAATGGACTTGAGGACATCAGGTGTGAGGGGGAAGCTGGGGCAAAGTGAGAGTAGCATCAACATATATACACTACCACATGTAAAACAGATGCCTAGTGGGAAGCAGCCGCATAGCATAGGGAGATCAGCTCGGTGCTTTGTGACCACCTAGAGGGGTGGGATAGGGAGGGTGAGAGGGAAAGGATACGCAAGAGGCAGGGGATATGGGGACACATGTATGCATATGGCTGATTCACTCTGGTGTGCAACAGAAACACAGTATCGTGAAGCAATTATACTCCGATAACGATCTATTAAAAAAAACACGAATACAGTCTCTTGAAAAACTTTCAACACAAAAGGCCCCTCTGCCCTTCACTCCCTCTCCTCATTGTCCCTACGGTCGCTTAAGAGCAAAGAAAAGGAGACAGGGTGGAGATTCACTGACTGACACAGCGACGCAGGGAGAGGTGACCGCAAGCTAGGAATCCAGCAGAGGGCGCCCATCTGCTGGGCCTCCCCAGACCTCGACCCTCGCGGGAGACTGGGCCCCGCTGCCCAGGCGGGCGTTTTTAAAATGGAAACAAGCCCGGCCCCGCCCCCTGCCCTGAGAACGCCGGGAAAATGGCGCCGCGCCTTGGGGCTTCCTAGCAGGCCACGCAAAGGTCCCCGCAGGTAGAGTCTGCAGGCTTCCCCTACCCGCTTCTCATCTGGATTCCTCCCTGCCCACCCTGTCTCCAACTAACTCGGTGGGAGCCTCACAACGCAGTGTCAGACACGCGCTTGACCTCTGCCGGCTTCTTCACGTGCCCGCAGCTCCGCCCGCTCCGCCCCCGGAAGTGACGACATCCGCCGGGTCCTGCTGGTGTCCCGTCGGGCCTCGCGGTGGCGCTGAAAGATGGCGACGGCGGGAGCCGTGGAACGGAGCTTCGTGGAGCTCAGCGGAGCTGAGCGCGAAAGGCCGAGGCACTTTCGGGAGTTCACAGTTTGCGGCATTGGTACGGCGCGATCCGATCCTTCGCTTCTGGCTTCTCCCCTGGATCCCTAAATCTCTGACCTCCCGTTCATCCTTCTGAGCCCACATGCCTATAGCCCCGGAATCAGAGCTTCTTTAGTGTCCTACTTCTGCGTCTTTTCTTCCCCTTCTTTTTGTATGGATTGTCAGTCCGTCACCCTCTGCTTTGTCAGCACCCTCAGTGCGTGTCTATTCCCAGAGAACCCCCTGTGCAGGCTGACCACTTTCATTTTGCAGGAACTGCAAATGTCGTGGCCGGAGCCGTGAAATACGGTGAGAGCGCGGGAGGCTTCTGTTATGTGGAAAGTGGCAAGTTGTTCTCCGTCACCAGAAACAGGTTCATTCATTGGTAAGTGCTGTGTTTGTCAAACCCCCTGGAAGGTCGGGTTGTTCGGCGGCTGAATTTTCGAGGCTGTTCTTAAGGTGTCATCCATTCTCCGAAGTGGTCATCGACAGGAAAAGAGAAAGACTGTTTTCTATTCATATGTGAATCAGTGGAAAATTAAGGAAACCCAGAGTTCTAGAAGAGGTACCCTCCCAGGCAGCACTAAAAGCAGAAGAAATGTAGCTTAGGGGTTAAAGTCCAAAAGACCAGTTTCAGACATGAACCCATTATGTTTTTATAGTGCTTTACAGCTTCCTTCATTCTACAAATATGTTTGAGCCTTTATAGTCAGGCACTGCTAGGTGTGCTGGGGGTGAAGTGAGGAACAAAAACAATCACCATTTTCATCATGCAAGATGTAACAGTGTAAGAATAGATGTGGACCCACCTTTCATGGGGCAGTTTTGAGAAGGGGGAAGACATTATATAGCTAATGACCACATTTATAAATACAAATTTTTCATACTTGCCTCAGAGGAAAAGTATAGGGGCTTTGAGGGGCTAATGGGAGTACCAAATATTATTGGTGGTGCTGGGAAGGCCTAAAGCAAGTCACATTTAAACTGAGATCTGAAGGATGAAAGGTTAGGCAGGCAAGGGGTTGAGGGAGAGAGCAGTTCAGCAAGTGGGATCACCGTGCACAAAATCCATGAGGTGGAAATAGAAAGAGGAGATTCAAGGGTGACACCCAGATTTTTGGCTTGAACAACTAGAAGTTATAGAGATGTCATTAATGAGTTGGAAAAGTGCAGGTGAAGCAGGTGTTTTTGTTTCTTTGTCTTTCAGGTTTGCTGTGTCCTGGAATTCTGTTTTGGACAGGTTTAGTTTGAGATCCCTGTTAGATATACAAGTAGAAGTGTTGAGGCAGTAGTCAGGAGGTCAGTGGAGAGTTTGGGCTGAATGAGATACACATTTAGGAATTGTAGGCATTCAATGGCATTTAAAGCTGTTATATCAAAGGAGATCATCTAGAGAATGGATTCGGGTAGTGTGGTAGATGAGGTGATGGCAAGTTAGGGCATTCCCAGAATAGTGCTTTCTATGGTTCCAAAGCTACCACATGGCAGAGTTGTGCCTCAAGAAGAGTCTTCCCTGCGTCCTAGTAGGAGGAAGCTATAGAAGGGGAAATACCCACATTTATAAGGTCACTGTAGTTTGACCCTGTAGTAACATATGTAGAGGCCACATTGCACTATAAGTAATGAGGGTGTGTGGTGTGAATTTTCATTATAGTGGAGTTTAATTGCTTTGAATATTGTTTTTAAAAAATGGACTATGAAGTTTGGAAATGCCTCCATTTAACAGAGAATCATATAATAAGATTTGGATTTTACACAGTGCTGTGTTTTGTAGACTATATAATGTGGTGGTTTGGAATGTCAAAATTGGTCTGAGTTTGTTTATCCAAAATTTTCAAATTGGGAGAGTTCACCTGGAAATTATTGCCATACATTTCAATGCAACAATCAGAAAGAAAAGCATAAACTTTTTTTTTAACAAATGTCTCTTCACTTTAATAGGAAGACCTCTGGAGATACATTGGAGCTGGTGGAAGAGTCACTGGACATAAATCTGTTAAATAATGCAGTTCGCCTCAAATTCCAAAATTGCATCCTCTTACCCGGAGGGGTTCATGTCTCTGAGACTCAGAATCATGTGATAATCTTGATATTAACCAATCAAACAGTGCACAGGTTACTTTTACCACACCCTTCCCGGATGTATAGGAGTGTAAGTTGGTTAAGTATAATATCCTTTAATTCCCAAAGTTACTCTGACTGTCACAAATTTAGTAATAGAGCAATGTCCTTTGGAATTGAAGAATATTTGGATTCTTTGCTGGCCCTAACCAAGCATACTATCATAGTTACTATTTAAAATGATCACACACATTTTAAGCTGCAAAAATAGTTTCATTAAAAAGAATAGCTTTGGGGACTTCCCTGGCAGTCCAGTGGTTAAGATTCCATGCTTCCACTTCAGGGGGCACGGGTTCCATCCCTGGTCTGGGAACTAAGATCCTGCATGCCATGTGGTGCAGCCAAAAAAAGAATAGCTTTCTGGGAATTCCCTGGTGGTCCAGTGGTTAGGACTCCACACTTGCATTGCCAAGGGTGCAGGTTCGATCCCTGGTTGGGGAACTAAGATCCCGCAAGCCCTGCAGCCCAGCCAAAAATAAAAATTAAAATAAATAATAGTGGAGAGCCATGATTTAAAAAAAAGAAAAAATAGCTTTCTTTTTAAGCTCAACAATTTTTTACTTTAAAAACTGATAGCGATTGGAAGGAACTGAGCAAAATCCAGTTTATTTTGGTTTAACAGAGTTTTCTTTTTAATTACTCCACAGGAGTTGGTAATTGAAAGTCAGATGCAGTCAATATTCACTGACATTGGAAAAGTTGACTTCAGGGATCCTTGCAACTATCAGTTAATTCCAACAGTACCTGGACTCTCCCCTAATTCTACCACCTCGGCAGCCTGGCTTAGCAATGACGGGGAGGCTCTGTTTGCTGTACCATCTGCCTCTGGGGGAATCTTTGTTCTTAAACTACCTCCTCATGATGTACCTGGTAAGAACAGGAACTGAGCATGAATTTAATTTTAAACCAAGGAATACTGGCATTAAAACAGATGTTAGAAGTCCAAGGCCATCATCCAATGCAGGAATTGCTTCTGTACTACCCTAAGATGATCATTCATTATTGCTTGCATTATGACTCCCTAATGCTTTACTGTTTTTTTCCTAAGAGGGCGGCATTTTATATAGTGAACGAGGAACTGTCCAGCTTACTGGAGTATGGGAAAACAGATAACTGTAAGGTGACCTATTCTAAGGGCTTTAGTAGACATGAGTTGACTGGTTTTCTACCTTCACTTTGTGGTATTGTAACTAAAATAAGTTACCTGAAACAAGGAAGCTCAGTGCTGATACCCTGCTCCAAGTCACCACTCCTCTTACCTGGATTATTGCATTTGCTTCCTAAATAGCTCCCCAGATCTGTCCTTACCCCTCAGCAGAAACTTCTCAGGAAGACTGATACATTTTAAAACCCAGGGTGAGTCATGTCATTCCACTACTCAAAGCCCTCGGATCGGGGCTGTTCTTCATCTCACTCTGAATAAACCCAAAGTCCTTACTGCAACACCCCACTGCCTCTCTAATCTCATCGTCTCATTCTTTCCCCCCTCCTCTGAACCGGCCACATGCCTTCTTGCAATTCCTTGAACATACCAGGTACACCTAGCTCAGGGCTTTGGCGGGGCTAGTCTCCCCAGCTACCAGTGTGGCTCATTCCCTCCACTCCTTTAGGTTCTTACTCAGTGTCACCTCAGTGAGTGACCTGACCACCTTTCTAAAATTGTAACACAATTTTAACACTAACACAATTGTACACATGCACCCCATCCCCGTTCACTATACCCTTTCTATGTTTTATTTTTCTCCACTCTTTACATTCTACTTAATTTGTTAACTGTCTCTGCTTCTCCCTTCCTGCCAATGGAATGTAAGTTCCATGAGGACAGGAGTGTTTTAATTTGTTCTATTTACTGCTGTATCTCTAGCATCTAGAACTGTGCCTAGCACATGAAAGGTACTCGGTGTTTCTTTTGGAAAGAATGAGGTGTTGCTTCTGAGCAGCAATATGGGTTACTGTTTGTAAATGGCAAAAATTTCCCCTAGGAATATAAAAATGCTGTTGTTATTGTTCCCATAATGATTCAAAATATTTTAGGTATGGTGTATGTGGAAAGGTACAGCCTAAGACTTCTTAGTATAGAAATGTAGAAGCCTGTCACCTGTTATAAATTCCTTGTTCATGGTTGCATCCTTCTTGCCTTTGGGCTTCACTAAGTCTGATCAAGAGGTGCCTTGGATATCATTGGTCTATTTTCAATCTTGTAGGGATGGTGTCAGTTGTGGAGCTGAAACAGAGTTCAGTAATGCAACGATTGCTTATAGGCTGGATGCCAACAGTTATCAGGTGAGTGGTCTCTGGTCGGTAAATCATAGGGCCCAAGAACTTAATCTTTTGCCCTGGTCAACACCTGTTAGTACTTCCAGTCTGACTCCAAGGCAAATAAACATAATACTGGAAAGGAGAAGGGTCTACACAACGTTACATTCCATCTGAGAAGAGCTGCACTCCAGAGCCCACTTCATTTGGGACTTGACACTTTGACAACAGAAATTGGCTTACTATACTTCTCACAATATCCATTTCGGTGCTCTGCCCAGACTTACCAAATCCAATTTTGTGTAATATTAGAAGTAGAAAGTTTGATGGTTAGAACAGTATTCCATTGATATCTAGAGCTTTTTAAAATTTATCAGAATAATGGATATAAATCAAATAGAAAATGTAGTTATCTTTTTTTTTTTAATTAATTTGTTTATTTTTGGCTGCGTTGGGTCTTCGTTGCCACACGCGGGCTTTCACTAGCTGCGGCGAGCGGGGGCTACTCTTCGTTGCAGTGCACGGGCTTCTCATTGCAGTGGCTTCTCTTATTGCAGAGCACACTTCTAGGCACGTGGGCTTCAGTAGTTGTGGCGTGTGGGCTCAGTAGTTGTGGCACGCAGGCTCTAGAGTACAGGCTCAGTAGTTGTGGCACACAGGCTTAGTTGCTCCGTGGCACGTGGGATCTTCCCAGACCAGGGCTCAAACCCATGTCCCCTGCATTGGCAGGCGGATTCTTAACCACTGCACCACCAGGGAAGCCCAGAAAATGTAGTCATCTTATACCAGCCTATAATCTCTTTTCCTTTTGTTAAGAGTGTGCATTTATAATTTTATTTTATCTCGTAAATTGCAAATTCTAACGATCAGGTAATTTGCAACAATAAAACTCTAAAACTTGGCCTTATGTTTTCAGAGGTGATCAGGGGCCTTCAGATCGTCCCCTGAGTCTTGCTGTTCATTGTGTCAAGAACGATGCCTTCATCTTTGCTCTATGTCAGGATCATAAACTACGAATGTGGTCTTATAAGGTAAATGTTACATTTATAGTTACTGCAAGTTAAAATAGGATTGCAAATTGAAGGGGAATTGAAATAAATCTTGCTTCTCATAATATGATCAGATCTCTTAGATTAGAAATTATGGGGCATTTCCAGATTCAGACAGTTTCATTTAGCTTTATTTTTCATATATTTCTCCCCTAACTTTTTGTATTTTTATTTTGAAAATTATGAGTCCTACAGAAACATTGAAGTGGTACAGAGTATACTCTTCACTTCGAAACAAATGTATTTTTATCTTTATTTATTTTATTTATTTATTTTTGCGGTACACGGGCCTCTCACTGTTGTGGCCTCTCCCATTGCGGAGCACAGGCTCTGGACACGCAGGCTCAGCGGCCATGGCTCATGGGCCCAGCTGCTCCGCGGCATGTGGGATTTTCCCGGACCAGGGCACGATCCCGTTTCCCCTGCATCGTCAGGCGGACTCTCAACCACTGCGCCACCAGGGAAGCCCAACAAATGTATTTTTAAAATGCAAGTTGGTAAAATAGTTTTCAACATTTGCAAACAAAACAGCTGATGATTTTATCTATCAGACTAAAGAGATATTTTCATCTCAGCCCTTTAAAAAAAAACCCTTAGGGCCCTTCAGACAAATTAGATACAGTGCTAGATGTAATGAATGTGCATTCTTTAAAAAGGGAAGGAGTTTGTTTTTCTTCCTGAATATTCTTTAATACTGCTTACTAAATGTTTTCTTGGGCAGGAGCAAATGTGCCTGATGGTAGCTGACATGCTAGAGTATGTCCCTGTGAATAAAGATCTTCGGCTCACTGCTGGGACTGGACACAAATTACGATTTGCCTATTCCCCTACCCTGGGAGTCTGCCTAGGGATATACATGCATGCACCAAAGCGAGGACAGGTATGAAACAAATAAGACACGTATCAAGTTATTCTGTATGTACTGATATGGGGAAGTAGCTATAGACTCATTGAGTCTATTTAAGCTTTTCACACCAACCTAGATGTATCTTGTGTTGTTTCCACAGAGATGGTAGGTTTTGTGCTAATATGTGAATTAAAAGATCTTGAAGGAAAAGTCAGGATGAAAGGGAGTAGAGAGTTTAAAGGAATATGGAAGGAAAAGTTAACCAAAACTAAGCAAGAAAGAGCCAATTTGAAAGTCTGGGTGAAAAAATGGAGTTGTGAAAGGGATGTAGGTGTTATTAAGAGGTACAGGGGAAGTTAATTTTTAGAAGTACTTTTGCTCATCATCTAATCGCTAGCTGTTGTATGTCAGTGAGGTATTTAGGGTACAATACAATAGTATAATCACGTAATAAACAGCCACGGGAATTCCCTGGCATCCCAGTGGTTAGGCCTCTGAGCATCCAATGCCAGGGGCCTGGGTTCAAAGGGGAACTAAGATCCCGCAAGCTGCGTGGCCAAATAAATAAATAAACAGCCGCTTGTTGGGTATTGTGTGTTTGGCATGTTGCCAGGCCCTTTATGTACATTAATAGCAAACGCTTGGACTGTGCTTATTACTCACACACTACACATATCATCCATTTAATCCTAATAACATTCCAGTGAGGCAGGGTTTGTCCTCACTCTGCCGGAGCCCTGATTCCCCATGCTGGGTGCTGCTCTGCTTGGTGCCCTCCTCACTCCTATTGGGCTCTGATATCCCACTCCAGGTTGCCCTTCCACATGGATGCCCTCCTCACCCTACTTGGGCCCTGACACTCTGTACTAGTCCACCCCCCGTCCCATGCAGTGGACACCCTTCTCACCTACTTGGGCTCTAGTCCCCAGCGCAGGCTGCCACTCTCTGTGGACACTCCTCACCCTGCTTGTTTTCACCCTGCCCCAGACCTTCCATATATGTGGACACCCTCTCACCCTACTGATACGCCTCACCCTAAGCCAGGCTACTCCCAAATATGAAAACTCTTCTACATTCTTGGGTTCTTGGTTCATTCTGCAATCCCCTCCTTGGGCTCATAATTTGTTAGAATGACCCACATAACTCAGGGAAACACTCACTTACATTTACTAGTTTATTGGGTGATAAATGATGAAGAGGTATGTAGGGCAAGGTCCAGAAGGGTCTCATGGTATTGAGGTGCACCACCCTCCCAACACATGGATGTGTTCACCAACCTGGAAGCTCTCCAAATCCCATACCTTAAGAATTTTTAAGGAGGCTTCATCACATAGGCATGATGGGTTACTAATTCAATTTCTAGCCTTTCTTCACTTTCCAGAGGATGGGAGTTAGGGCTGAAAGTTTCAAGCTTTTAATTAGACTTGGTCTTTCTGGTGACTAGCTCCCATCCTGAAGCTATCCAGGAGTCCCCTCATTAGAACAAAAAGTGTTCCCATAACCCAGGATATTCCAAGGAATTTAGGAGCTCTGTGTCGGGAACCAGGGTCCAAGATCAAATATTAGAACAAAAGATGCTCCTAGCACCTCTATCACTCAGGAGATTGCAGGAGTTTTAGGAGCTCAGTGTCAGGAGGCAGAACCAGAGACCAATATATATATTTATTATTACTTCACCGATTCTGATAGAGGTTTGTTGACTCTGTAGATCATATTGGAAAGAATTGCCATCTTGGCAATATTAAGGCTTTTGGTTCATGAACATGGTATGCTTTTCCATTTATTTAGATTGTATTTAACTTTTTTAGCAATGTTTTATAATTTTCATAGTATTAAGTTTTGCAGGATTTCTTTAATCAGTTTATTTGTATATATTTTATTCCTTTTGATACTATTGTAAATGAAATTATCTTAATTTCATTTCAGATTGCTCATTGCAGGTTTATAGAAATACAATTCATTTTTTTATATCAACCTTGTATCCTGTAACCCTACTGAACTCTTATTAGTTTTAGTAGTGTTATAGTGGAATTTTTGGGACTTTCTATTTACAGGACAATATCATCTGCAAATAAAGATAGTTTTACTGCTTCCTTTCCGATCTGGGTGCCCTTTTGTTTTTTTTTTTCCCTTAAATTGCCTTGGATAGATCCTCCAGTACAATGTTGAATAGAAGTGACAAGAGTTGTCTTATTCCTGATTTAAGAGAGAAAGTTTTTAGTCTTTCACCATTGAGTGTGATGTTATCTGAGTTTCTCATAATGCCCTTTATCGTGTTGAGGAAGTTACTTTCTATTCCTAGCTTGTTGAGTGTTTTATTAATGAAAGAGTATTCAGTTTGGTACCACGGCCTTGATTCACATTGACACCAATAATTTTACCTACCGTTGCTTTTGCATTATCAGTGCAAATATTAACACAGTGAAAAGGGCAAATGATGTAGTGTTATTATGAAAAGTGTTTTGACCTCACTAATCCCCTGAAACAGTCTTAGGGACCTCTAGGAATCGGACCTCTAGGAATCTATGGACCATATTTTGAGAACCACTGCTCTAAACATTAGTCTGAGATTGAATATGCTATTTTAGGAGTGGTATCAAACTGAGCTGAGCTATTACCTCCTTTGGTTTGAGCATTATGGTTCTATTAATGAAGCCTAAAATCAGATACACTTTTAGCAGCCATGTAACACTGTTGTGCCTATTCAGAGTATAATGAAGTTGAGGTCTTTTTTTTTTCCTTCTTTTTTTGAACAAAAACTGCTCTTCAGCATGTTTTTTTCTCCCTAATCTACACATTTGAAGGTTTTATTTTTAATCTCTGTAATATTTTACACTCATTCCAATTTTTTTTTATTAAATTTATTTATTTATTTATCTTTGGCTGTGTTGGGCCTTCGTTGCTGTGCACAGGCTTTCTCTAGTTGTGGTGAGCGGGGCTACTCTTCGTTGTGGTACATGGGCTTCTCATTGTGGTGACTTCTCTTGTTGAGGAGCACGGGCTCTAGGTTCGCGGGCTTCAGTAGTTGTGGCTCACGGGCTCTAGAACGCAGGCTCAGTAGCTATGGTGCACGGGCTTAGTTGCTCCGTGATATGTGGGATCTTCTGGGACCAGGACTTGAACCCATGTCCCTTGCATCAGCAGGTGGATTCTTAACCACTGCGCCACCAGGCAAGCCCTACACCCATTCCTGTTAATTTCATTTGTTTCTTCTTGGTTTTCTTTTCGTTCTTTGGGTTCTAATTATGTTAATAAGTACATTAATTTAATCATTTCCAGCATCATGTTCTCAGTGTTATAAATATGCCATCTGTATTTCCATCTAGGACACTAATAAAAATCTCAAACAGAAGTCCTGTAGACCTGTGGTGTGGTCTGTGGAATGGTCCTGGGCCACAAATTATTTGTTACTGGATCGCAGTAAGATAGATAAAATCAGAAAGTGAGAGAATGCATTAGAAGCTTTTATAGTGACATTGCCACAGACATTCAGGGTTTCTGTATTTCATAAAAGTATCAGTCTGGAACAGATTAGAAATTAAAGAGAAAAAAAACACTGTTCCTTTCCACAGATAGTTTGAGAAGCACTGCACTAGGCCAGCATTTTTCCAACTTTTTGGCTAGAATCTACAATATTTTGCATTGCTACATAGTATATACATATGTGGTGATGATGGGCATGTAACAGAAAATAGTTTTCATGAAACATGTTTACCTTTACCATGAGTGATGAACTGATAAACTCTGATACTTTGTTTCTTTTTTTTTCTTTTTTTTTTTAATGCTGGTTGCGACCTCCTAAATTTGATTCATGTCCCACTGATGGGTTGAAATATGCAGCTTGTAAATACAGCTCTAGGGTAGAATGAATATGAGCATTACATATATTTCTCATATTTCATACACTCCTATTTTTCTCTCAAAAGGACTCTCACTGTATATTTTTCTTTTAGTATTTCCTTGTGAACAGTTGCTTGTGTTATAAGGATAGAATCTTCATCACTCTTACCAGTTTATAATACACTTTCTTTATCAAAAAATTATTTAAAATATTGTCCATCAAATATTATTTTTGAGTTTGACATTTTTTGTTTCAGCAACAGAGTTAAATACTAAACATGAATTATTTTATAGGGTTTTATTTTTAGTGAAGATTGACTAGAGTTGATTTGTATTGTGTGTATGTTTTAAATTATTTTTGGTACTTTGGTAAAAATATAAACTTAAAAATAGATTTCTCACCATAGTGAGATACCACCTCATACCCAAAAGGATAGCTACTATGGGGGAAAAAAACAGAAATACCAAGTGTTGGAGAGGATGTGGAGATATTGGAACCCTTGTGCACTACTGGTGGGAATATAAAATGCTGCAGCCACTATGGGAAACAACATGGCAGTTCCCAAAAAAATTAGTCATAGAATTTCCATAGGGTCAAGCAATTCCACTTCTGGATGTATACCCAAAAGAATTAAAGTAGGGTATTTAAGAGATATTTGTACACCCATGTTCATAGCAACAATATTCCCAATAGCCAAAAAAGTGGAAGCAACCTAAGTCTTCATCGATGAAAGAATGGATAAATAAGACATGGTATATACATAAAATGGAATATTATTCAACTTTTAAAAGGAGGGAAGTTCTGGGACTTCCCTGGTGGTCCAGTGGTTAAGACACTGCACTTCCAATGCAGGAGGTGCAGGTTCAATCCCTGGTCGGGGAACTAAGATCCTACATCCCACATGCCATGCGGCCGAAAAAAGGAAGGAAGGAAATTCTTTTTTTTTTTTTTTTAACATCTTTATTGGGGTATAATTGCTTTACAATGGTGTGTTAGTTTCTGCTTTATAACAAAGTGAATCAGTTATACATATACATATGTTCCCATATCTCTTCCCTCTTGCATCTCCCTCCCTCCCACAGGAAGGAAATTCTGACACGTGCTGCAACATGGATGATACTTGAGGATGTTATGCTAAGTAAAAATACAGTCCCAAAAAGACAAATGCTGTTAGGATTCCATTATGTAGCAGTCAAGGTCATAGTAGAATGCTGGTTGCCAGGGGCTGTGGGGAGGGGGAATGGGGAGTTATTTAATGAGTACAGGGTTTCTGTTCTGAAAAAATGAAAAACAGTTTTGGAGTTCAGTTGCACAACAATGTGAATATACTTAATACTACTAATCTGTACACTTAAAAATAGTTAAGATGGTAAAGTCTACATGTATTTTACCATACTTTTAAAAAAAATTAGCTTCCGAATGCTGGTAAGTCTTGCATAGAAGCATAGCATGTTGGTTGTTTCAAGTACTGAATTATCAACTTGTGTTTTAACAGTTCTGCATTTTCCAGTTGGTAAGCGTTGAGAATAACCGCTACAGCATAGATCACATTTCCTCACTATTCACTTCTCAGGTAGGTTGAGTCATCCTTTGCATATCAGAGAAGTACAGGAAAGAAACATTGGCTAACTTGACTATGTTGTAATGGGATTGAAATCTTAAAATGGAATATTTAATGAAACTTCATGCAAAAAAATTTCATTTGGATTTTACCAAGTTCACGTGGTACTGTCTTTTGTTTTCATGCTTTTACCTCTCCTACTAATACAAGTTTAAGTCACCATAACTTAGTACCTTTTCTTTCTTGTTTTAACAAGAGTTTTTGTTTATTTGTTTCCCCCCTACATTTCCTTCTAGGAGACACTGATTGACTTTGCCTTAACCTCTACGGATATCTGGGTCTTGTGGCATGATGCTGAGAACCAAACAGTTGTGAAATATATCAACTTTGAACAGTACGGGTCCCTCACCTCTGTCATCCTACCTTACCCCAAGCAAATTCATACTTAGAAAAGAAGGAGAGCTTTTTATGTAGAACAAAAGTCAAATGTTCGCATTTAAAGGATTCAGACCCGGGTTTGCCTATTTTCTGACATACCTTCTTTTTTATTGTGTGTTATTTCCTACCTTATGATTTTAGGACAAAATAAGTATTCTTAGAGTTGGAATGAGGTGAAGAAAATACCATCTTTTTGGGGAGAGATAGCACATAACCAGAATACTTCTTTTTTTATTTAAAACAAGCTCTGGCTGGTTTTATTAAAGAAAAGTTATGCATGATTTACTTTTCAGCAGTCTGTTCTGGCATGCTTCTAATGATATCAGAATCACCTGGATCAGTGATAGCCAGTGTGCATACTCTGTAGTATTTTCCATACATTGTGCCCAGTTCAGTATTATTGCCACTGTAGTGATGGATACATGGCATAATACTCTATTTCAGATTTCCCCAAGGCTGGGCAGTTGTTGGCAAGAATGACCAGTTTCACTTTGCCTTGTCTGATCATTTTCTAAGTTTCTTGTACCCGAGCACATACTTTCCACTTTTCATAACAAGTTGGAGCCTAGAGTTGATCGACTCCAGTGACTTTTCTGTCTTCCTTGCGGGCACCATCTTCCTGCCTGAGGTGCAGGACACCCCCAACCAAGAGCAGCTGCCAAGATGGCCAGGGAGCGAGAAAGGCCCCAAATGCTTCTAATCTGCATTTTCTTTGTTTCTGTGCAAAGACTATTTCTGATACCCACAACTTCCAAAAGACACTGCAGCCCCTTTGGGGTCTCAGTTTCCTCATGAGATGAGAAGTAGATTGGACAAATACAGTGCCTCTCAAACTTTTTTTTAAAGCAGGAATCCCTTTTTTTTTTCAAAAGATAATGAACTCCAGGGCTTCCCTGGTGGCTCAGTGGTTGAGAGTCCGCCTGCCGATGCAGGGGACACGGGTTTGTGCCCCAGTCTGGGAAGATCCCACATGCCGCGGAGCGGCTGGGCCCGTGAACCATGGCCGCTGAGCCTGTGCGTACGGAGCCTGTGCTCCGCAACGGGAGAGGCCACAACAGTTAGAGGCCCGCATACCACACACACAAAAAAAGATAATGAACTCCAATATATAACAAACCAGTATTTTATGAATATAAAATTATAACACAATTTAACATGTTGATAACTAAGATATATTTGGAATATCTGATATTTTTAATGTACATGATATTCATTTTAACATTTTCAATAGTTACAAAATACATTTAAAAACAAATTTTGAATCAAACACTGTGTAGTCCCTGAAATACCTGTGGAGGATTCCCTAGAACATAGTTTGACGTCTCTGGAACTGCAGTTGACCCTCAAACAACATGGATTTGAACTGTGGGGGGTCCGCTTAATACACGGATTGTTTTCAGTAGTAAATACTGCAGTACTGTTTGATCTGCAGTTGCTTGAATAAGTTATACATGGAGTTTTGACTGCACAGAGGGTTGACACCTGTAACCCCCCATGTCGTTCAAGAGTCAGCTGTAAACTAACTGAGCTTAAGTGGGTCTCTCATGACCCTATATTCTAGAATAGGATTCTAGGAGTGGTTGCCCCCAGATTGACCCTGAACCACACCTCAGAGGATTGAGAGTACTTATAGATGGCGTTCAAGCAAAGAATCTGCGGTCAGGTGAGAGTTTGAATCCTGGTTGTACAACTTACTAGCTGTGAGATACCCTAGACCTCACTTTTTTTTTTTAGACCTCACTTTTGACATCTTAAAAATGAGGGCAGTGTATCCTTCAAAGAGTTATCGTAAGGTATACATGAATAGTATCTAGAATTGCACCTAGTATGATGTGCCGCATATGGTAAATGCAGAAGGAAAGTTGGCTGTTTGTAGATTTGTGTTTAGAGTTTTAATTTCAGGAAGGTGCCTATTAGAACAAGTAAGAGCACTTCTATAGTCCAGACTCTGCTATGAAGATGTTTCTTTTTTTTGGAAACTTTTTTAATAGAATTGATCAAGCAGTAGTTGCAGAGGTTCAGTGATGGGACCCTCCCTGCCCAAATACTGCCAACAACATAAGCTTCAATTTTATTCATCATCTTTATGTAGACTGATGGGCTTTTTCTCTCTGTAGTAATGTTACAGGTCAGTGGAATCCAGTTTTTATGCAGCCTCTGCCAGAGGAAGAAATCATTATCAGAGATGATCAAGACCCCAGAGTAAGCAATGCTAAAGTCTTTTGTAAGGAGATGATTTACCCTGATCATTAGTTTGAGAAGAACCAGTTGTATTAGTAGAACTCTTTCAGCTGCAGATGAAAGAAACCCACCTCAAACTGACTTAAGCTGAATGTATTGGCTTGTGCTGCTGGGAAGTTCAGAGTTACCTGGTTTCAGCCATGGCTGAAACAATGCCTTCAGGGCTTGATCTCTCCTTTGTCTCAATTCTGCTTTCCTCCTTGTTGGGTTTATTGTCCGGCAGGCTTTCTGAGCAAGCTTGCCTTCTGTGAACTTAGCAACCCCAGGGGAAAGAGCACTTCTGTTCCAGGCCCTGGAGTTGACACTGGCCTGGCTTTAGTCACGTGCTAATTCCTGGCATAGTCACTCTGATCAGAAGGCATAGAATATTCTGGCTTGGCATGAGAAACATGTCCAGCATGGGCCTTGCTATTGTGGAGGGTGAAGTCAGTTGGGTATGGGTATGGGAGGAATGGTTCTTCAGAGAAAGGTAAGGGATTTGTTAGTAAAAGAAGGGGAAATGGATTCTAGGCAGGCACAGACAGTAGGTGTCCACTATACTAACCATGTGAATATATGCATAAAAACTGGACATAAGAGGTATAAGCTATGACGAACATAACTTTAAAAGGTAATGCAGGGCTTCCCTGGTGGCGCAGCGGTTGAGAGTCCGCCTGCCGATGCAGGGGACACGGGTTCGTGCCCTGGTGCGGGAAGATCCCACATGCCGCGGAGCAGCTGGGCCCGTGAGCCATGGCCGCTGAGCCTGCGCGTCCGGAGCCTGTGCTCCGCAACGGGAGAAGCCACAACAGTGAGAGCCCCGCATACCACAAAAAAACAAACAAACAAACAAAAAGGTAATGCAGTAGCAAAACAGGCCAATTTCCCTGTTTTTCAAGGACGTCCTCAAGATAAATGGAAGAAGAACTTTCAGTTGATGCATTAATATTAAAATGAGATAAAGATCATGGGCTCTGGGTCTGAAACAATGACCCTTTGTAGGATTGGAAAGCCCATTTTGAATATCTGAAATTGAATATTGCAAAATTTTTAATCCCAAGAGTTTATTGGCACTTAACTTTTGTCTAAAAGCCAAAATCACATGCTAATTATTAAAATTCTTGTTTTTCTCCATTTTGGTCATTTTATAAATATCTCCTAGAACCTCAGTAGAAGGAAGGAAACTTGAATGAAGGTCAGCCAGGTTTGCTACTTATTGCCAAATCTGGTTTATAAAATTTGGTCAAAATGAGACCATAGGCAGTATGAGACTTTCCATTTTGTTCTCTCTACTTCATTTCCCCACTTGTGAGAGCTTACTGCAGTTTTTTTTGTTTGTTTTTTACATATAATACCTATCATTATCAATTCCTTTTCTTTTATATGTAAACCATAAAATGAGTTCTTTTGTGGATGGTGTAGAAACCACCTTAGTTTAATTATTCTCTTAACCAGCGTTTGTCACTAATAAACTAGATACAACTCTTGCATTTAAGATTGGCATTTGACAAGCTGTGTTTTCCAGTGGAACCCATTGAAGTGCACCATGAGGAACACAGCATTCTCAGTGTAGTGCATCTAGTTGACTCACAGACACTGCAGGCTTCACAGTGTGAAAATATATGACTGCTCTGCCACTTGTTACTGCTCAAATGCTGAAGGGCAGAATTTCCACATTCATGTAATAGGAATGCAGCCTTTGGTTTTAATGTGTTGAATTGTTCATTCAGATTTTTCCAAATTTTATCTTTTTTAGAATGATACTAATTCTTGTTTCAATGTTCTAACAGGAGATGTATTTGCAGAGTCTTTTTACACCAGGGCGATTCGTTAATGCAGCTTTATGTAAAGCTTTACAGGTCAGTGAGAAAATATTTAGTGTTCATTTAAGACTCTCTTATTTTATTACTAATATTATATAATTAATGATTACTGTTAATTTTGTTGTTTTGCATATACTAATACCACATAGTTTTGCAGTTGTATATACATGTGTTTGTAAATGCTACTGTAATTTTTTTAAATGTTCTTTCCATAAAAATGGCAAGAGTCCAGGCGGGGAGATAGGATTAAGGGCACTTTCCCAATGACTAGTGAAGCATGCCAGTAGTAAAAAGAGAAACTTGTACCTACACTATTGTAAAAAGATATACCATACTACACTGCGTATACTCTCTATGCTTGAAAGGAGTTTTCTTGGGTAGGTTTGATGGCTTTGTTAGTACAGAGAAGGTCTGACTTGGTTCAGGTTCAAGAAAATAATCTAAGCTTCAAAGTTACATGGTTTAAGAGATGTTTAACCTTTTCCAAAAGAATTCTTTACTTTAAAGTCACTTAGGCTTCCTTAAATTGCTACTTAGCTTCATGAATTTAAAATAGAATAATCACTTATAGAATTGAAAAGTTACTTAGGATCTCCTGATCTGACCTCCCACACAAAGCAGAAATACCTTCTGAGGCTTCTCTGACAGACAACTATTCAGCTTCTAGTTGTGTCTGCCTCCAGTGACAAGTCTCTCACCAGCTCTTTTGTGACTTACTGTTCAAAACTGTGCCACTTAAAAGTTCAACCCTGGGAATTCCCTGGCAGTCCTGTGGTTAGGACTCGGTGCTTTCACTGCCCGGGCCCAAGTTCAGTCCCTGGTCGGGGAACTAAGATCCCACAAGCCGTGCAGTACGGCCCCAAAAAAAGTTCATCCCAGTATTGGATCAAATTTAACCCCCCATCATTTAGGTAGCATATTTCTTTGGGAACTTCATAGAACATGTCTCTTCTATAAAGCAACCCTTCAAATATTTTAAGAATCCTTCCATGTTATCTTTCTGCAGGGTAAAAATATACCCAGTTCCTTAACTTTCTTTCAGGTGATCTGGTTTCCAGATCCTTGACTTTTCTTCTAGGTACATTCTTAAATATCTGGCTATTCTATGTTTTCTGTTTTCTCTCTAATAAAACTCCAAGATGACATGGTCACTTTCTTCTAAGGTATTATTTCTTTCATCTCATCAGCCCTTCTTATTAACAGTAATCACATGTATGATTTCTCATGGTATCTCTTGCACACGGAGATACTGAATAATCAGTAAGGCATTGCTCACAAGCTTTGCCTTAGGAGAATTATTCCCATTAGAGTGACCTACCCCACCACTACTCTAGCTCACCTTTGTGCCAGTCAGGATGTATATGTTTGGCATCATCTTATATCTTCCTCCAGCTAAGCAATAGCCATTATGTTTCCTTTTGCTTTTTGTAATGATCCAGATGTACCCAATTATAATTCTTACAGATTCATGAGCTTCTATAGTTTATTCTGGACTATAGAAACTATTTCCAAGTTGCTGTGATTTCACAATTAGAAGTTATTTGCATACGACTTCCCTGGTGGCGCAGTGGGTAAGAATCCGCCTGCCAATGCAGGGGACACGGGTTCAAGCCCTGGTCCGGGAAGACCCCACATGCTGCGGAGCAACTAAGCCCGTGTGCCACAACTACTGAGCCTGTGCTCTAGAGCCCGCAAACCACACTACTGAAGCCCATGTGCCTAGAGCCCATGCTCCACAACAGGAGAAGCTACCACAATGAGAAGCCCGAGCACCCCAAAAAAGAGTAGCCCCGCTCACCACAACCAGAGAAAGCCCACGGGCAACAACAAGGACCCAACGCAGCCAATCAATCAATCAGTTTATAAAAAGAAATTATTTGTGCAATGTTAAGAGTAAATGTGTGTTTCAGGCATGTCCAGTCTCTATTGTATAGTATATTACCTCAGTATCTTCTGACCTGGAGTATTTTTCATTCAGTTTTTAGTATTATGTGATACTCTAAAGTGTCTCTTTGTGTCTGTTTTATTTTTAGATTTTCTGTCGAGGAACTGACAGGAATTTAGATCTCTCCTGGAATGAACTAAAGAAAGAAGTTACTTTAGCTGTTGAAAGTGAGGTGAGGTTTGGGTAAAGAAAGAATGATAATTTCTTTCATTTCCCTATGGAAAAGATTGGTACTGAGAAATTGTTCAAATTGTTCCTTGGACCTTGTTAGTAAGAACTATAAATGTCTAAACTTTTTAATTAGTCTATGGCATGTAATGCATAAGGGATATTCATTTGCCTATAGCTGAGTAAAATGATATTAAACAATTATGTTTTGGGGGGAGAAAGATCCCAAATGGTATCAAGAGTTTTTTTTTTTTCCGTTGCCAGCTCCAAGGAAGTGTAACAGAGTATGAATTTTCCCAGGAAGAGTTCCGAAATTTACAACAGGAATTTTGGTGCAAGTTCTATGCCTGCTGTCTTCAGTATCAAGAAGCCCTTTCTCATCCTCTTGCCCTACATGTGAATCCACACACAAACATGGTGTGCCTGCTGAAAAAAGTAAGAGCAGAAACATAACAGAAGAACTCCTTTAGACTGTTCAGTGGGTCTTTCAGAATGTAGTGTCTATTGTATATTGTAGTTAGCTTTTAGGATTTTGGTGGGTTTTTTGTTGGACGGGGGTCCTAAAATTATAGTTCATTTTTGTTTAAATATTCTTCTGCATTATTTATACTTTTTTGCATCTTGTTTTGTATTGAAGTGATTTCTAATTTGAAAGTTACAAGAGTAATACAGAGAACTTCTGTATACTCTTCAACCAGATTCACTGTTCCTTAACTTCCATTGCTTTTTTCTTTCTATAGATATGTCTTTTTCTTCCTGAGCCACTTGAGAGTTAGTTATAAACTTCATTCCCCTTAATCCTTACACATTTTAGCATGTATCTTAAGCACAAGGGTACTCTTTTATTACCACAGCACAATTTAAAGATCAGGCAGTTTGATATTGATATAATATTATACAGTTTATATTCAGATTTTACCAGTTGTGCTTACAATTTTTATTCTTGATCTAGGATCCAATCCAAGATCTTGCATTTATTTAGTTGTCAGGTTTCTTTAGCTTAATCTCCAGCTGTTGTTAGCCTTTCTTTGTCTTTCATGACAATGACATTTTTTTGAAGACTACGCCTGTTGTTTGGTAGAGTGTCCCTTAATTTGGATTTGTCTGGGGTTAGCTCATGATAAGATTCAGGTCTCAAATATTTTTTATCTTTTTAAACATTCACTGAAAAAAAAGTGTAACTGGAAGATTTGTATTTCCAGGGGTACCTGTCTTTCCTTGTGCCTTCCTCCTTTGTGGATCATTTATATCTCCTACCTGATGAGAATCTTTTGACAGAGGATGAGACAATCATATCTGATGGTAATAGTAATTGTCATGTCCGTATTTAAGCCCTTTCCGCCATGAACCCTATGCTTTCTTTCAAATGAATGCAGAAAACATTGATTTCCACTGTGGTCTTTCCTGGCCAGTTTACCACACTGTAGATATTTTAGGAGAAACTGAAGAGGGCTAAACATTAAGACCTCAGATAGATACCTGGCATTTAATTATTAATATTTTAATTTAATATAATATTAGCTAGCCGCTCTTCATTGGCTTGAGACATGAATGTCAACTTTCTCTTACTTATAGATGTGGATGTTGCTCGGGATGTCGTATGTCTCATAAAATGCCTTCGGCTGATTGGAGAGTCAGTAACTATGGATATGTCAGTAATGATGGAAATGAGTTGTTACAACCTACAGTCTCCAGAAAAGGCTGCAGAACAGATTCTGGAAGATTTGATCGCTATTGATGTGTAAGGAGAATTTAGGGTAAAGTCCATTTCCTAATGGAAATTTAGCAATTCTCAGTGCCAAAATCAGGTGTTTTTTTTGGTTTGTTTTTTGTTTTGTGGTACGCGGGCCTCTCACTGTTGTGGCCTCTCCCGTTGCGGAGCACAGGCTCCAGACGCGCAGGCTCAGTGGCCATGGCTCACGGGCCTAGCCGCTCCGCGGCATGTGGGATCTTCCCAGACTGGGGCACGAACCGTGTCCCCTGCATTGGCAGGCGGACTCTGAACCACTGCGCCACTAGGGAAGCCCCCCAAATCAGGTTTTTAATGTACACTCAAGTGTGTACAAAGTAGAGGTTTAAAGTTAAAGTGAGTTGCCATGATTCTCAGTAGATATTTCAGCTTTTAAACAGAAAATCTAATACATGAATTCAGGTTTGGAAACAGACTCATGAATTATGGTCTGGCTATTAACTGAGCTATAAATTCTAAAATGTAAAAGTATTTTTCTCACATTCATTTTGTCTGTCATTTCCAAAAAAAAAATGAGGGAAAAATTTCTACATGGAGTAAAAGTATCTTGTACACCAGAGTGATTATCTCTACTCCTTTATTATATGGCTGGTTTTCCTGTTTCATAGAGCATTTAGCTTATACAGCATATAGAGTCTATCTCATATATTCTCGGTAGTAATAGGAGTTTTCTAATTTCCTTATAGAGACAGTGTGATGGAGGATATTTGTAGTAAACTGCAAGAGATTAGGAACCCAACCCATGCCATTGGACTTCTTATACGGGAAATGGATTATGAAACAGAAGTGGAAATGGAAAAGGGATTCGATCCAGGTAAATGACAGAACAACAAATGTACCTCTCTGATTTAGAGAAAACAGTGATACATTTAACTGTTTTGTTTTGTTTTTTAATTACAGCTCAGCCTTTGAATATTCGAATGAATCTTTCCCAGGTCTATGGTAGTAGCACAGCGGGGCGTATTGTGTGCAGAAGTGTGTGTAAAATTGCCAGTACTCGCTTCCTCATCTGCCGAGACCTCTTGATCTTACAGCAGCTACTAACGAGGCTAGGAGATGCAGTAAGTACTACTTGAGGGAAAGCTTGTAACATCTGAAACCTCTTCTTGACCTACAGGCACATAGCAGAATGTCAGCTCTGAGAGCACGGAGACTTCGGTCTTTGTTCACTGCTCTATCCCCCATGCTTGGCCCTTAGTAGGTACTCTATAAATACAGGTTGAATTAAGAATGAGTAAACATGATAACCTAAAATTACAGATTAAGAACGTATATGAAGCAGGTTGTTTTACTCTTAACCTTTGTGTATATAATGGTGGGATAATTTGTGTATATAATGGTGGGATAATTTCCTAGGGTGGCTCTCCCAAAATGTAGTATTATTAGTACAACTTTGGATGTGATAGCAGGGCACCATTTAGTGTGGAGGAGAGAGGAAGAAGAAGAAAAAGAACTTCTCTATTTCTGCAGTACAGGATTTACCCTAAGCAGTTTTAAGATTATAGAGTTTGTTTTGGGGGTCCTCCTAACTCCATTCTCTGCATCCTTTTCCATTTTATTCTCCTTAGGCCACCAGACCCTTGTTGCCATACAACTGCCCTCTTCTCCCCACCTACTGAATGTTTTATGTTCAAAAATTACCTTTCTGCCCACCATCAGAAGTCCCATTTATCTCACTCATCTGAACCTGACAAGGAAGCAGTCTAATTCATGTTAATGTATAAATAGCTGAAAGGCCTTTGGGGCTCCCAGGGATATTTATACTTTTTAAATCAGAATTTATTAACTCAAATATGTTGCTAATGGCAGAATTTCAGGTAAAAATAAGGAAAAAACATTTAGGAAGATGATTTGTTTAGGACACCAAGGAGAAACAGGAACCTTTCCTGAGAGTCTGTCACTTAGGGCAGCCCTTACTAACCAAGTTCTTTTTAATCTTTGTAGATTCTTCCATTTCTTCAGGTTTTGGGGGGTATTTTTGTTTGTTTTTTTGTTTGTTTGCCGCATGGCTTGCAGGATCTTAGTTCCCCAACCAGGGATTGAACCCAGACTCTGACAGTGAAAGCCTGAGTTCTAACCACTGGGCCACCAGGGAATTCATCTGTAATCTTCTACCCAGTGATAACCACTATTACATTTTTTTTTTAATATTCATTTATTTATTTATTTTGCTGCGCCGGGTCATAGTTGAGGCATGCAGACTCTTAGTTGCAGCATGCCTGCGGGATCTAGTTCCCCAACCAGGGATCAAAGCCAGGCTCCCTGCATTGGAAGCGTGGAGTCTTACCCACTGGACCAGGGAAGTCCCGCTATTTACATTTTGTTATACACCCATTTTTTTTCTCTGCAAATAGTTTTAAATTTTTATTAGAAAATTAGTATATGTTATATATTATTTTTCAGAATCTGGTTGTTTTTATTCTTACACTTTACAAATCTCACCAGCATATTCACATGTTACTAAGTATTTTTATACAACATTATTTTTAATAGTTACCTACTGTAATTTTAATTTATTCAACCAATCCTGTGGCCATCCAGGTTGTTGCCAGTTTTCCCCTTATAGATAGAACTTTCTGCACCCCTTTGACTATATCTCCAGGATGAATTCTAAGAACTAGAATTGATTGGTCATAAGTTAACACACATGTTTTTTTCTTTTCGGCGTTTTTCTTTTCGGCCACGCCGCGTGGCATATGGATCTTAGCTCCCTGACCAGGGAACGATGAACCTGTGCACCCCACAGTGGAAGCGCGGAGTCTTAACCACTGGACCACCAGAGAAGTCCCAAAGTTATGCACATTTTTAAAGCTTTTGGTATTCTTGTAAAATTTTCCTCTAATGGTCATACCTATTTTTACCCAAGACCAGAAGCTTAAGAAAGGACTTAGATTTCCATGTTACTCTTCTTGACTCCTGAACCTACAGATTTAGTGCAAGTTAAGCTGTTTGTTGTTGTTTTCTTTTACACCATCAGCTCCCATGACATGGTGAGCTGTTTTTTATTATTTTGTACTGTTAAATGGGTAGATATTTTTGCCGCCTGCTACCCCAAAATGTAATAGGTGTGTTGCTTTTATGTATGTGTATGTGTTGCTTTTATGTATGCCCTTTGTAACTGTATTATTTTACCTCCACCTGAACCTAAGAGTTATCATTACTAATTGCTATTTACTGTCTCACCCACCCACCCACCATGTATAGGTGATTTTGGGAGCTGGTCAGCTCTTTCAAGCTCAGCAAGACCTACTACATCGAACAGCTCCCCTACTCTTATCTTATTACCTCATTAAATGGGGAAGTCAGTGCTTGGCAACTGATGTTCCAGTTGACACACTGTGAGTTTCATTGTTCTGATTATTTTAAAAATAAATTGTGAGCTTAATTATTTTTTCCATTGTCTGAAAGAAAAAAATTTAATATTATGCTATAGCAGTGATATGCCTTTAAAATTCAGAGCTTTCAGGTACTCCCTTTTATAAAAGTTAAAGGCAACTTCTAAGAATGAAAATAATAAATATATATTTATTATTATATATGTGTATGTATAATGCAAAGACAAATCCTGTTGAAGGCAAAATAATAAGATGAGGTCATGGGGAAAGTTAGACCACACATAAAAATGTGCTAGTTATTAAGGGTAGGCTGAGGTTCTTTATAGCCAAAAGAAGAAAGAAAATTCAATATGTACCTACAAGACTCACATTTCAATTAGATAAGCCATTTTGTTTTTGCTGGCAAGGGAAAGATTTTCATGGCATGGAGGTCTTAAGAAATTTCTGCTCTGGCTTCTCATTGAAGGATCACTGAATGATACGATGGGCAACAATCTGAACCATGGCTCATTTTCCAGATTTTCTTGTGCTTTCAATGGAGCTTTCATGTGTAATTTGTTAATAAAATTGACAGTGTTCTTGATAGGCTAACTTGTTGAAGTAATGTTTAGCATAGGAGAATTTATTGAGCTGTTGTTTTTCTGTTTTCCTTTTCCTCACAGGGAGTCTAATCTTCAACATTTATCAGTACTGGAACTAACTGACTCTGGTGCTTTAATGGCAAATAAGTTCGGTAAGGACTGGACTGTGTATGCATTTGATTTCAAGTTTGGCATTTATTGCATATTCATTAAAGTGGTCTTTTGCCACCTTTGCTTTGGAAAGGTCGGTTAGGCTGTGCTTTCACCTTGAGAGGGTACAAGCAAGCTGTGTCCTGAGACCTCTGGTTGTGACAAGAGGTTTGTGCAGGTGTAACCCTAGATCAGACATAAATGAAGGGTATTGCGTGTGTTTATATGCACTGCTGCTTTTCCATTGTATATTGACACTCCAGTGATTAATTCAACAAAATCTTTTTTTTAATTTGCCAAGTTCATATAGCTTTTGTAATCTTGTCTTCATCAGCAGATATTCAAAAGGAGCCCTCTCTCACGCTTGAGAACCATTCTGGAGAATATTTTCTATTGTTTAGGTATAAAACTTAGAATCTTAGGACTGTACTTACTGGAAGCACTTTCTAGAGAAAAGGAATGACTACAATGTTAAGTGGATTTTTTATCGCATTTATATAGTACTTCATAGTTTACAGATGCTTTTATTTATGTTGGCATTGATTACACCAGTGATGCATTTTATATTTTGAAATTAAAAATGTTCTTTGTTACAGGCGTAAAATGAATCAGTAGACTGTCTTAATTGAAAATTGATGCTACTATCACAAGTTGGTGACTGTTAAAACTTTTTATTTTTAAGTATCTAGCCCTCAGACAATTGTGGAGTTATTCTTCCAAGAAGTTGCAAGAAAACACATTATATCTCATTTGTTCTCTCAACCAAAGGCACCTCTAAGCCAGACTGAGTTGAACTGGCCTGAGATGATTACTGCAATTACCAGTTATTTATTGCAGCTTTTGTATCCTTTCATTTAAAAGCCAGTTGAATGGTTTCTCTTATCCAAATAGTCTAAGATTCAGTAATATTCTGCCTGTGTAATGAAGATTTTTAATGAGGTTGGGTACTTATCCCCCCAACAAGAGATGATATTTATTTTCAGATATCCCAATTTTTATTTTCTTTTAATTTGTTTTTGTGCTCAGGAGTTGAGCCAGATTTTATTGGTGCACACACATTTGATACCTAGATCTCTTTTTTTATATATAATCTATTTATTATTTTATTTTTTGATTTTTGGCTGCGATGGGTCTTTGTTGCTGAACACGGGCTTTCTCTCATTGCGGTGCGCGGGCTTCTCATCGCAGTGGCTTCTCCTGTTGTGGAGCACGGGCTCTAGGGTGTGCAGGCTTCAGTAGTTGTGGCTCACGGGCTCTAGAGCGCAGGCTCAGTAGTTGTGGCGCAGGGGCTTAGTTGCTCCGTGATATGTGGGATCTTCCCGGACCAGGGCTCGAACCCATGTCCCCTGCACTGGCAGGCGGATTCTTAACCACTGCACCATCAGGGAAGCCCCTCTTTACCTTCTTTTTAAAAATTAAGCCATTTCATGGAGTTTGATGCCTAACATATATTGATATATTTAAGTCTTGCCAAATCAGTAAATAATCTCCTTAACCAATGACTAGATGGCCTAGCAATCCTGGTTGCCTCTTTCTAGAATGTTTGATGGGAAATTGTCAGTATGTACAATTGCAGGTGAGTACTATTGAACATTTCAGGACGATCATTCTTGTAAAGAATGGGATTTCTGGGACTTTTTTCTTTGTAAATGTTTCCTGCATTTTAATTGGGCTGATAGTAAGAACCACAATAATGTACACTCATTTACACTGAAACATACCCCAGAGAGATTTTCTTTACTTCCCTCTTGGCAATATCATTCCTAACAATTTTTTATAGAGTATTTTTTTGTTAGTTCTCTTTATTGGGTTCTCTTTATAGTAAGAAAACATACCATTGTCTTAATATAAATCCTTCACTGGAATCCAGTCAGTTGAACCAGTAAATACCAAAAGTTGGAAAATTGCTAGGATGGAAAGTGCATGTTTGTTTACATGTGTTAGTGTTGTTGCAGTCCTGTTTGCTTTCTTAAAGTGTCTAATAACCTAGTATAAGAATGGATTAATGGAATTCGGTTTTAATCTCCAGATGATTTCTGGAAATACAACTTTTGTGTTGATTGACCACTATCTTCTCTCCCTCTGTGAAGAACTTGGAAATGAGTATCTCCTTAAGGAATATTTATTCTCTAATCAGAAAGCATCTTTTATGCCTTTAAGGATTATATTCAACTGCTACATCCCTGGTGTCAAGTCAATGTTGGTTCCTGTCGATTTATGCTGGGACGGTGTTACCTGGTTACAGGAGAGGGACAGAAGGTAAACTGCATTCGAAAGACGAGCAAACCTTAGTGCAAGGAGAACACTTAGTTTCCATCTAAGTGAGGGAATGGGAGGCACAGAATCCTCCAGATAAAGATACAGAAAACTAATAGTGCCAACAAGGGGCATAATATACCTGTGGGGACCGTTTAGCTTCACATACTTTGCAAATTACTTAGGACACAGGAAAATATGAAGAAGAAAACATTAAAACCCTCCTGCCCCTGTGCAGGTATTTTTAGGGATGCGTTTTTGCAAATAAAATTTATTTCTCAATTACACTGTTTTTATTATATCTTTTTTTTTTTTTTGGCTGCATTGGGTCTTCGTTGCTGTGCATGGGCTTTCTCTAGTTGTGACGAGCGGGGGCTACTCTTCGTTGCAGTGCACAGGCTTCTCATTGCAGTGGCTTCTCCTGTTGCAGAGCAAGGGCTCTGAGCGCATAGGCTCAGTAGTTGTGGCTCACAGGCTCTAGAGCGCAGGCTCAGTAGTTGTGGCGCACGGGCTTAGTTGCTCTGCGGCATGTGGGATCTTCCCGGACCAGGGCTCGAACCCGTGTCCCCTGCATTGGCAGGTGGATTCTTAACCACTGCACCACCTGGGAAGTCCTATATCTTTTTTTTTAATGCTGGTTTTCTTCCCATTATGATAGTTTACATTTCTAATTTTTTCTTGATATCCTGTTATGGAGCTTTTCAAGCATAAAGAAAAGTTCAAAGACTTTCATATTAAACAATCATATACCCCCCACTCAAATTCTACAGTTGTTAACATGTTGCTACAGTTGGTGTATCACATTTATCCATCAATTTTCTTATTAAAGTTTACTTTTTAATTAACAGCATTTAAGTTAAAAAGTTAGATAAATTAGGGCTTCCCTGGTGGCGCAGTGGTTGAGAGTCTGCCTGCCAGTGCAGGGGACACAGGTTCGTGCCCTGGTCCGGGAAGATCCCACATGCCGCGGAGCAGCTGGCCCCATGAGCCATGGCCGCTGAGCCTGTGCATCCGGAGCCTGTGCTCCGCAACAGGAGAGGCCACAATAGTGAGGGGCCCGCATACCGAAAAAAAAAAAAGTTAGATAAATTAAAGAAAATATTAAATATTGCATCAGAGAGAATTTAGATATGACAGAAACTGCAAATGCAGTCAATGGTCTTAAATAATTTTATTTCTTTTTTGGTTTTCGTTGGTACAAGAAACCTTGACTTATAGCACCTAGAAGTGGAACAGTCTATCATAAGTCATTTTGTATTCTTCTATTTCTCCAGGCTCTGGAATGTTTCTGCCAGGCAGCATCTGAAGTGGGCAAAGAGGAATTCTTAGATCGCTTGATCCGTTCAGAGGATGGGGAGATTGTGTCCACCCCCAGGCTGCAGTATTATGATAAGGTATATTCTGTCATGGTTTGGTCCTTCTTACACCACTCTGTGTAAAAATGTAACAGGGCGGGGGGGCAGATAAATTAGGAGTTTGGGATTAACATATACACACTACTATACATAAAATAGGTAGACAACAAGGACCTACTGTATAGCACAAGGAACTATACTCAATATCTTATAATAACCTATAATGGAAAAGAATCTGAGAAAGAATATGAATATATACGTATAGATAAATATGTATAACTGAATCACTTCGCTGTACATTTGAAACTAACACAACATTGTAAATTAACTATACTTCAGTTTAAAAAAATGTATCTGAAATATATTAGTTTGGTATTTGGGGAGAAAAATAACATAAAAATTTAATCAGTCCCTGAATCTCCAAATGAAGAGAAAAATGAATTTGCCTAGAGAAATTAGAGAAACATATTTTTAAATTTGATACATGGTTTTTTTGTTTTTTCATTTTTTTTTATTTGGTTGCACTGGGTCTTAGTTGCAGCAGGAGGGCTCCTTAGTTGCGGCATGCATGTGGGATCTAGTTCCTTGACCAGGGATCAAACCCTGGCCCCCTGCATTGGGAGCACGGAGTCTTAACCACTGCGCCACCAAGGAAGTCCCTGATAAATGTTTTTAACTTAAATGAAATTCCCATCATGATATAATTTTGTTAGCTCTGTCATCATTAGAACTTTGTTACTTAGTATTCATCTTGCTGATATCTCAAAGAATTAACTTGTAATGCTGTATTTAGCCTTAGTTTGTGATTTAGCCCTGGGTACCCCTCCTGACCTTTTTTTCCTTCTACTCTTTCCTGTGGTCACTCACTCAGCTATAACAGTAGTGGCCTTCTTACTGTCTCATAAAAGCCAAGCACATACTCTGTTCCCTTCAGGACCTTTCTCCCTGCTGTTCCTCATCCTGGAATGGTCTTCCTCCAGGTAGTCAAGTTTCTAATGCCCTCATTTCATACAGGTCTCTGCTCCTGTGTCACCTCCTGAGAGTTCCTCCCTGCCTTGCCTACGAAGAAGCAGAGTAACTGTCGTGCACGTGCTCTCCTGCACACCTGCTCCTTCTCTCCCTTAGTGCAGAGTGAGGCACTGTGGGCAGTCTCCTTGCCCCGCTTTATTTTTCTTTATGACATTTAGCCATGCTTGATGTTGTATTTTAGACTCTATGTTATTTTTTTTCGCATCTTTATTGGAGTATAAGTGCTTTACAATGTTGTGTTAGTTTCTGCTGTACAAAGTGAATCAACTGTATGTATACATATATCCGCATATCCCCTCCCTCTTGAGCCTCCCTCCCACCCTCCCTATCCCATCTCTCTAGGTTGTCACAAAGCACTGAGCTGATCTCCCTGTGCTATGCAGCTTCCCACTAGCCATCCATTTTACATTTGGTAGTGTATATACGTCAGTGCTGCCCTCTGACTTCATCCCAGCTTCCCCCCGCCCCACCGGTGCCCTCAAGTCTGTTCTCTACATCTGCGTCTTTATTTCTGCCCTGCCGCTAGGTTCATCAGTACTGCTTTTTAAAATTCCATATATATGCATTAGCATATGGTATTTGTTTTTCTCTTTCTGAGTTAGTTCACTCTGTATGACAGATTTTTCGTCCATTCACCTCACTACAAATAACTCAATTTCGTTCCTTTTTATGGCTGAGTAATATTCCATTATATATATGTGCCACAGTCTTCTTTATGCAGTCATCTGTTGATGGACATTTAGGTTGTTTCCATATCCTGGCTATTGTAAACAGTGCTGCAATGAACACTGTGGTATGTGTCTCTTTTTGAATTATGGTTTTCTCAGGGTATATGCCCAGTAGTGGGACTGCTGGGTCATATGGTAGTTCTATTTTCAGTTTTTTAAGGAACCTCCATACTGTTCTCTATAGTGGTTGTATCAGTTTACATTCCCACCAACAGTAGGAGGGTTCCCTTTTCTCCACACCCTCTCTAGCATTTATTGTTTGTAGATGTTTTGATGATGGCCATTCTGACTGGTGTGAGGTGATACCTCATTGTAGTTTTGATTTGCATTTCTCTAATGATTAGTGTTGTTGAGCATCTCTTCATGCGTTTGTTAGCCATCTGTATGTCTTCTTTGGAGAAATGTCTATTTAGGTCTTCCGCCCATTTTTGGACTGGGTTGTTTGTTTTTTTGACATTGACCTGCATGAGCTGCTTGTATATCTTGGAGATTAATCCTTTGTCAGTTGCTTCGTTTGCAAATAATTTCTCCCATTCTGAGGGTTGTCTTTTTGTCTTGTTTATGGTTTCCTTTGCTGTGCAGAAGCTTTTAAGTTTCGTTAGGTCCCGTTTATTTTTGTTTTTATTTCCATTACTGTAGGAGGTGGGTCAAAAAGGATCTTGCTGTGATTTACATCATGGAGTGTTCTGCCTATGTTTTCCTCTAAGAGTTTTATAGTATCTGACCTTACATTTAGGTCTTTAATCCATTTTGAGTTTATTTTTGTGTATGGTGTTAGGGAGTGTTCTTTTTTTGTTGTTGTTGTTGTTTTTGGCTGCATTGGGTCTTCGTTGCTGCACACAGGCTTTCTCTAGTTGTGGTGAGCGGAGGCTACTCTTCCTTGTGGTTTGAGGGCTTCTCATTATGGTGGCTTCTCCTGTTGCAGACCGCGGGCTTCAGTAGCTGTGGCACACAGGCTCAGTAGTTGTGGCTCATGGTCTCTAGAGCACAGGCCCAGTAGTTGTGGCGCATGGGCTTAGTTGCTCCATGGCACGTGGGATCTTCCCAGACCAGGAATTGAACCCATGTCCCCTGCACTGGCAGGCAGATTCTTAACCACTGCGCCACCAGGGAAGTCCAGGAGTGTTCTAATTTCATTCTTTTACATTAGCTGTCCATTTTTCCCAGCACCACTTATTGAAGAGGCTGTCTTTTCTCCATTTTCTATTCTTGCCTCCTTTATCAAAGATAAGGTGACCATATGTGTGTGGACTTTCTATCTTGTTGCATTGATTGATATTTCTGTATTTGTGTCAGTACCATACTGTCTTGATTACTGTAGCTTTGTAGTATAGTCTGAAGTCAGGGAGCCTGATTTCTCCAGCTCTGTTTTTCTTTCTCAAAGATTGCTTTGGCTATTTAGGATCTTTTGTGTTTCCTTACAAATTGTAAGATTTCTTGTTCTAGTTCTGTGAAAAATGCCATTGGTAATTTGATAGGGATTGCATTGAACCTGTAGATTGCTTTGAGTAGTATAGTCATTTTCACAATATTGATTCTTCCAATCCAGGAGCATGGTATGTCTCTCCATCTGTTTATGTTATCTTTGATTTCTTTCATCAGTGTTTTATAGTTTTCTGAGTACAGGTCTTTTGCCTCCTTAGGTATGTTTATTCCTAGGTATTTTATTCTTTTTGTTGTGATGGTAAAATGGGATTGTTTCCTTAATTTCTCTTTCTGATCTTATGTTGTTAGTGTACAGGAATGCAAGAGATTTCTGTGCATTAATTTTGTTTCCTGCAACCTTACCAAATTCATTGATTAGTTCTAGTAGTTTTCTGGTGGCATCTTTAGGATGTTCTATGTATAGTATCATGTCATCTGCAAACGTTGACAGTTTTACTTCTTCTTTTCCAATTTGTATTCCTTTTATTTCTTTTTCCTCTCTGATTGCTATGGCTAGGACGTCTAATACTATGTTGAATAATAGTGGCGAGAGTGGACGTCCTTGTCTTGTTCCTGATCTTAGAGGAAATGCCTTCAGTTTTTCACCATTGAGAATGATGTTTGCTGTGGGTTTGTTGTATATGGCTTTTATTCTGTTGAGATAGGTTCCTCTGCACCCACTTTCTGGAGAGTTTTCATCATAAATGGGTGTTGGATTTTGTTAAAAGCTTTTTCTGCATCTATTAAGATGATCATATGGTTTTTGTTCTTCAGTTTGTTAATGTGGTGTATCACATTGATTGTTTTACATATATTGAAGAATCCTTGCATCTCTGGGAAAAATCCCACTTGATCATGGTATATGATCCTTTTAATGTGTTGCTGGATTCTGTTTGCTAGTATTTTGTTGAGGATTTTTGCATCTGTGTTCATCAGTGATATTGGTCTATAATTTTCTTTTTTTGTGATATCTTTGTCTGGTTTTGGTATCAGGGTGATGGTGGCCTCGTAGAACAAGTTTGGGAGTCTTCCTCCCTCCACAATTTTTTGGAAGAGTTTGAGAAGGATAGGTGTTAATTCTTCTCTAAATGTTTGATAGAATTCACCTATGAAGCCATCTGTCCTGGACTTCTCTTTGTTGGAAGATTTTTAGTTACAGTTTCAATTTCACTACCTGTGATTGGTCTGTTTATATTTTCTAATTCTTTCTGGTTCTATCTTGGAAGGTTTTACTCTTCCAAGAATTTGTCCATTTCTTTCAGGTTATCCATTTTATTGGCTTATAGTTGGTTGTAGTAGTCTCTTACCATCTTTTGTATTTCTGTGGTATCAGTTGTAACCTCTCCCTTTTCATTTCTAATTTTATTGATCTGCGTCCTCTCCTGTTTTTACTTGATGGTCTGGCTAAAGGTTTATCAATTTTGTTTATCTTCTCAAAGAACCAGCTTTTAGTTTTATTGATCTCTGCTATTGTTTTCTTTGTTTTTATTTCTGCTCTGATCTTTATGATTTCTTTCCTTCTACTAATTTTGGGCTTCCTTTGTTCTTTTTCTGGTTGCTTTAGGTGTAAGTTTAGATGTTTATTTGAGATTTTTCTTGTTTCCTGAGGTGACCTTGAATTGCTATGAACTTCCCTCTTAGAACTGCTTTTGCTGCGTCCCATAGGTTTTGGATTGTTGTGTTTTCGTTTTCATTTGTTTCTAGATATTTTTTGATTTCTCATTTTATTTCTTCAGTGATCTCTTGGTTATTTAGCAGCGCACTGTTTAGCCTCCATGTGTTTGTGTTTTTTACTGTTTATTTTCCTGTAATTGATTTCTAATCTCATAGCGTTGTGGTCAGAAAAGATGCTTGATACAATTTCATTTTTCTTAAATTTTCCAAGATTTGATTTGTGACCCAAAATGTGATCTATTCTGGAGAACGTTCCGTGTGCACTTGATAAGAAAGTGTATTCTTCTGCTTTCGGGTGGAATGTCCTAAAAATAGCAATTAAGTCTATCTTGTCTGTTGTGTCATTTAAAGCTTGTGTTTCCTTATTTATTTTCTGTTTGGATGATCTTTCTATTGGTGTAAGTGGGGTGTTAAAGTCCACCACTATTCTTGTGTTACTATCGATTTCTCCTTTTATGGCCTTATGTACTGAGGTGCTCCTATGTTGGGTGCATAAATATTTATAATTGTTGTGTTTTCTTCTTGGATGAATCCCTTGATAATTATGTAGTGTCCCTCCTTATCTCTTATAACAGTCTTTATTTTAAAGTCTATTTTATCTGATGTGAGTATTGCTACTCCAGCTTTCTTTTGATTTCCATTCGCATGGAATATCTTTTTCCATCCCTTCACTTTCAGTCTGTACGTGTCCCTAGGTCTGAAGTGGGTCTCTTGTAGACAGCATATGTAAGTATCTTGTTTTTATATCCATTCAGCCAGTCTGTGTCTTTTGGTTGGACCATTTAATCCATTTACATTCAAGGTGATTATTGATATGTATGTTCCTATTACCATTTTCTTAATTGATTTGGGTTTGTTTTTGTGCGTCTTTTTCTTCTCCTGTGTTTCCTTCTTAGAAAAGGTCTGTTAGCATTTGTTGTAGAGCTAGTTTGGTGGTGCTGAATCCTGTTAGCTTTTGCTTGTCTGTAAAGCTTTTGATTTCTCCATCGAATCTGAATGAGATCCTTGCTGGGTAGAGTAATCTTGCAGGTTTTTCCCTTTCATCAGTTTAAATATGTCCTGCCACTCCCTTCTGGCTTGCAGAATTTCTGCTGAAAGATCAGCTGTTAATATTATGAGGATTCCCTTGTATGTTATTTGTTGCTTTTCCCTGCTGCTTTTAACATTTTTCTTTGTATTTAATTTTTGATAGTTTGATTAATATGTATCTTGGAGTGTTTCTATTTGGGTTTATCCTGTATGGGATTCTCTGTGCTTCCTGGACTTGATTGACTATTTCCTTTCCCATGTTAGGGAAGTTTTCAACTATAATCTCTTCAAATATTTTCTCAGACCCTTTCTTTTCCTCTTATTCTTCTGGGACCCCTATAATTCGAATGTTGGTGCATTTAAGGTTGTCCCAGAGGTCTCCGAGACCGTCCTTAGTTCTTTTCATTCTTTTTTCTTCTGCTCCCTGGCAGTTATTTCCACCGTTTTATCTTCCAGCTCTCTTATCTGTTCTTCTGCCTTAGTTATTCTGCTATTGATTCCTTCTAGAGTATTTTTAATTTCAGTTATTGTGTTGTTCATCACTGTTTGTTTGCTCTTTAGTTCTTCTAGATCCTTGTTGAATGTTTCTTGTATTTTCTCCATTCTGTTTCTGAGATTTTGGATCATCTTTACTATCATCACTCTGAATTCTTTTTCAGGTAGGTTGCCTATTTCATCTTCATTTATTTGGTCTTGTAGGTTTTTACCTTGTTCCTTTGTCTGTAACTTTTTTTTTTTTTCACTTCTTTTTTTTTTTTTTCTTTTTTTGATGGGTGAGGCTGTATTCCTGTCTTACTGGTTGTTTGGCCTGAGGCATCCAGCACTGGAGTTTGCAGGCAGTTGGGAGGAGCCAAGTCTTGGTACCGAGATGAGACCTCCAGGAGGCCTCACTCTGATTAATATTCCCTGGGGTCTGAGGTTCTCTGTTAGTCCAGCAGTTTGGACTCAGAGCTCCCACTATAGGAGCTTGGGCCCGACCTCCAGCCTGGGAACCAAGATCCCACAAGCCATGTGGTGTGGCAAAAAAAAAAAAGGAGCAATACAATAACAAAGAATAAAAAACAAAATAAAATTAGAAAGATAAAAAATATATTAGGAAAAATAAAAATATAATTGAAACAACTGCAACAAGGTAAAATAAAACCACAACAGAAAAAAGGGTGGTGGTGGTGGGGGGAACAAGCCAAAAGGAGCAGAACAATAACAAAATATAAAGAATAAAAGTAGAAAAATAAAAGATTTATTAGAAAAAAATATAAATGAATCAACAAGGTAAAACAGAACCCCAATCTAAAAGAGCAAAAAAGAAGAAAAAAAAAAAAAAAAACCTTGGCTATGGGGGCAGAGTTTAGGTGGGGACGGAACTTAGGCAGCGGCAGAGTTTAGGCTGGGGCAGGACCTAGGCGGGTGGGGGGTGACATCTGAGCATGGGGCAGGGCATAGACTTAGGACCCACACAGCTGGAAAAGGCCTTGGGGGTGAGGCCTAGCCAGGGTGACATTTAATTGTAGGGTGGGGCCTCTGCTTAGGACTTGCGTGGAAGGGGAGTGGCAGCACCTCCCAAGGAGGACCTCTGGAATGTGGGGTTCAGGAGTTTGGAGTAAGGCCTTGGGTGTGGGTGTGTTGGTGGGGTTTAGGCCTGGCATGTTGGAGGGGGTCTCAGAGGAGGTCTCCAAGTGTAGAGGTGTGACCCTGGGTGGGGGTGTAGGGGTGGGGCTTGGGCTCTGCGCTTTAGGAGGGAGGCTCCCTGGGCAGAGTGTTGGGCCCCAGAGCCCAACAGGCTCTCCAGTGCCTAAGTGGACAGGGAAAGTGCTGGCTGCATTCCCTTCCATTCCTCTGTGCCCCCCCCCCACAGTCTCCCCCAGGGTCTCCCCCATCCCCTCTGGACCCCTAACCGTGGGTGGGTTCTGCTGGGTGTAGGAACTCCTCCCCTCCTCCAGCCGCCCCTCAGGGGTGCAGTCCCGTAGTTCCAGCCTTTATTTTTGCTCCCCCTTCCCTCCCTCCCACTCCGTCAGGACCCCGCGGCTGGAGGGGGCCTCGGTGGGCAGAGGATCAGGCCCAGATCTCAGCAGGCTCCCGGGGGCCCAAGTGGGCAGGGAAACCTGGCCACTCTCCCTTTTGATCCTCTGCCCTCCCACTGGTCCCCCAATTTCCCCCTTCGGGTGTGGGATCCTTCCCCCTCCCCCAGCCGCCCCTCAGGGGCACCAGTCCTGTCCCGCCTCCACTTCTCCCCCCTCACTCCCCCCCACTTCACATATCCTACTTGGTCGCTGGGGGTTCCTGCCATCCCCTTAGGTGTCCATGGTTCCCCCCAACAGGTTCCTGTAGGTGCCCTAGTTGTGAGGAGACACGAATTCCGCGTCCTCCTCGTCCACCATCTTGACTCCACCCCTAGATTCTACGTTATTTGTTTATCTGGATTTCCTACCAAAAAGTAAATGCGACAGGAGCAGGCTTCACAGTTTGTTCATTGCTTGTTAAAGAGATAGATGAATTTATACAGAAGTAGATTTGTAACTCTTAATAACTGTCTGCCATTCTACTAATGAGAAAATTATTTTGAATTTTAAGTAAAGATTTTTAATCTGAGGCCAGATAGGTTTGAGGTATCAGTACATCCCCTGAAAATACGTGCAAAGCATTTTGTATTTTTTTCTGTGGAGACACTCCATAGTTTTCATCACTGGAAAAAAAAAACATAAAAAAATCACTGCTCCAGTGGACTCATTCACAGAACAAATAAATTAAGATATGCTGATGTTTAATATCAGGATTGACTCCAGTGCCCTTATTTGGTCCTTTCACCAGGTGGTCATTTGTCACTTAGTCTCGAGGTAGGCATCTGAGGGAAGAGTGAGTCACAGCGAGGGGCAGGGTTGCAGAGTGGCACTCTCACTCATCCACTTGATTTCAGTATGTTTGCCTGGTTAAGCTGATTTACACATTATATTGCTTAATTTTAATGAAAATCACCGAAAAAAAAAAAGAATGTGTATATATGTATAACTGAATCACTTTGCTGTACGGCAGTAATTAACACATTGTAAATCAACTATACTTCAATTAAATAAATAAATAAAATTTTAAAATAATGAAAATCACCTTCACAGTATGGACTTGGCTTTTAAAAACTCATGTGAAGGGACTTCCCTGGTGGTCCAGTGGTTAAGACTCCACACTGCCGATGCAGGGGGTGTGGGTTCGATCCCTGGTTGGGGAACTAAGATCCCACATCCCATGCATTGTGTGGCAAAAAAAAAAAAAAAAAAAAAAATTCCTGTGAAGCAGCCAGATTGAATATATTAACAAAGTACATACGAACAAATTAGGATAAGATAGGGCTGGCACTTCTACTTTTTTTTTTTTTACACCCCCACCCCGGCACTTCTACTTTTCATATAGGCTCTTCATCAACCGCACTGCAAGGTAAAAACAGTGACGGTCTATAATCAGGTCTGAGAATCAGCCAGAAACAATTGAACTTTTCAAGAATGCCACTTTAAAATCTAAGTGTACCTTGAATTAAAATGTCAACTGAAGATAGTAGGAAGCCATGCAAATAATCAAGGCATCCTGATCACCTATGGTGGAGTATAAATTGGTTACAGCCACTCTGGAAAACTTTTTACCTACTGGCTCCAATCTTTGACATGCCTTCTGACCCAGTAATTCCAATTCTAAATATATATGGAAAGATATACATGTTTACTAAAAGAGATATGTATGTATGTTCCAAGCAGCATGTCATAAATTCATGTACTAGAAACAATCCAACTATCCATTAACAGAATGGATCAATGGATTATGGTATATTCTTTCAATGGACTACAACACAGCAATGAAATGAATTGCTGAATGAAATAACATAGATCAGTCTTACAAACATGTTAAGCAAAAGCAGGCAGACAGGGCTTCCCTGGTGGCGCAGTGGTTAAGAATCCACCTGCCAATGCAGGAGACACGGGTTCAAGCCCTGGTCTGGGAAGATCCCACATGCCGTGGAGCAACTAAGCCCGTGCACCACAACTACAGAAGCCCGCGCACCCTAGAGCCCCTGCTCTGCAACAAGAGAAGCCACCACAGTGAGAAGCCTGCACACCACAATGAAGAGTAGCCCCCACTCGCGGCAACTAGAGAAAGCCCGCGTGCAGCAACAAAGACCCAACACAGCCAAAAGTAAATAAATAAATAAATTTATTTTTTTTTAAAAAGAAAAAAAAAAAAAAAAGAAAAAAAAAGTAGGCACACACACACAAAAGAATACTATAGATCCTGTTTCCATGAAATTAAAAACAAAACTAATAAAATTCAGTAGTGGCTGGAAGGAGTTATGCGGGGGCTTTGGAGTATTGGTATATTATAATTCTTAACTTGGCTGCTGGGAACATGGGTATGTTTACTTTGTGAACGTTCAGCCAGCTATGTACTTAGGATTTGTGTACGTTTCTAACTATGTTATACTTCATTAAGAAGTATAACCTTAAAAAAAAAAACAAAAAACTGTAAGCATCCAGAAGAAAAAGGTGTTTTTATACTGCTAATAAGGCAGAAAAAAGCAAATAATCAGTAAGTACTAATAACTACAAATAATAATTTTTAAACTACCTTTATCTTCAAGAAATTTCTATTTTGAAAGTGTTATACATACTTTTTAGAAATGTGTGTATATAGTATAAGTAAATGTCTGGGGAGTGTACTCAGACATTCTCAATAGGGTGGACAATCAAAAAAGTTTAAAGAGCACTATCCTATGTTGTATTAAAATGGGTTATGTCAGACATTAATGTATTCTCTTTAGTGTTTCTATAAGGCTATGATGCTAATTTACTAGGCTTTAAATTCATCTGTGACCTAAACAGTTAGTAGGAAAAGTTAGTAGGGAAATTATATTTGCTCATTCAACAAACATTTACTGAGAACCTATTATGTACTAAACACTGAGGATAGAGCTGTGCACAGAAAAGACCAATAAAGGGTTTTACAACAGGTGTCTTATTTAACAGTAGAATCTAAAGGAAAATCTCAAATATTAACCAAATAATCTTGTCCATCTTGTTGTCGGCACCTTTGATTTAATCTTTTTCTTACCTACTTATCTTTCTAATTGATTTTAAATCGTATTCCAATTTGAAGTGCACTATACCACGTTAATATTAATGGAAATTTCTTCTTCTGTTTCCCCTTAGGTTTTGCGTCTGCTCGATGTCGTTGGGTTGCCTGAACTGGTTATTCAGTTGGCTACATCAGCAATAACTGAAGCAGGTGATGACTGGAAAAGTCAGGTAAGGACTAACTGTAATCTAGTTATTGCCCTTGAGGTTTATCGTGGATGTGGTGTTTTAATTTCTATTGTTCTTCTTTTCCCTATGTTTGATACTTAGGCTACTTTAAGGACATGCATTTTCAAACATCATTTGGATTTAGGTCACAATAGCCACGCATATGAAGCCTTAACCCAAATTCCTGATTCCAGCAGGTAATCAATCTCACAGTCTTATTTAGAGGAGGCAATTTACCAGCCCTGTGTAATCCACTAAGAAAATTTACCCTCATATCACTTTTCCTTCTAGACAGTTAGATTGTTTACGGCAGCTGGTGGTAGTTCTTTGTGAACGCTCACAGCTACAGGATCTCGTAGAGTTTCCCTATGTGAATCTGCATAATGAGGTAATTTTATTGATCCACTGATGACTGGACACAGCTGTGGTGGTTGTCACGCTGGCTACTAACTTTGATATCTGATTGCCTCCTTTAGGTTGTGGGAATAATTGAATCACGTGCGAGAGCTGTGGACCTTATGACTTACAATTACTATGAGCTTCTGTATGCCTTCCACATCTATCGTCACAATTACCGGAAGGGTGAGCAGTTGAAGCATGCAGTCTTTGTGGAGGCAACCTTATCAGTTGTATCGTGTCTTACAAAAAATATTATCTGTTTGACTTAGTCATTTTTACCTTATTTTTACCATTGGACAAGTGTTCTCTACAGGCATTTGGGGAACTTATGTTTAAGTTCGAGGCTAGCTTCACCTTTTTGTGGATTACCTGTAAGCCCTAAAGATAGGCACTTCTCGTGAATTCCCTGGTGGTCCACTGGTTAGGACTCCCCGCTTTCACTGCCGAGGGCACGGTTTCAATCCCTGGTCAGGGAACTAAGATCCCCACAAGCCACTCAGCGTGGCCAAAAAAAAAGGCACTTCTCCCATTCTAGAACATTCTTGAGGCATTTCTAGTTAGATGGCATTCTATGTGTATCTTCCATCTAATTTTATTTTTTATTATTATTATTTATTTTTTTGGCTGCATTGGGTCTTCATTGCTGCCCACGGGCTTTCTCTAGTTGCGGTGAGCAGGGGCTACTCTTCATTGTGGTGTTCAGGCTTCTCACTGCGGTGACTTCTCTTGCTGCAGAGCATGGGCTCTAGGCATGTAGGCTTCATTAGTTGTGGCACACTGGCTCAGTAGTTGTGGCTCAAAGGCTCTAGAGTGCAGGCTCAGTAGTTGTGGTGTACTGGCTTAGTTGCTCTGCGGCATGTGGGATCTTACCGGACCAGGGCTTAAACCCGTGTCCCCTGCATTGGCAGGCGGATTCTTAACCACTGGACCACCAGGGAAGTCCATTCCATCTAATTTTAAAAGAAATGTTATTTCACTAAAGGCACCTTGAATTCTTGTGGCTGGTTTTTTTTTTGTTTTTTTTTTTTTTTGTGGCTGGTTTTAAGTTCCTGTACCATTTTGCTTTGGGCCTTTCTTTTCTCTTATTTTTGCTGATCCTTTTGAGAGTAAGTTGTGGACATCATGTCTCAGTACATAAATACTTGCATCTCAAGGACATTTCCTTATATAACCTCAATACAATTATCAAACTGAGAACATGTAACTGATTTTGTGAATTAAATGTAAATGTGGTGCTCTTATCTTGTGTGCTATTCACATTTAAATATGGCCAAACATAATGGTTTTTTTTTTTTTAAATTTATTTATTTTTGGCTGTGTTGGGTCCTCATTGCTGTGCGCGGGCTTTCTTTAGTTGTGACGAGCAGGGGCTACTCTTTGTTGCCGAGTGCGGGCCTCTCATTGTCGTGGCTTCTCTTGCTGCAGAGCACAGACTCTAGGCGTGCGGGGCTCCGTAGTTGTGGCTTGCAGGCTTCAGAGTGCAGGCTCAGTAGTTGTGGTGCATGGGGTTACTTGCTCCACGGCATCTGGGACCTTCCCGGGGCAGGGCCCAACCCCGTATCCCCTGCATTGGCAGCAGATTCTTAACCACTGCACCACCAGGGAAGACCAATGATTTTTTTTAATAGTACATTTCTCCCCTACCGTCCTCATCCCCTGATCTAGGATCACATCTTGCATTTAATTGTCCTCTTTAGTCTCCTTTAATCTGGAGCATTCTTTCAGCCTTACTTTGCCTTTGATGACGTTGATATATTTGAAGAAGAAAGGCCAGTCATTTTTGTAGAACGTTTCTAAATTTGGATTTGTATGATGACAATGAAGTCATTATCAGGTCAGCTAAAATAAAGGGATTACATATCTGTTTTAAGATCATATTTTACAAGATGACCATTGTGGTTACCCTTTGGAACCTCAAACATTTTTATACCATTTTCACTGAGTTTTTTATTAGGTTTCTTACTCATTTTCATTGGAAAGAGTGGATGGAAGTAATTCATAGGCATGTTCTTAATATTCCTAATGGTAAAATATGTTTACATAGTCCTTTTGTTTTTTTTTTTTTTAATAAATTTATTTATTTATTTTTGGCTGCGTTGGGTCTTCATTGCTGTGCAGGCTTTCTCTAGTTGTGGCGAGCAGGGGCTACTCTTCATTGCAGTGCATGGGCTTCTCATTGCAGTGGCTTCTCTTATTGCGGAGCACGGGCTCTAGGCGCATGGGTTTCAGTAGTTGTGTCACACAGGCTCAGTAGTTGTGGCTCATGGAATAAGTTGCTCTGTGGCATGTGGATCTTCCCAGACCAGGGCTCAAACACGTGTCCCCTGCATTGGCAGGCAGATTCTTAACCACTGCGCCACCAGGGAAGTCCTGCATATTCTTTGAGTAATGCAAGAAAGGAAAAACAGATGATTCAAGATGTATTACTGCTTTCACAATGACAACATCCATTACATCAACCTGATTAAGACCAGTTTAGCTAGATTAACGTTCAGGTCTTTCTGGAGCAAGGCTGTTTTTCTGACAAAATGTCTTACATATTGCAGGCACTCAAAATATTTGTTGGGATGAAAAATAGTTCGATTTGATTTGGAAACTGAAAGGGAATTTTTAAATCTATTTAGTTTCTGGAGTCCCATGCTGTCTCAGAACAATGTTTTTTCAATATTTCATTCAACCTATGTAACTAAAGCATTATAAAAATAAGAGTCTGGGGGCTTCCCTGGTGGTGCAGTGGTTGAGAGTCCACCTGCTGATGCAGGGGACACGGGTTCATGCCCCGGTCCGGGAAGATCCCACATGCCGCGGAACGGCTGGGCCCGTGAGCCATGGCCGCTGAGCCTGCACATCCGGAGCCTGTGCTTCGCAACGGGAGAGGCCACAACAGTGAGAGGCCCGCGTACAGCAAAAAAAAAAAAAAAAAAAATAAGAGTCTGGGACTTCCCTGGTGGAGCAGTGGTTAAGAATCCACCCACCAATGCAGGGGACACAGGTTCGAGCCCTGGTCTGGGAAGATCCCACATGCCACGGAGTGGCTAAGCCCATGCACCGCAACTACTGAGCCTTCGCTCTAGAGCCCATGAGCCACAACTACTGAGCCCACGTGCCACGACTGCTGAAGCCGGCACGCCTAGAGCCTGTGCTCCGCAACAAGAGAAACCACTGCAATGAGAAGCCCACGTACTGCAAAAAAGAGTAGCCCCCGCTTGCCACAACTAGAGAAAGCCTGCGCGCGGCAACAAAGACCAAACGTAGACAAAAATAAAAATAAATAAATTTATTAAAAAAATAAAATAAAATAAGAGTCTGTGATCTTGGGGGACTTCCCTGGTGGTCCAGTGGTTAAAACTCCACACTTCCAATACAGTGGGTGCAGGTTCAGTCCCCAGTCGGAGAACTAAGATTCCACATGCCACATGGCGTAGCCAAAAAAAAAAAAAAAATGAGTATGATTTGGACAGAGCACCCAAATCCTGGGTGGGGAATAGGTGACAATATGGCTGAGACTAGTTCTCTGTACTCTCTGGGAACGTAGTATCTAAACATCAAAAGTAACATTTTAGATGTTTGGGGGATTTTCTTTTTTTGGTGGTGGTGGTGGTGAAGTACATATACATAAACATTACTATCTTAACCATTCTTAAGTATTTAGTGGTGCTAAGTACCTTCACATTACTGCGTAACCAATCTCCAGAATTATTTTCATCTTGCAAAATGGAAACTATACTCCTTAAACAACAACTTCCCATTCCCTCCTCCCCCATCCCCTGGCAACCACCATTCTATTCTGTGTCTATAAATTTGGCTACCAGAATCATATAGTATTTGACTTTTGTGACAGACTTATTTCACTTAGCATAAACTCTTTAAGGTTCATCCATGTTGTAGCAAGTGTCAGAATTTATAATATTCCATTGTATGGATATATCACATTTTTCTGGAAACTTGGACGTTTCCATCTTTTGCCTGTTGTGAATAATACTGCTAGAAACAAGGATGTACAAATAATTCTGCAAGACTCTGCTTTCAGTTTGTTTGTTTGTTTTTGGGGGGGTGGTATATACCCAAAAGTGGAATTGATGAATTATAAGGTAATTCTATTTTTAATTTTTTGAAGAACTGCCGTACTGTTTTCCGTAGTGCCTATACCAGTTTACATTCCCTGCAGCAGTACACAAGGGTTCCAATTTTTCCACATTCTCACCAGCACATGATTTTTTGTGGTTTTAAGTTAAACTCAATTTTGTTTTAAATTTTAATGTTTGATAAGTGTGACAAACTCTCTGTGTATCTCTAAAGAGATACATTTTTGAAATTGTAATATCTATTATTGCCTCATAGCTGGCACAGTGATGTTTGAGTACGGAATGCGTCTTGGCAGAGAGGTTCGAACTCTCCGGGGACTTGAGAAGCAAGGCAACTGTTATCTGGCTGCTATTAATTGTTTACGCCTTATTCGCCCAGAATACGCATGGATTGTTCAGCCAGCATCTGGTGCAGTGGTATGAAAACTTTCCATCCTGGAATTGGGGGATCATTTAATTTATCTGGTTTGGTCCTTTGAAAACTATTACCTCATTTTGCTTCATTTCATTTAAAATTTCCACTGGGAGATTTGTGGACTTAATATATTTTTGTAGCAATTCATTTGTTATACGTTACTACCCCTTTAGTTTCCAAGTTCAGAATTATTGTAGGAATAAGTATTACAGAGGGGTTTTGGAGTTAGACAACCTAATTTCAGGCAAATTACTTAATCTTTTACTGTCCAGTTAGCCTCTTGGATAAAATAGGGATGATGATAATAATGTCTACCTTATAGGATTGTTTGGGTATTAAATGAGATAATTCATGTAGAGTGCTTAGAGCAGTGACAGTGCCTGGCCTGCAGAAAGTGCTCAGTAAGTGGTAGCTGCTTTTATTTCATTCATTTTTGTTAATTTAATCTATTGCTACTATTTTAGGGGAGGCGAACCGTGAGGTGTTTTTTTTTTTGTCATGCTGATGGGGTCATATACTCCCAGCTACTTGAATTGTATAGTTCCTGAATGTACTATGCTTTTTCCCAGGGTTATGGGTAGAGAATGTAACTCTGAAACCAAGGCAAGTCAGGTGGTTTATATGGAGATCAAATCTGTGTCCTTGGACTCAGTAATATATTTTAGCTAAGTGAGCCAAGTTGGCAAACAACTCCATTTCTTTGTCTAGTAGTTACAGTACTTTTGTGAGAAGAGCTGTGCTAGTTGAAATAAACGTAATTTACGTTGAGAGAATTTAAGCCTGAAAGCTCTAGATCATAGTTAATGGAAAAAGAAAAGGGTATATATTAAAAATGAGGGGCTTCCCCGGTGGCACAGTGGTTAAGAATCTGCCTGCCAATGCAGGGGACACGGGTTCGAGCCCTGGTCTGGAAAGATCCCACATACCGTGGAGCAACTGGGCCCATGAACCACAACTACTGAGCCTGCACATCTGGAGCCTGTGCTCCACAACAAGAGTGGCCCCCGCTTGCCGCAACTGGAAAAAGCCCTCGCACAGAAACAAAAACCCAACACAGCCAAAAATAAATAAATAAATTTTTTTTAATGAATAAAATAGAAAAAAGAATAAAAGTTCCCACACACAAAAAAAATGATATGAAAATAAAATGCTCATTTTTCAGGGACTTCCCCAGCGGTCCAGTGGTTAAGACTCCATGCTTCCACCACAGGGGCATGAGTTCAGTCCCTGGTCAGGGAACTAAGATCCCACATGCCACACGATGCAGCCAAAAAATAAAATTAATTTTTTAAAAAACCCCTAGTTTCTCACAGTTATATCTATTGTTTTGTCTTTTCAGTATGATCGCCCTGGAGCATCCCCTAAGAGGAATCATGATGGAGAATGCACAGCTGCCCCAAGTGAGTCAGGGATCTCATGCTGATTCTTTGCTGAAGAGCAATTATATTGTTATAGTAGTATTATTTATATTTATTTTTTGGATAGTAGTCGTAATACTGTGTATAATTGTATTGTAGTATATTGTATATGTGTGGTAGTTATATTATTAAAATATTGTAAAGTTCCTTCTTGGTAGTTTGTTTTCAATATTCTGCTAAAGGTTGTCTGGTAGCTCTTTGAAAACTTTGTATGCCTGTATGGGAAATGAAAATGCTTAAAAATGTGTGTGTGTGTGTGTGTGTGTGTGTGTGTGTGTGTGTGCGCGCGTTTGTTGTTTTTAAATCAGCTTAGTACCAGACTTTTTTTATCAGGCTCCTTTGGTATCACCATGGAGGCATGATTTCCTTCCTTAAAGAGCCTGGGCTCTAGAGTCAGGCACAGTTGGTTTTCATTCTGCCTCTCACTTTGAGCATGCTCCTTTCTTACTGATAGAGATAGCAGTGTTTCACAGTTGTAAGAGTTAATTGAAATTATTTGTGAAAGGCCTTGCAAGTGCCTCCTCATTTGTAGCTGTTGTCATTAGAGTCCTTTGATTTGACTCAGCTGTAGTGTGAGACTGGGATGTTACTTTATTTTTCAAGTTAGCTTTTATTGAACCCCTTGTTTTCTCCCCACCTTCATGAAATTAAAACTGAATGTTACTTAATTTTTAGTGGGAATTAACAGGTTGAGTTAGTCTAATAGGCACTTCCTTTGTACTTTGGGAATTGAAAATGTTTTTCTTTGGCTTATAGCAAATAGACAGATTGAAATCCTGGAACTAGAAGATCTGGAGAAAGAGTGTTCCTTGGCTCGCATTCGCCTCACTCTAGCTCAGCACGATCCCTCAGCAGTCGCGGTTGCAGGTAGGCATTCAACACCAACAGCACATTTTAGGGCCAGGCAGTGGACATAGTATACTAGATGGGTATTAAAGCATGTCATTGTTATTCTGAGGTATTCATCAAGGAAGCAGTCTTTGGGTTCAGTTCATTTCCATATGCCGTTGGGTGCACTAAGTAGCTCTTTTCCATTTCCGCAGGAAGTTCGTCAGCAGAGGAGATGGTCACTCTCTTGGTTCAGGCTGGCCTCTTTGACACTGCCATAGCACTCTGCCAGACTTTTAAGCTTCCCTTAATGCCAGTCTTTGAGGGACTTGCTTTCAAGTATGTATGCAATTGTCTTTCTGTAATCTTAATTTTGTAACGCAAAAATACTCTACTGTTGCTTAGTGTGAAGCAGTAGTCACACGAGCCGGTATCCTACAAGGCTGCTTTAAAGAACAGTTTTTGTGTAATACACACAATGATTTTTTTTTTTAATCTTGATTTGTAGCTTCTTTTGAGAAATCAGATCTGGCATTCCTGAGCCCACAGGGCCACATGACAGTAGATAACCTGGGTTAAATAGTGGTGTCCATTTAGATAAGGCATATGTTCTCTTCAATCCTTTAGGACATCTAGTGGCCCCTGCCAACATTGTTAAAAAGTACTTCTTATTAAAGTTACATTATACCTAAATATTAGTCAAGTTGTTTGTGAGTTAGAAATAAACCATCAGATTTTTTTTTTTTTGGCTGCGTTGGATTTTCCTTGCTGCATGCGGGCTTTCTCTCTCTAGTTGCAGCGAGCAGGGGCTACTCTTCGTTGCGGTGAGCAGGCTTCTCATTGTGGTAGCTTCTCTTGTTGCAGAGCATGGGCTCTTGCCGCACGGGCTTCAGTAGTTGTGGCACGTGGGCTCAGTAGTTGTGGCTTCCAGGCTCTAGAGCGCAGGCTCAGTAGTTGTGGCGCACGGGCTTAGTTGCTCCACGGCATGTGGGATCTTCCCGGACCAGGGCTCGAACCCATGTCCCCTGCATTGGCAGGCAGATTCTTAACCACTGCGCCACCAGGGAAGCCCACCATCAGAATTTTTCATCATCAATTTTCTCTTGTAAGTAGATAATCTCAACACTTATTAATGGCCTTGTGGGTCATCCAGTTGTGTGGCTGTGAGGAGAGGGAAGAGCCAGTACCCAGGGTGAATTTAGTAATAGACTAGAGCTAAAGTTGTCATCTCGTCTCCAGATTCAGTAGCAAAATAATGTGGTGCTTTTCAGCAAATTAATTTACTCTGTGTGGAACCATTTTCATTGCAGATGCATCAAATTGCAGTTTGGAGGAGAGGCAGCCCAAGCAGAAGCCTGGGCCTGGCTAGCAGCCAATCAGCTCTCATCAGTCATCACCACTAAGGAGTCTAGGTATAGCCCTAGTCTTCATCCAACCCTGCAAGGGCTTACCCTCCATATCCTTCCCCAGTGTCTACCTGAATGTACTTTAGTGTCTTCAAAATCCTTCTCTAACAACCCTAACCCTCAGTAAACTTCCCTTTCCTGAATTGCATATTTATAATTTGTATTATGCAGCTTAGCACTTTAGAATTATAGCATTTTACAGTCTTGAAGTCTTCTGACATTATTTTTCAAACCCTAAATTAACACCGGAATTACTATCAAAGTACAGATTACAAGATATCACCCTAATCTTCTAAATCAGAACTACTGCATGATTCTAATGCTGGATCAGGTTTGGAAATAGTGGTCTGAGCCAATTTCCTTGTTTTAGAAATCTGGAACAAACAAGTAAAGTGAATTGTTTAGTTGAGTTAATATGTGGTTATTGGGAAATACAAGAATCCAAGTCATCTAGTTTCTAGTACCACCCCTAAGTCACATTGGCCCTAATAATGTTAGTTGTCATTTAGCTGTATCATCAGTTCTGTTGTGAGTGTCTATAAAGATTTTTTCCATGTAAATACATGTTTTGAATGGTACTATAATTATCTATTAAGAATCTGGAACTCAAAGTCCTTTCTCCTTTTATCAAGTGCTACAGATGAAGCATGGAGGCTATTATCAACTTACCTGGAAAAGTACAAAGTCCAGAATAACTTATATCACCACTGTGTAATCAACAAGCTCTTGTCTCATGGAGTGCCTCTGCCTAACTGGCTTATAAACAGTTATAAGGTAAGTGGTATCTTGACTTGTAGAGAGTGAGAACCTGGTCTTTATCATCCTGAATAACTTCATGAGATGATTAAAAAGGAAAAGATAGAGTGACAATTTATGGAAATATACCGACTTATATACTTACAGCTTCTCAGTCTTAGCTAAAAACAGTTTACTTCAGTCCTGTGAAGTACTGGGTGTTTAGATTTAAAGTTCTCCGTGTTGGTGATTAAGTTAATGCATGCTTGTGTGCTCACTGAACAATGAGTATGTATTTAGAACTATGAGTATATATGGAACACAGCATTCACTATTCATTACTCAAAAGATTCACAGGAGTGAGTGGAATTCTTTTCAGTCTACTGTTGTAGTTTATCTTATGACGGGGCCGAAAGCAAGCCCGTCACACGAGATGAACTGTGCCGAAGCACAGCAGTAGAGGGCTGCCGCTCGCTCAGGCGAAACAGCGCCGTCTGTCCTGCTGTGGTAGCTTTTATTAAAGCATTATCTAGGTTTACATTTTAAGACTTATTTTCTTAACATTCCAGAAATGCCAAAGCAGCAACATATGTTTCTATTGATTATACAAGCAATAAGGGCTTTCTTGAAAACGTGCCGCGCTTCGTCCTTGAGCGCAAAAGCAGCACAAGGTTCCCGCCATTATTCTGATTATACTGAAGCAGCACAAGGACATTTCCTTGCGTTCCCACCACTCTGATTATACGGAGGACATCTCATGGATCAGTGCCCAAAGCACTCAATGCTTCTTCGCAGGCCCCCGGTTTGCCGGGAGGGCGGCTCATGGGCCACGTCTCCTTTCCATGTCCTCAGTTATTCCACTACATTCTACAACAGTGTTTCAGTTTCTGTCAAAATTGGGTCCTTGGGCCACCTGCATTAAATTATTTTGATGGTGGGCTTCTTCAAAATATAGATTCCTGGGCTCCATCCCAGACTTACAGAATCAAATTACCTTGGAGTTGGGATCCAGGATCTATATTTTAACAAGGTCATGGTTTGATTTGATGCATGCTGTTTGAGAACTACTGTACCTGAAATACACTGGGCACAATAGGAAAAGAGAATATAAAGCTTAAGAAAGTTAACCTATTTTTTTAAGTTAGAAAGTAGAGAAAGCAGCTAAGATGGTAAAAGTTAAGACTGTGATCAAATCAGAATATAGAAAGCATAATTGACATAATTAGGAGAGGCCTTCCAAACTGAGGCTGTATCACTTTTCTCTCACCCTGAGTTAAATACAAATGTAATTCAAGCATTTAAAGTTGATGATTCTTTTAACTTCTTTCTCATTTGTCATTCGTATGTTTCTGAGAATTAATGTGACTATGTTATCTCTGGTATTCAGCATTTCTGGGAAGGTTTGTTGACTTACTACTGTGGAAACGAATTAGGAAAGAATTAAAATGTGTCTTAGATCACAGAACAGGTGAGGAAGGGCACTTAACAGAAAGGGCCTCACAAGGTGCTCAGAGGTAACTGGGCTCTTGGGAATCTGACCCTCATCCCAAGATAAGTAAACCAAGGTGTTTGTTTATTTATAATGAAAAGTATAAATGCCAGGGAATCAGACACTCAACATCCTTTGGTCCATGCCCAGGTAAGATGGAAATTGGTAAATGTTCTTAATCACTAACTTTTTACAGAAGGTTGATGCTGCTGAGTTGCTCCGTCTCTACTTAAACTATGACCTTTTAGAAGAAGCTGTGGATTTGGTTTCAGAATATGTGGATGCTGTATTGGGAAAAGGACATCAGTACTTTGGAATTGAGGTAGCCTTGTGTCCACGTTTCCTTTTAATTCTGTATTATCACACTTTACTTTTCCAAAGTTTTTTCAGATAATTTACATCTAAATTTCAGACTGGAAATAGTATCGTTCATTGACAATTTAGAGAAGAGTTTTGTTGAGTGTGTTTATCCCTAATCAGCCTTAGCCCTACTTTAAGATAAAAGATGATATGAATTTAAAAATACATTTGATTTAACTAAGAAAAGGACCAGTTCCCCAGTTGAAAAGAGATGCGGGGTTCCAGTCCTGTACCGTGTGCACACGTGTGTGTGCACAGATGCGTGCATACACACACAATTTCTTGTTGTGAAAACAAGTAAAGCATTTCATGTTATCGAATCCTGTGGAAGTAGCTACCCAGAAGAAATGGTCCGCTTTTCAGATTTTCTTCAAATAATAGGTATTTTTCTTTCCAGTTTCCACTGTCTGCAACAGCTCCAATGGTGTGGCTCCCATACTCTTCCATTGATCAGCTTCTCCAGGCTCTGGGAGAGAACAGTGCCAACAGTCACAACATTGCAGTGAGTAAATCCTCTCCTGCGGCATTTTATATAAGCCCTTGCATTAGCAGTTACACCTTAAAGCTTGCTTTTCTGGTTCTCAAGGATTAAGGAGAGGGCAGAAGCCATTTATTGCCCTTCACATGCTGCCCAATCCCTTTATGAGATGATTAGTTAAATCAGATATAACCTCTCTGGTTCTGGGAAGAGAGCTAATAAAGCTTTTATTAAAAATACTGGTATGATTTGCATATTTAGAAGTTCGTCAGGGAAACAGGGTTGGAGTATTGTATATAGCAGAGAAGTCCAGTTATATCAGTGGAGTCACAGAGCAGACTCCTATACCGAATGGTGGTTAAATGAAGCCCAGTGGCTAACAACTTTATTAGGGGAATCTGGTTGCTGAAGTCAGTGATCGATAACTTCAGTCTTTTTCAGTCCTTGACCTATTCTCCAGTGGTTCCCTTCTTTTCTCCTACAGCTGTCCCAGAAAATACTTGACAAATTGGAGGACTACCAGCAAAAAGTTGATAAGGCAACACGGGATTTATTATATCGTCGGAACTTGTGATCTGGATGGTTGCCCAGCCTTTGTAACTGCTTGGTGCCTCTTAGGGCTTAAGACTTTACCCAACAGGAAACCTGTACTCCAGGCCGGTTTTTATACCTGTAAGTGATGTGTACAACAGTCAAGTCTGCATTCTGCACAAGAAAGAAGGGCAGATGAGTCACAGGACCTGTGCTTGCTGGTGGTGCTAACACACAGTTTCTGGTTTTCAACCTTGGTCTCAGACAGCTGCTTTTGTATATGATTCACAAGCTTTTTTAGAGTTTATATTTTTTTAAACTACCGAAGACATTCTTTATCTGAAAATTAAAACTCACCTACACTTTCCAAAACAGCTGATGGTTGTTGGTTCGTTGTAGCTGACCACCAAAAGCAGTCACCGCAAATCCTTTCATTCTTCCCTATCACTTTTTGTATTTCAGTGGAATTATTTTGGTCCAGAACTGACATGTATTTTCTGTATTGCAAACAGAGGCTAATGATTTTACATACCCTTTTCATTATTTATTGTGGAGTTTTTTTATGATCTCCAATAAAGTATTAAGTAATTTGCCTAGATTAAGCCTAAAGTGATGACCAGCTGTTAAGGAAGATATCTTTTTTTTTTTTTTAAGGAAGATATCTTGAATCTGGTTCTGAGGCTAAAGTGGAATAAACTCTTAGCTAAGAAAAAATTGAAAATTTATCATCTGTAAAAGTAATACATTTTCAAAGTAAATTCCATTAACCTCTATGATTTATGATAATCAAGCTGGACTTGATCATACAGGCAGTCTAATAACGTACTGGACCAAAATATAAACTTTCCTCTTCAGATTCAGAGGCATTCATGGCCACAAATTCGGGGGGACGTGAAAAAATAAACTCTTGAATTTTATTCTGTATATTAAAATTTATCTTTTAAGGAAACCATCTGTATAGTACTTGCTTATATGCCCTTTGATCTTTCTTGAGTTGTTCATAAGCATTTAATTTTTATGTCAATACCATATTTACATTATATATTTTAAACAACAGTGTGAGTTTCCCTGTGGTACTATTATTGGTAGATATTGCGGCATGTGACTCTTTCTTCACATTATCTCTGCCACGATCAATGTGAAGTGTTTGATGCAATTAGGGGCCACAAGATGTCTTGCCTTTCCAGCTCCATAAACTTGTGGCTTACAACTGTAGCGAGAAATATATTTTGACCTGTATACATATATATAACCAAGAGAAAACTTTCACAAAATATGTATCCTCACTTGATATATTTTCATGAGTGACTAATGGATGATAACCTACAGCCTGAAAATGTCAAACCCTCTTGTAGCCATTTCTGAAAGATAAGAAGTAGCTCAAGACTGGCCCTGTTGCAGAAAGCTGTTCATTTGCATTGTTGATCAAAGCAGTGGTTTCCATGGTGGCAGTTCATAAGACACTGACCAGCTTTTCCTGTCCTCACTATTTTAGTTCAAGACCTAGAACTCATGCTGGAGCCAGCCCAGCTCTTCTGTCAATTTTCTTCCACCTTCCTCACTTTGAAATCCAACCAGAACAGAAAGAAGGTGTCCACATTCTTTCACTTCACTTTTCTCATCACTTTGAGTCTGCAGTTTCGTTTTCTGGACCATGTGATGTATTAATAGCATCGTCTTTCCTTGTGTTTTCCAACTCTGGCAATTTTCTGATTACAAATTGCTATTAAAAGGGGTCCCTTCTTTTTTAGTGCTTAACTACCATTAAATAAAGGTGTGACTCTTGGAGGAAAACTTCATAGTTCTTAAATAATTTAGCATAATGGAACTAGTAAGGTTACACCTTTCCAGCCTGTGACAATAAAAGTAGGTACCATTTCTGTTAATAATAGAGTTTATGGCACACAGAGTTTCATATTGACCATTCTTACCAAGTTTATTGCTATGATTTTCGTGATCTAAGAAAGCTTATTTGTTCTACAGTGCCGCCCATCAGTGAACACATTCTAGGTAACAGAATTAGCCTAATTTACCTCAACCTGATAATACTTTTATTTTCTACTAGAACACAGTATATATTATAGAAAATTCTAACATTTCTTTTTTTAAATTTTATTTATTTATTTTTGGCTGTGGTGGGCCTTTGTTTCTGTGCAAGGGCTTTAGTTGCGGCGAGCGGGGCCCACTCTTCATCGCGGTGCGCAGGCCTCTCACTGTCGCGGCCTCTCTTGTTGCAGAGCACAGGCTCCAGACGCGCAGGCTCAGTAGTTGTGGCTCACGGGCCTAGTTGCTCCACGGCACTTACATTTCTTTTAATCTTCACAGCTCTTTCCAATTTTGTACCTAAAAACAAAGATAGTCCTGCATTATTTTTTAATATAATCGGCTCATCAACCCTAAGCCACAAGAATATACCTTCCTGTGTCTGCACAGAACTCCAACATCAAAAGACATTTATTGTTCAAATGACTTATGCCAGTTTCTAGAGACTAAAAGTAGGTATTTCTTCCAGTAAATGAGGCTTCATGGTTTAAATGAACTTCCATGAAACACACAAGGTCAAATAATGTGGTATAATAAAGAGTATATCTGATCTTTTCCCCCTATTTCTGGCATAGAGATTATAGAACCCTTGTAGTTTCCTGAGTGAAAGAAGTCTTTGTTATGCTAATAAGGTGACTCTTGGCAGGGGGGCCCTTAGATAGCTTCAGGATAGGGCTAGTCCCTAGGAAGACCCACCCTGTGATGGTGAATATAGGGTTAGAACTTTGGGCCAGAAGGACAGGGCAGGGGACTTGAGATTGAGTTCAGTCACAGTCACAGTGGCCAGTGAGTCAATCAACCATGCCTATGCAATCAAGTCCCAGTAAAAACTGGACACCAAGGCTGAATAGAGCTTCCTGGTTGGAGAACACATTAATGTGTTGGGAAGGTGACATGACGACTCCACAGAGAGACAGCATGGGAGCTCTGTGCTCCCTCCCACACCTCACCTTGTATCTTTTTTTTTTAAATAAATATTTGGCTGCGCTGGGTCTTAGTTGTGGTGTGTGGAATCCTCATTGCCATGTTCAGGATCTTTTAGTTGCAGCATGTGGGATCCAGCTCCCTGACCAGGATTGAACCTGGGCCCCCTGCATTGGGAACGCAGAGTCCCAACCACTGGACCACCAGGGAAGTCCCTCACCTTGTGTCCTTTATAATAAAACTGGAATCATAATTATAGTGCTTTCCTGAGTTCTGTGAATGCTTCTAAAGAATTCAAAAATGTGAGGAGGTCGTGGGAACCCGATATTATAGCCAGAAAGAAGTGTGAGTGGCATGGGGACCTCATGTGGAGCTGGCTTCTGTAGTAAGGGCAGTCTTGTGTGGGACTGAGCCCTTAAACCTGATTGTTACCTCTTGGGGCTTATCCTCAGAATTGAATTGATCAAAGTACACCCAGTTGGGAGTGAGACAATAAATGACTGTTGACCTAAAAAATATATACTGCCAGTTATTTCTCCAGCAAAGATAGATTTATTCGGAATCATCAGACAATTGCAATCCAGGGTCTTGCAACCATGGCATGCCATGTGCAAGTCCCCCCAGGGCAAGGGAAGGAGCCGGGGAAGATGGTAGAGCTATAGTAAACAAAGCACATGGCTTTTCATTGGCTGAGTCCTTGCTAGGAAAGAAGAGTTTTCTTCCTATTGAGCTCTGCTATCATCCCAGGGCATGAGAGCTCCCAGTCCTAGTCTCCCAAGACTATTTGAATTTTCCTTTTTTTTTTTTCTTTTACATTTATTTATTTTTGGCTGCGTTGGGTTTTCATTGCTGCACACGGGCTTTCTCTAGTTGTGGCGAGCGGGGGCTACTCTTCATTGCGGTGAGCCAGTTCTTATTGCGGTGGCTTCTCTTGTTGCAGAGCACGGGCTCTAGGCACATGGGCTTCAGTAGTTGTGGCATGCAGTCTCAGTAGTTGTGGCTCGCGGGCTCTAGAGTGCAGGCTCAGTAGTTGGGGCGCATGGGCTTAGTTGCTCCGCGGCATGTGGGATCTTCCCAGACCAGGGCTCGAACCCGTGTCCCCTGCATTGGCAGGCGGATTCTTCACCACTGTGCCACCAGGGAAGTCTGAGGTTTCAGTTTATTAATTTCTTACATGATAAAATTTAGATGAATTAACACACACAACCCTAAAACTTCATTCTACACTGCTGAAGCTGGGATTTCTGTGGACAGTCTTCCTCCACAGCATATCTCATGTTGAAGCTCCAAAAGCCAGAGCTTTAATATGGATTAGGAAGGTTGGCTTTTGAAATTAACATCAAATACAGAGTAAAGACATCGCCCACCAGTTGTGATTATAACTAAATATATTTGAAAATGCATGTTTATTTAAATGATTGTTCTTCCCAGGTTTCACTTGTCAAATGTAAGCTCTGATAATTTGATTTTACTAATTCCAGAGCTGTTTAGGTCCCTGGCAATCAAAGAGAAGGCCTAATTTTTCTTTAAAGGGAGTGACTGACCATGTTTACTCACCCTGTGTGGAGACATAAAAAAAAAAAAGCCAGATAAGTAGTTTAGGTTTTGTAGTCTACACAGTTCTCTGTCACATATTCTTTTTTTTAAATTGATTACTTATTGAAGTATAATGGATTTACAATGTTGTGTTAATTACCGCTACACAGCAAAGTGTTTCAGTTATACATACATACATGTATATATAAACATACATATACACATTCTTTTTATACTCTTTACCATCATGGTTTATCACAGGATTTTTTTTTTTTTTTTTTTTGGCTGTGTTGGATCTTCCTTGCAGTGCCCAGCCTTCCCATTGCAGTGGCTTCTCTTGTTATGGAGCACAGGCTCTAGGTGCAAGGGCTTCAGTAGTTGAAGCACACGGGCTTCAGTAGTTGCAGCATGTGGGCTCAGTAGCCGTGGCACACGGGCTTAGTTGCTCCGCGGCATGAGGGATCTTCCCGGACCAGGGCTTGGACCCGTGTCCCCTGCATTGGCAGGTGGATTCTTAACCACTGCACCACCAGGGCAGTCCTCTGTCAGACATTCTTTTGTTTTGTTTGTTCAACCCTTTAAAAGGTAGGCATGGGACTTCCCCAGTGGCCCAGTGGTTAAGACACCATGCTTCCACTACAGGGGCGTGGGTTCAGTCCCTGGTTGGGGGAAGTAAGATCCCACATGCCATGCTGCGCAGCCAAAAAAAAAATTTTTTTAAATAAATAAATAAAAAGCAGGCGTAATTTAGCCATGATTTGTCCATTCTTGGTTCAGATCCTAATACCTTCTCTGAGGCCAAGAACAGTAAAACATGTCTCTAAAGCCAGTGGTTCTCAACCCTGGTTAAGCATTAAAATAGAGCTTTTTAAAATAAAATTGAGATGAGCCCTGCACTCTCAGCCCTGATTCAGATTCTTATATTGCTTTAATACCCTCCAGATGGTTCTCTAAACAGCTGGGGTCGAGAACCCTGGCTACAAACATTAACAGCTACCTCCAAAAATATAAATTTCCCCCAAGGAAAACAGCCTTTCACATTTCTATGCATTGTGGTTTAGCTCATAATCTCACTTGTTTACAGCCAGTTTTACAATAGGATCTAGTAATAATAGCTACTATAGAATAATTGCTTACTTTGTTCCTGGCTGCATTGCAAAGAGCTTAAAACTATGATGTAATTTAAACTTCACAACAACTCTATGGATACTATCACTAACATTTCACAGCTGCAGAAACAAGTTTAGGGATGTTAAGAAACTTGTGAGAGGGCTTCCCTGGTGGCACAGTGGTTAAGAATCTGCCTGCCAATGTAGGAGGCACGGGTTCGAGCCCTGGTCCGGGAAGATCCCACATGCCGCGGAGCAGCTAAGCCCGTGCACCCCAACTACTGAGCCTGTGCTCTAGAACCCAAGAGCCACAACTACTGAGCCCGCACGCCTAGAGCCCATGCTCTGCAACAAGAGAAGCCACCGCAATGAGAAGCCTGCACACCACAACTAGAGAAAGCCCGCATGCAGCAACGAAGACCCAACACAGCCAAAAATAAATGAAATTTGTTTTAAAAAAAAGAAACTTGTCATAGCAATCACATCTGGAAGGTGCTGGGGTTGAGCTTTGAATCCAGATGTTTGGCTTCAAAACTCCTATGTACAACTACTGTGTATCAACTACTTCTTTTAATAAATAAAAAAAGAAAGGAAGAGAGAAAGAAATCATTGGTGACAGCTTCAAAACAGCATATTCTCCCCTGCTTCTAGCTGTTAATTTTTCAGAAGTCTTGGGAGTCTAATTTCAAACCACTCTAATCCAGATATTCCTCCCATAGGTAAGAAAAGGAAAGAACTCTTGCTACTTATTTCTAGTTTGTATATATTCAAGCACTATATTCATTCAAAAGCTGAGTGTGTTCCAGAAAGTGCATTTCAATACTGGCAACAAAACAGACAAGTCACTGCTTTCATGGCTTTTGCACTCAGCAACCAATTTAAGGGTTCATCTATAAATGCGGAATATGATCTATAAATTAGGAATAATGATATCTACCCTATAAAGTTGTGAGAATCAAATGCAATTCTACATATAAAGTCCTTAGACGGTACCCGACACATAGTAAGTGGTCAATAAATGTTACATATTATTAACATGCTCTAGCAAGAACTGAGTGAGCGCTGGGAATATAAAAATATATACCACTGGGGACCTCCCTGGCTGTCCAGTGGTTAAGACTCTGAGCTTCCAATGTAGGGGGCGTGGGTTCAATCCCTGGTGGGAGGTGCGGCCAAAAATATACCACTGGATTTCTTAAACTCAATTTAGAAGTGGGAGACGAGTATCAACGGTAAGTCAAGTTGCTAGGGAGGGGCTCAGCATTGAGATAAAAGGTTCAGAGATGTTATGCCTGCAATGGGTCTTGAGGAAGGAAAATAATTTTGCCACACGGTGCCGTAGTTTTTCCAACCAGTGTGAAGGAATAAAAGTTAGAAAACCGCTCCGAGTGGCTGGCTCCAGAATGGGACAGGGGAGAGGACAGTGCTAAAGGAAGATAAACCTATGAAAGCGGCCACGTTCGGAAGGCTCCTGTATCCCATCACAATTTAGGCTCTACCCTCGTATGCACTATGTCGTGATATTTTTCCACTTGATAAGCCACACGATGAGACGTCATCTTCGTGCCCCAAGAAAAAATTCACAAAACCATAAAAGACCTACTATTTTACCTAATGTTCGATGTTATATCCAAAGTAAGCCACAATAATCAGGGCGAAACTTGGGAGAGGGCCTGGAAACCAGCACACCTTCCTAGACGACAAACGACAAGAAACACATAGGCAAGAACGGGTACAAAATGGAGGACAGGACGGTAGAGAAAAGACTCCGCAAAAACCGCATGGGTGGAGCCTGACGTAATTGGAAGCAAATCTAAACTCACATCCTTCCGTACTATTCGCTTGACTCTGACCCCTTTTCCTTGTCCATTGGCTACCGGGTTCTTCAATGTGTCAAAACAGCCAATCGCCTAGCCCCGTGGGTAAAGTCCTCCTTCCCCCCCGGGGGAGGAGCCAGAAGAGTGTACGGGGCCCAAGGCGCTTGCGCGGGCGCACGCTCCGCCGGTTAAAAGCGGATCCTTCTAGGAGGCGGTGTCGCATTGTATGAATATTGATTACGCAGCGTCGCGCCGAACGCCCGCCCCTCTAGGTTGCCCGACGCTCGCAGCTCGCGCTTGGGCTCGCGATGGGGAAGAAGTCCCGGGCGGTACCCGGCCGTAGGCCGATCCTGCAGCTCTCTCCGCCAGGTCCGCGGAGCAGCACGCCGGGCCGGGACCCAGAGCCGGAACCCGACACCGAGCCGGACTCGGCGGCGGCGGCGGCGGCGCCCAGCCAGCCAGCCCCGGCGGCGCCGACGACGACGACCGCGGTCACTGCCGCCGCGGCTCCGGACGACTCACCTTCAGAAGGTAAGCGTGCGCGAGGGGCCGCGGCGCCTAGGTGGGGCGTCCGAAACTCGAGCTCGGGGCTCGCGGCCTAGGCCTCTCGGGCGAGTCCTAGGAGTCAGAGAAACCCGGGCGGGCGGCGTCCGCATCCGAGGCCTTTTTGCGTGCGGCCTGCGGTGAGGACGGCTGTGAGCCCAAAGCTGCGGAAGGGGCGGCGGAGCCGTGTGCGCCCGGCCGGAGCCGACCCAGAGGCGCCATCTCTGGTGCAGGGATTGGCCCGGGCGCCCAGTCTGCTCAACGTCTATTCTTGGCTTTGAATAACTTACGGGGTAAATGTGAGAGTATGCGTTTCCGCGTCCTAGGCTTGGTGACCGTGGAACCTGCCGTTTCCTACACGGCATCGGCTTTTCCTTTTCGTTTTTGTTGAAATTGAGAGAGACCCTTTAGAAGTGAGCATACCATTTTTATTATGCCAGCTAAAATGTAAGTAACCCCTAGTTGGAAGGTTTCCCAAAAATCCCTGGAGAGGTGGTGTTTGTGGGTTCCCAAGTACTTGTGTTTATCCCTAGAATGGTACTTGGGTTAAGAATAACCGGACTGGGCTATACTGCAGGGGCCAGACGCCGGAAAAGCCCCGACCATTTCAGGTTTAAAAAACAAAAAAAAATCACGTTGGGTGGCTCTTGCGAAAAAAATGCTCTAGTTGTGCTTTTCGTAAAAGCCTTCTGGTAGCCAGGAGAAGATTTATTCTGTGTGTGTATTTTAACTTTGGATTATTTCAGATGTAATTTTTATATACGGTGTTTAAATTCTTAATGTTAAAGCCACTAGGCAGATGGAAGATTCTAGTTATACTGGTTTTCTTTATTTGGGTTAGTGATGAGTTACAGCTACCCTGTTTTGATGAAATCTAGACTTGAGACGTCACAGATTGTTTTGTCACCTGTATAGTTTTTTCTGTGTTCCATCGTCTGACTGTAGTTTTCTTTTGTTTGCTTTTTTAACTCCAGATGAACAGGAGGTGGTGGTGGAGGTTCCTAGAGTTCAGAATCCTCCCAAACCAGTCATGACCACCAGGCCCACTGCCGTTAAAGCAACAGGTATAGTTTTTTTTTCGTCTTTTCTACATTAGGATCAAACCGTGTTTGTATATAGTGTTTTGATGAATGTTTCAGTGTTGCTAATTTATATTCCTCCCATAAAATGGAAATTTTAAATCTTTGTGAGGGCTTGTTGGTATATATACTTTAACCAATGTAAAAAAATTTTTATTTATTTATTTGTTTATGGCTGCGTTGGGTCTTCATTGCTGCGCACGGGCTTTCTCTAGTTGCAGGGAGCGGGGGCTCCTCTTCGTTGTGGTGCACAGGCCTCTCACTGCGGTGCCTTCTCTTGTTGCAGAGCACGGGCTCTAGGCACGCGGGCTTCGGTAGTTGTGGTGCGTGGGCTCTAGAGCGCAGGCTCAGTAGTTGTGGCACACGGGCTTAGTTGCTCCGCGGCATGTGGGAATCTTCCCAGACCGGGACTGAAACCCATGTCCCCTGCATTGGCAGGCGGATTCTTAACCGCTGCGACACCAGGGAAGTCCCTTAACCAATGTAAAATTTGCTGTTCCTTTTCTCTGTACCCAAATTACTTTGTACTACTTTTTCTACTGATGCTATTTTGTAACTAGTTTTCTAGCTCCCCATTATCTTGGCATTCTTTAGGGACACCAACAGTGTCTTTTCATTGTGTTATTTCTCTAACACACAGCTTTGATTGGTACCTAGCAAATGTTTGTGCAGCTGACAATTGCTCTTATTGATTATTTTTTAAGCATGAAGGAATATTTGCAGTGATGGTTTTGTAGACAAACCTGGGTTCAAATCACCACTCTGGCATTCATACTAAAACCTCAGGACATCATTTATCTGTAAAATAGATCTTACAGCCCTAAGTTATTTTGATGATTAAATTGAACAATATATATAAGTTTCTAACACAGCAAGTGCCAAGAATGTTAGTTTTCTCTGCTCTTTATGTATCTTGAAAGATTAAAATATGTTTTGATACTAAATATTCTATAATTGGTAGTAATTCTCTTCTTCTGAATTTGCAGGACTTTTTGTACTATGTGACACCTGAAATAATAGATGCTTGTTCCCCCCTACCCCGTATTTGCCACTTAAAAAAAAGTATGGGTTGGAAAAGGTAAAACCACATTGTGAGAGAAATTTCAGAACTAGGAAATAGCATTTTGTATTTGTAAACTACATATATTATTACATTTGGGTCTTCTAAGGATTATGTGCAATGGGTAGAATTTAAATGTTCTACAAGAAATTTCCTTGGTTGCAGTGTCAGTCAGCACTTCAGACCTTTATGTGCCTTGTGAACAGAACTGTTTTCATTCTGTTCAGCTTCATCCTGCGGCATAAGAATATATCAGCTTTACACTCCATCCCTCCCCACTGCCGTTGGCAACCACAGGTCTGTTCTCTATGTCAGTGAGTCTGTTTCGTAGGTAGGTTCATTTGTGTCATATTTTGGATTCCACATATAGGTGATATCATGTAGTGTTTGTCTCTTTCTGACTTGCTTCACTTAGTATGATGGTCTCTAGTTCCATCCATGTTGCTGCGAATGGCATTATTTTTTTTAATTTTTTTTTTTTATTGCGGTGCGCGGGCCCCTCACCGCTGTGGCTCCTCCCGTTGCGGAGCACAGGCTCCGGGCGCACAGGCCCGGCGGCCATGGCACACGGGCCCAGCCGCTCTGCGGCATGCGGGATCCTCCTGGACCGGGGTGCGAACCTGCATCCCCTGCATCGGCGGGCGGACCCTCGACCACTGCGCCACCAGGGAAGCCCCCTTTTTTTTTTTTTTTAATAGCTGAGTGGTATTGCATTGTATATATGTGCCACATATTCTTTATCCATTCTTCTGTCAATGGACATTTAGGTTTTTCAGATATTCTGTTTCTTCTTGACTCAATTTTGGTTATTTGCATCTTTCTAGGAATTTGTCTGTTTTAACAAAGTTGTCTATTTGTTGCTATAATTAGTTCAGAATATTCTCTCATAATCTGTAAGGTCAGTTATGAAGTCCATTCTTTCATTTCTGGCTTTGGTAATTTGTGTCTTGTCTCTTATTTTTTTTGGTTAATATAGCTAAGTTTTGTCAATTTTGTTGGCCTTTTCTCAGCATGAAATTTGGTTTCGTTGATTATCTCTATTAATTTTTTTGTGTCATTGATTTTTGCTTTTAATATTTATCATTTCTTTCCTTCTATTTGCTTTATAATTGTTTGCTCATTTTTTCTAGTTTCCTATGGTGAACGCTTGAGTTGTTGGGTTGAGATACCTTTTTTCTTTTTTGACTTAAGGCAATAAATTCTCCTCTAAGCAAAAAAAAAGAAAAAAAAGAATATATCAGCTTTATTCATTTCTTACTTACTAGTTGGTATACGCATAGGAAAAAGTTTAACGAAAACAAAAGGGAAGCAATTTTCCATTATTATTTGCATGGCTTTGTGAAACTGTAGATACTCAAGAATTGATATATATATATGTATATATTTTTAAAATTAATTTATTTTATTTATTTTTGGCTGCGTTGGGTCTTCATTGCTGTACCCGGGCTTTCTCTAGTTGCGGCGAGCGGGGGCTACTCTTTGTTGCAGTACACGGGCTTCTCATTGCAGTGGCTTCTCTTGTGATGCATGGGCTCTAGAGCGCAGGCTCAGTAGTTGTGGCCTACGGGCTTAGTTGCTCCACGGCACCGTGGGATCTTCCCGGACCAGGGCTTGAACCCGTGTTCCCTGCATTGGCAGATGGATTCTTAACCACTGCGCCACCAGGGAAGTCCCTTGATATATTTTTTTAAAGATGATTTTAGTTAAAGAATTTACTTTTATCACTATAAACGTGCTGAATTTCTTTGCACAAAAATGAAATTTAAATTTTAAGTTATTAAAGTATGCTTTTATAATATAGTAGAGAAGCATATGTTGTATTTTTATGCTAACAGATATTATGGTAAATGCATGTGAAGTTATCTAAGGGAAAATTTAGAATAAGTTCTGTTAAATTAGGCCAACAGACTACCATGATAGTCAACAGTATTTAAGCATCTTCTAGAAAAGGGTATTTAATGTGGTTCCATAGATGAGTCAGACATCTGTGAATCCCCTGAAATTGCACACTCAAGTGTGTCTTCCTGAGAGAAGGTCCACAACTTTTATCATTTTGATTGTTAATAGCTTTCTGTGACCAAAAGAGTTAAAAATCACTGTTCAGTGTTATGAGGAAATAGAGTTTCTAAGGGGCATAAGGCACAGTTACTGTTTGAAGCTTATCAGGAAAGTAAAGTATATATCTAAGAAATAAATAATTTGCTGCCCGATATCATTAGTTAATTTGCAAATTGTGTGGCACCATCCATTAGAGGTAAGCATATTGAGGTTTGAGGAGTCAGTGCTCCTCAAAAAAGACTGCTAAGGACTGGCTCTGAAGACTGGCCTTGTTTCCTCTGGCTTCATTTAGCAACAGCTTCTCAGTAGTAGTCTAGAAGCCTGGTCCTGTGAAGCTTTTGGCTTTCTAAGATTATGCAATTTTGTATAGTATTGTGAGATTTTTTTTTTAGTGTTATTCTAAATGCATACCTGTTTTTATTAATGTATAGACTAAATTTTCAGAGATGTAATTAGAACTTGTTTCATGCCTTGATTTTATCTTTTATTCCTTTAGAGTTACCTTTTGTCCCCTTAACATCATTTTATGTAATCCCATAATGGTCTGATTAATCATGAAGTGATATTGCATCTGGCACTATGCTGTAATTTGCTTTTCCTGTCCCCTGTTTGAGAGCATTTGAGTTGTTTACAGTTTTTGGTTATTTAAATAAAAGCTTTGTGCAAAAAATTTTTTGTAATTATTTCTTAGGGTTATATTCTCAGAGATGAGATTATCTAGCTATAAGAAACTTTGAGAGTTTTGTAGTTCTTGGTATATGTTACCAGATTGTTCTTAAATATTGTATCAGTTTATGGTGTCACTAACAGTATTAAGTATGTGTCTTTCCCCCAAATGCTGCGTTTAATCGTTTTCATTTACTTTGCTATTTAATTGTCATTATGTTATCAGGAGTTTGGAAGAGGTTTTAAGTGTGTAATATGAAAAGCTCTGAGTTGAAGAGAAAAAGACTAGGTGGAGCCTTGGCTAAACCTTTTTTAAAAAAATAAATTTATTTATTTTATTTATTTATTTTTGGCTGCATTGGGTCTTCGTTGCTGCCCGCTGTCTTTCTCTAGTTGCGGGGAGCGGGGGGCTACTCTTTGTTGCGGTGCGCTGGCTTCTGACTGCGGTGGCTTCTCTTGTTGCAGAGCACGGGCTCTAGGCGCACAGGCCCAGTAGTTGTGGCACACAGGCTTAGTTGTTCCGCGGCGTGTGGGATCTTCCCGGACGAGGGTTTGAACCCGGGTCCCCTGCGTTGGCAGGCGGATTCTTAACCACTGCGCCACGAGGGAAGCCCTTGGCTAAACCTATTGCCCTAGAGACCCACTCTGAGCCTGGGGAATTACCCCTGCTTGGGAATTTTGTAGTCAAAATTCCACACGGCTCACCTGGTTGGAACCTTTTATCAAAAGATATAGAATTAAAGAACTAAGGCCAGTGATTATTATTGTCTCTGAACTAAGAAGTGTGTTTATATAAAAATATAAATTTCCCATCCTCCGCCTTCCCTGAAAAACCCATCAGTGCTGAATACTAAAATGCAGATTTTTTCTGTACAGAAATGTCTTATGTAGTTCTATCTTTATCTCTTGTTCAGAAAATGTGGAAAATTGACTGGTATGACCCCACCCCCAAAATGAGATATAATATATTTGGTAACTGGAGATACTGTGAAATATCCATTTAAGAATCTTCCTAATCAGTTTAAAATAGTATTTTGGAAATTGATAGTGTAACAACTTAGCTATATACTAAAAAAATAATGAAGGTGAGATTTATGTGGCTAAAACAATGAATGTGAACTTTTGTATGATAAATGAAGCAGTTTGTGTTCATGTTTAGGTGAATCCATGAATTTGTTTACAGAATTATGACAGAGAAAACTAGGTTTTACCTCCTGATAAATCTGTTCAGTTACCAAGGCACTGGAAAATTTAGTCTTATTAATAGCTGCAAAGTCTAGCTAGACTTAAATATTTCATATACCTATTATAATAAAATGATATATGAAGAGGGTATATATGCTCACTTAATTGTAATATTAGAGTAGCCACAGGTGATACAAAAGGAAATGGCATAAACATTGATCAACTAGTAAAAAAGCGTATCATTTCAGTTTTTTTTTTTTAAGAAGGAAATTGCATTGCAGCATCACAGAGGCCATACCTAATACCATTTGAGTGGGAATTTTGGTTTTAGCTGGGTCTTTGTTTAGCTGGGTATTTGTTGCTAACCTAGCATGTTAGGTTCTGTTTTAATTTGTCACTTCTTTTTTGAGGAAAAAAAATCATTGAAAAAGAGCTTTGTTTTTCACTTTGAAAATCTCCTTGTTTCATTTACTAAACCCTAATTGGTTTACTTGTTTGAGATGGACACGTAAAACAACAAATTCTAAAATCAGGATCTACTATGTGTTATTTTGACAGAGGGAGTATGAGGTTGAATAATTGAGCATATATTTTGAAAAGGATGTCAGGTTGCTATGCAGATTGATTTTTTTTTTTTTTTTTTTTCAGATTGATTTTATTAGCTCTACGTGCATAGTCAATTTGTACCTCTTTTTGGTAGTTCATTGAAGACTTTTTTGAGGTTCTACAAGTAAACTAAATGGCTAAAGAATCATATTTTCTCTTGGATACTTCCTAGGACTTTTTGACATTGTTAAAAACGTTGCTTACCTTTTTGTTTCCAGGAGGTCTGTGCTTACTTGGTGCATATGCTGACAGTGATGATGAAGAGAGTGATGTTTCAGAAAAACCAGCACAGTCTAAGGAAGCAAATGGAAACCAGTCAGCTGATATTGATAGTACATTGGCCAACTTCCTAGCGGTTAGTGGTGCTTTTGTTTGGGTTTTTAGTTATTGAACAGTTTGGAATCTGAATTTCAAGTGGTTAGCCTACTTGTCAGTCTATGTCTGTCTCTCCTTTTTTTTTCAGTCTCTCCCCATCTCTCTTTTTGTGACAGTTGTAAGGAGAAAAATGGGGAAGAGGAGGGGTTTTTTTTGTTTTGTTTTGTTTTGTTTTTTCAGTATGCGGGCCTCTCACTGTTGTGGCCTCTCCCGTTGCTCCGGACGCGCAGGCTCAGCGGCCATGGCTCACGGGCCCAGCCACTCCGCGGCATGTGGGACCTTCCCGGACCGGGGCGCGAACCCGTGTCCCCTGCATCGCCAGGCGGACTCTCAACCACTGTGCCACCAGGGAAGCCCAAGAGGAGGGTTTTGACTTGGGAAGCTGAGACTTAAGCTTCTCAGGTCAAAACCCTGTGTGTGGGGGATTTTTTTTTTTTTAAGTGATGGCCATTTTTCTGGTTTAATGTGATTAATGAGTTTGTCACTATTTTCATTCTAAAGGAGATTGATGCTATAACAGCTCCTCAGCCTGTAGCTCCTGTAGGAGCTTCTGCTCCACCTCCGACTCCACCTCGGCCAGAGCCAAAGGAATCAACATCTGCCCTTTCTTCCACCACCCCAAATGGGACAGACTCAACCCAGACTGCAGGGTGGCAGTATGATACTCAGTGTTCACTGGCAGGAGGTAAACTTGATCCTTTGAGTTTTAAAGAAATCTAAAATGTAGTTCTTAAAGGTGTTCTAGGCATTGAGGTTCCCAAAGCTGAAAGCCTGTGTGCTTTAGCCCCAGACTTTAGAATTCTGGCTTCTTAAATACAGTATTTAGAAAATGAGAACGGCTAGGGTATATTTTTACCTACTGAAAGATAATTGTTTGCCTTTTAACCAGTAGCAGATTATGCTCGGTAAATAATAAAAGCCATTATTTTAAAAAGTATTTTGGGGTTCAGAATACATTTTTCAACTATCAAACTGCTTTTTTAAACCATGTTTGCAAAGATGACTGAGGAGGGGGGAGTGGCCCCCCCAGGGAACATTTGACAGTGTTTGGATTTCTGGCTGTCACAGCAGAGGTAGTGGATGGTGAGAGGAGGGTTTACTGCATCGGCTGGGGAGAGGCAAGGATGCTGGTGAACACTACCTCGGACTGCCTCCACAACAGAGAAGTGCCCTGCCCAGTTGTTAACAGTGCTGTGTTAGGTTGTTATAGCTTTAGAGTTGACTTGAGATAGAAGGTCAGAGTTGTGTGGGAATACGTGCTTCTTAAAATTTGTTTCATTTTCTTCTAGTTGAAATTGAGATGGGAGATTGGCAGGAGGTCTGGGATGAGAACACAGGATGCTATTATTATTGGAACACACAAACAAATGAAGTGACTTGGGAATTACCCCAGTATCTTGCCACCCAGGTGCAGGGATTACAACATTACCAGCCCAGGTAAGAATAGACTTGAAAAAAAAGTTACTAGAAGGAAATCAGTCTTATCTTTTGCTGATAATATTTGCCTTCTGTTTCTCTTGCTAAGTATATTTTTTTTAGTTCCGTAACAGGTGCTGAAGCTAGTTTTGTGGTGAATACAGACATGTATACTAAGGAGAAAAATATTTCAGTTTCCAGTAGTAAAAGTGCACCAGTCATAACCAAGCGAGAAGTTAAAAAGGTCAGTGTTACAACTTACCTCATCTGCTTATTTTTACATCTAAAGAACTTGAATGTTACTCTGTCACAGGTATATAAGCCTTCTGTTAATATTTTACAGCATAGATGTGAAACAGTATAAATTTTGTTTCTTAAAGTTTTACATAATCTGTGTCTGTTTATTATATGGCATTTATAGCAGTTACCCAGTTCAGTGGTGCTTTTGGAGCTTTAGGGTGCAATAGAGGCTCCTTGAGTCGTTGTGAAGGACATGGGAGCAGCCAAACAGGCAACGCTTCGGGTCCCCTTCTCTGCTTCAGAATAGTTGTATTTTGGGATTCCACCTTTTTTTTTTTTAATATAAAGATTGGCGACCTTAAAAACTACTACTAATAAAACTTGACCATTTTTGTAATCTCATCAGTAAGAAAAGTAAGTTGTACTCTACAGAGAGAATGTGTTGAATTTTAATTTATCTTGAATTTTTGAATGATGACGGAGTTGTATCAAAAAATGCTTTTACAGGGCTTCCCTGGTGGCGCAGTGGTTGAGAGTCCGCCTGCCGATGCAGGGGACACGGATGGGTTCGTGCCCCGGTCCGGTAAGATCCCACATGCCGCAGAGCGGCTGGGCCCGTGAGCCATGGCCACTGAGCCTGCGCGTCTGGAGCCTGTGCTCTGCAACGGGAGAGGCCACAACAGTGAGAGGCCCACGTACCGCAAAAAAAAAAAAATGCTTTTACAGAATAAGTTCACCTTTACACCTGTAAGAGGGAGGTAGAATAAATATCCCAGTGGAGGAGGTAGACACTTTAAATGTAATCACACATTTCATTTTAGAAATATTTCACTTTCCTCTGAATCACCTTCACAGCATATTTGTGAAGTTATCTCATCATACAGAAGAGGAAGATGAAGATTTATCCAGTCATGCGTTGAACTGGCAAGATTCTGATCTTATTTAAATCTGTTTCTTACTAGTCTGCCTTTTGATGTACAGAGAATAGAAGAAAAGATATGTTTGAGTCCCACCCAGAACTGTAATACTGCCTTCCTAAAGTAGCAATGTTTCCATTATACATGTGTAAAGAAAATGGTACAAACATGTACACTAATCTGATGGGAGTCAGTGGTTTTTTTTTTTGTTTTTTTGTTTTTTTGTTTTTAATAAATTTATTTATTCATTTATTTATTTTTGGCTGTGTTGGGTCTTCGTTTCTGTGCGAGGGCTTTCTCTAGTTGTGGCAAGCGGGGACCACTCTTCATCGCGGTGCGCGGGCCTCTGACTGTCGCGGCCTCTCTTGCTGCGGAGCACAGGCTCCAGACGCGCAGAGCTCAGTATTTGTAGCTCACGGGCCCAGCTGCTCCGTGGCACGTGGGATCTTCCCAGACCAGGGCTTGAACCCGTGTCCCCTGCCTTGGCAGGCAGACTCTCAACCACTGCGCCACCAGGGAAGCCCGAGTCAGTGGTTTTTAAGAATATCCAGTGACTGAAAATTACGGTCGTTTTTATTTCTATTTTTATTTATTTATTTATTTATTTTTGTGGTACGCGGGCCTCTCCCTGTTGTGGCCTCTCCCGCTGCGGAGCACAGGCTCCGGATGCGCAGGCTCAGCGGCCATGGCTCACGGGCCCAGCCGCTCCGCGGCATGTGGGATCTTCCCGGACCGGGGCACGAACCCGTGCCCCCTGCATCGGCAGGCGGACTCTCAACCACTGCACCACCAGGGAAGCCCTATGGTCGTTTTTAACACGAACAATTAAATGTACTGTATATTTAGGTGAGATTTCTTTGAAAGTTAAGCGAAATTATTTTATTCTTTACAGGAAGTGAATGAAGGAATTCAAGCTCTCTCAAATAATGAGGAGGAGAAGAAAGGGGTGGCAGCATCACTGCTTGCTCCTTTATTGCCTGAGGGAATAAAAGAGGAAGAAGAGAGATGGAGAAGAAAAGTAATTTGTAAAGAAGTAGAGCCAGTTTCAGAAGAGAAAGAAACAAGTACAACAGAAGAAGCAACAATAGTAAAGCCACAAGAAAGTCTGTTGGATGGTGTGGAAGACCCTACTCAGGAGGATATTTGCAGTGTTGTTCAGTCTGGAGAAAGTGAAGAGGAAGAAGAGCAAGATACCCTGGAGCTGGAGCTGGTTTTGGAAAGGAAAAAAGTAAGTTTTTGAAGTTCTGTTAGATGTATTTTCTTCCTTCGGAACTGTCATACTCTGGGATTGCTGTGCTCAATTTACAGCCATCGTTGGGATTTTGTTTTTCTTATCCTTTCACCTAGATATGCTTATGTAATAAAAACTTGAACTATGGAGTTGTAGTTCTTTTGGTCCCTGATGATGCTTTTGGTAGTTGACAACCAATAAAGACTAACGTTGTTATGATTTAAGGATAGATACAGTAAGTAATGTATATCTTTGGTTTAGCTTCTTAACAGACAAACATTGCGAATTCTTGTGATAATTTGGTTTTTAACCCAACAGTTAAAGTACAAGTTGACTTCCAGTGATCACCTGTGGTATTGTGTGTATAGTTAAGTGGACCTTATGGGAATTCCCTAGCAGACTTGGCGCTTTCACTGCCTGGGCCTGGGTTCCATCCCTGGTCAGGGAACTGAAATTCCACAGACTTCTATGCGGCCAAAAAAAAAAAAGGAAAAAGAAAAGTGGGCCTTGTGGGACGATAACAGGAGAATTTAAGAGGAACCCATTATTTCATGTGCTTTCCTTCTAAGATAAATGATCCACAGGAAACTTTCTGATTGAGAAGTTGATTTTTACTTATTTTCTGCCCTGATTTTTCTTGGAACAGTTTTATCTACTGCTGCCTTGAGTATATACAAAGCAAAGTCTTAACAGGTGTTATAGCAGTAAATCACTTTGAAGCTTCCCCCTTTTGAAAAATTTGAAGCTATGGAGAGGGACCAGCGAAAGTTGAGCTTTATCCTTTGTGTACATGTATTAGAAAATTTGTTCATGGATCTTTAGAACCTATACCCTTTAAATCAGTATTTGTTAACTGTAATCACGAATAAACATTTATTGAGTAACAATAGAATTTGGAGCATAATGATCAATCCTGATGGAAAAATGTATTAAAAAATACTTCTTGTCCTCAAAGGATTTAAATTCCAAAAACACATGGCTGTCATTCTTGCTACTCACACAAATAAACGTTGGTAAACAGTTAATTCCTGTTCGTCGTAGGCAGAGCTGCGAGCCTTGGAGGAAGGAGATGGTAGTGTGTCAGGGTCTAGTCCGTGTTCTGATATCAGCCAGCCAGCATCTCAAGATGGAATGCGTAGACTTATGTCTAAAAGAGGAAAATGGAAGATGTTTGTTCGAGCTACCAGTCCAGAATCTACCAGCCGGAGTTCCAGCAAAACTGGACGAGAGACGCCAGAAAATGGAGAAAGTGGTAATTCGTGCTTTAATTAAACTTGAGAGTTGAAAGATGTAGAGGAGAAATCCCTCTTACCCTTTTCTGTTTTCTCTTCAGCAAATAGAACGATATAGCACTTTTACCCTTTTAGGAAATGCGGGGAAGGAAACTTCTGCCTTTTCCTGCTCCACCTCTAGTGGAGCAGTAAGAAATTGAGAGGCTAGAATCCATCGGGCTGTGTATTCACTACTGATTCGGGATAACTTCTCCCTCAAAAACAAAAAAATGAGATTGGGTCTCTCCCTCCCTTTTCTTTTTATCACTCACTACGGTAATTGTGATAATCTGCATAAAGACCGTGGATTCTCTTTACCTCTCTATTACCAGTTGGTAAACACGGCAGGCAAAGCCCACCTCTGGCAAACCCAGCCTCATCTTCCCTCTCTGTGTACAAGTTGTCCAGCCTTTGGTTGGGTGTGTAGATAGTCTGGTACTGTCATGAGGACCCAAGTCATCTTCAGGGTAATATAGAGGAGAACCTGCTGCATTTTTGCAGTCTGTTACCAGAACTAACTAATTTTAATCACCAAACCTTAGCTGAGTGTACCAAGCAGAAGGTACCTTATAGGTTACAGTTTAAAAATAACAAGTAAACAAAAACACAGGGAATAAATAAATGCAAACATCCTTGAATTTTTCTTTCCAATCAACCATATAGAAGAATATGAAGTAGAATTCTAAAAGTGCCCCTCCCCCCTTCGTCTTTTCACTGTTTTCATGCCCTACCCTGAGGTCCATTTTCTTTATTTTTTTATCTACATATATTCTTCTAGACCTTTTCCTCTTTTTTTATATACGTTGGTGGTTTTGTGTGTGTATGATGTGCATATGTAAATTTTACCATAGGAGAGATTAACCATATGGATTGTTAGACATACTTTTTTGTTTAACAGGGTCTTGAAGATTGTTTTTAACTACTGAATAGTATAGATGTCTTCATTTAACTCTTTCCCCATTGATGGACATTTGTGTCCTTGTTTCACTCTTAGAAGTAATATTACATTCATTTTATCCCAAAAAAGTATAAGTATTAGCCATTCAAATATCCATCAAAAGAGTAGTGGATAAATTGTGATGTATTCTTCCAATTGAATACTGAGCAGCAGTAAAAAATGAATGATCCATTGCTATACGCAGTAACATGGATTAATGTCAGGAACAATAATGTTGAATTTAAAAAGCCACAGAAGAATGCATATGTTAGTGCTCCATGTATATAAGTTGAAAGCTAAGCAGAAATATTGTGCTTAAAGATCTATCCATGATGAAAGTAGAGGCATTTACCAACACCATCAGGGTGTGTCTGGTGTGAACGTGTTGGGGGAGAGGCACAGGGAGCTTTGAGGCGTTATTAATAGTCTTCTGTTAGGCTGGGTTGTAGTTACTTGAGTGCTTATGGTGTTTTTTAAATATATTATACTCATTAGTTAATGATACTATACAATTAAAATAATGCTATAGTAAACATCTTGGTACATCTATCTTTATGCAGATTTTAGTACCATTATAGTATAGATTCCCAGTGGTATATTGCTAGGTCAAGGGGTATGTGCATTTTCATTTGATAGATCCTGCCTAACTGCCCTCCAAAATAATCAAGTCTTAGAGCTCTAGCAGTGCTTAAAATTGTTAAATTCTTAAACCTGCCATCAACTGTAAGATGTCTAATATACCAATGAACTATAAACTAGTAAGTGAGAGAGCAGAAAGATTTGGTTTTAGACAATATGAAAATGCAGAAGGAATATTAATGATCAAATAAAAAGAACAAGGCCATTGTATGAAAAGGTTAAGTACTTAATACAAAATTTTTTTTTTTTTTTTTTTTGTAATACAAAATTTTAGGCTAATGAAAGCTGTTGAGAGTGATGTTAAAGTCACATTTCTTCTCTAGATCAAATATTAACCAGCGTTAAGAAAAGGTACTCAAGTTTGTTTTTAGTCTGTGATCCTCCAGAGAGATTGATTTACATTGTACATGTGGATTAGTTTGGTAAGCAGGTGTTAAGCACACATAACAAAGAGTTCATATCTTTTAGTCCATTTAAGTATGTGGTAAACCTACCTATTCTTTTTTGGAGATTCCCACTACCAGCAGACAGCACCAACCAGAAGAGTAGGTAGGTCCAGTAAAGGCTGTCTACAGGTGTTAACCAGTTCAGGAAGGGAGTTATTTGGTATTTTAATATGCTGCTCTGGTCTTGAAAGCCTTTTTTTTAAAATAAATTCATTTGTTTTTATTTTTCGGCTGCGTTGGGTCTTCATTGCTGCGCATGGGCTTTCTTTCATTGCGATGCACGGGCTTCTCATTGCAGTGGCTTCTCTTGTTGTGGAGCACGGGCTCTAGGCACATGGGCTTCAGTAGTTGTGGCACGTGGGCTCAGTAGTTGTGGCTCGCGGACTCTAGAGGGCAGGCTCAGTAGTTGCGGCGCGCAGGCTTAGTTGTTCCGCAGCATGTGGGATCTTCGCGGACCAGGGCTTGAACCCGTGTCCCCTGCGTTGGCAGGTGGATTCTTAACCACTGCACCACCAGGGAAGCCCTGAAAGCCTTTTTATCAAAACCCATTTGATAAAGAACCGTTAGATATTCTAGCTTTTGTAAATAATTGAAGCCATGATTTTCTGGAAGAGAAGATTAGAAAAGATTAATAGATGAAGGAGGAAGGGAAAGCAGAAACTTCTTGGTAATGTGGTAAAACAAAGTAAATCATGTATATAGACACATTTTAAGAAAGGTGATTATAGGGGCTTCCCTGATGGTGCAGTGGTTAAGAATCTGCCTGCCAGTGCAGGGGACGCAGGTTCGAGCCCTGCTGCAGGAAGATCCCACATGCCGTGAAACAACTAAGCCCGTGTGCAGCAGTGAAGACCCAATGCAGCCAAAAATAAATGAATAAATTTATTTTAAAAAAAAGAAAGGTGATTATAAAGGATTAAATTTTTTGGCTCTTTAGAGACAGTAGGTTGATAAGTCACTAGGGCTTCCTTAACATGTAAGGAGAAAACAGGCAAAGGAGAGCACTAATAACTTTCAGATATTTGCTACAGGGTAAGAAAATGTATTTGGGGCTCTATTAGTATTGGTCCTTTTTTTTTTTTTAATTTTATTTTTTTTATTGAAGTATAGTTGATTTACAATGTGCCAATCTGTGCTGTGTACAGCTAAGTGACTCAGTTATACACATATAGACATTCTTTTTTTAATATTTTTTCATTATGGTTTATCAGAGGATATTGAATATAGTTCCCTGTGCTATAGAGTAGGACCTCTGTTTACAGTCCTTTTGATTTAATTTCACATATTTTCTTTTTTAGCAATTGGTGCTGAAAATTCAGAAAAAGTAGATGAAAATTCGGACAAAGAGATGGAAGTAGAAGAATCTCCAGAAAAGATTAAAGTACAAACAGCACCTAAAGTAGAAGAAGAACAGGACTTGAAAGTATGTATATTACTTAATGCAATTTGACAAATAAGTATTTTTAAATTGGCGAACCATTTTAAATAGGCCAACTACTTTCTTTTAGCAAGTAGTAAAAAGTAATCTTTACTATCTCCAAATATAAATCATTTATTTGGTTAGGTGAAAAGGTTATATTTAAGGCTGAAATAAGGAGCTATGAGACTGACTTGATGTAGAGAAATTATCTAAAAATAAATTCTAAATGCTTAATTACTTATAAGTAAGTCTCCATTGGAAAGCAGTAGCTTATCAAATATAGGCTTCTCTAGTTTGGAAGTACTAAAGAGACTCAAGTTACAAATTTAATTCCTGCATGAACTACTTGTCCTTACACAAAGGCATATTTGTTTCCAATTTCATTTCTGTTGCTAATGTCATGAGAAGAATTGGACCAAGTAAGCATGTGGCTCTTAAAGTGTGATCTGTTGGAAAAACCACTTAGCATATTCTTTTAACTTGAAAGAGTTTGTCCACTCACCAGCTAGTGTACAGCCGTGTAGATGGGACTGGGAGAATTAATTTTGTTCAGTGTGGGGCTAGTGTAAGCAATTAGTAATGGATAAATGATGGCTTGGACAATATTGGGGGTTATGTCATTTAGGACCTATTTTCAACTTCCATATCGTATTAGAGTAGATAGTGCGTCTAATTTCTCTTGACCTTGTCTCATTATTTAACACTTTGCTATGTGAATTATTTTACTGTAAATTAGGGTTTATCTTGTACATAACTAGTTGCGGTATGTGAGAAAGGCTGTTTATAGGCAGACCCATTTTTCTAGTATCTTCAACGATAAATGAAAGATTTTACATAATAAAGACAATTTTGCTCACTCTGTTTTTATTTTTCCTTTTTTTTCTTTCCTGCATTACAGTTTCAGATTGGAGAACTGGCAAATACCCTGACAAGTAAATTTGAATTCTTAGGCATTAATAGGCAGTCCATCTCCAACTTTCATGTGCTACTTTTACAGACTGAGGTAATTTAGCCATTTTTAGTACAAGCAGTCAATGTTTGAATGAAATGCTGTGTGTGTGAGGAATCTGTCTTATTTATGTTTCAGTCCTAAATTTAAATTTTTAATCTTGATGTATATTTGAACCACCAACCCAGGAAATAAAACTATGTATTAGCCAAAGCAAAACATAATTATGGAAATAAATACTGAGAGTTTGTGTATGATGATGATACTTAACCCCCTTGAATTGGCATATATTCTGTTTTTCTAAGAAATTAAAATTCTGTTCATAGTGATGATGAGACCACATAATGTTGAAAGTACTTTATAAGTGTTAAAGCACTATAGACTTCTTTGGCAGGGCGCAGGCAGGGGTGGCACTCAGCTTTTGGGATCTTAGTTCCCCCACCCGGGCCCACAGCAGTGAAAGCGAGGAGTCCTAACCACTGGGTCGCCGGGGAATTCACTATAGGTCTACTTAAAAAGAGAAGTTCTGGATCCTATTTGTAACCTGTGTACTTTACAATAAATAGGATTAGGTAAGGAATTCCTGTAGGAAGCTGACTGATTTCATTGAGAACTAAACCTTTAATTTTGATTAATAACATTACTTAATTGAATGAACTATCTACCCAAAAAATAAAGTTACTGGGGAACCATCTTAATATAGTCCAAAGGGAAAAACAAAACTACTGCTACTCATTTTCACAGATGTTGGAGATTTGACAGTACTGGGGTCCAGTCTCATTTTTGAGAACTCTGAAGAGCAAACAAGATTTTTTAGGCTGGGATTTCTTTTCCCGTTCGGTCTAGTCTGCTGCCAGAGTATACATCATGGACCAGAAGACTTAAGTCCCTTTTACCTCTGCCTCCTGACATTATAATAAATCTTTAACTTACTGCTTTTTTATTTTAGACACGGATTGCAGACTGGCGGGAAGGGGCTCTTAATGGAAACTACCTTAAACGAAAACTTCAGGATGCAGCAGAACAACTAAAACAGTATGAAATAAACGCCACTCCTAAAGGCTGGTCCTGCCACTGGGACAGGTACGCACTCTTCTCCCCTTTTCACCTTTCACCTTTGACATCTCAGACTTGATTTGTGATCACCACCACCTGACGACCTGACAGCCTGTCTGGAGACTGAGAGCAGCTGCGTTAGCGGTGCTGGGCAGGCAGAGCACCCCGAGCACTTGCAGAGTTTGGGCCAGCCACACGTTGGAGAAACAAAAAGCAATGTCTAAAGTGTTCCATGTAACGGATTTTTTCCCAAGATTGGACAAAGCTGGTTTTTACTCCAGAGTGTTGTTGCACGGAGTAGGGCGGGCTTGGGGGTTAAGCGCATGCGAGAGCTCTGTGCGCTTTACAGGACCTCTGGAAGCAACTACTCCTGATTAACCTCGGTGAAGTTAAGGAAAGCTTCGTGGCTGAAGATGTGAATGAAGAACAAGATTACTATCTTCTGCCAGCAGGTCAGATGAAAACATTTCTTTTTATATTTGGCTTTTCTTGATTTTTTTTTCGTTATTTGAAATCTTTGCTCTTTTATTTTTCAGCTCCCAGATCCTCTCCCTCTCTTTAGCTTTCACTGTGTTTGGTATCAAGAGTATGAAATGTGAATTCCACGGTTCAAGAGGGGAAGAGTCACCTTTCGCAAACTTCGTTCTCTTCTTTGGAAGGGAAATTAGTGTTCTAGGAGATTGAGTCCCTTTGCTAATGAAACTTGAAACCCTGTTAAGCATTGGCAAAAAAAAAAAAAAAAAAAAAAAGATGTGAGAGGTGTTTTTCTAAGTCATCTGTTGGAGTGAGAGGGCTCAGGGCTGTATTCACAGAGCTGCTGGCAGTGCAAATAGCTTTGAATTATCCTTGGTTCTCCATCCTCAATTGTCAAAGCTCTTTGTTGCCTTTGTGAATAGCAGTCCATTAAGAAGAGGTTCGTCCCTGTGAGAGCAGACTGCTGTCCTGGGACAGGACCAAATGGAAGTGTCTTTGTAGGAGAATGGGTCTTAAAACATGTGTTTTCTTTCTTGTAATTTAGGGATCATAGACGATATTTCTATGTAAACGAACAGTCGGGCGAGTCTCAGTGGGAGTTCCCAGATGGTGAGGAGGAAGAGGAAGAAAGCCAAGCACAAGAAAGTAGAGACGAGACTCTTCCTAAACAGACCTTGAAAGACAAAACTGGCACTGACTCAAATTCTACAGACTCTTCCGAGAATTCCACAGGTGGGACAATTTACCCTATATTAATTGGAGAGAAATTATTTTAGAGAAAAAAAAGACTTGTATTAACATGTAAAAGAAAATAATTTAAATCATAATCATAAATTTCTAACTAAAAGATAACGGCTTGCCCTAAGGAAAAGAAAAAAAAGAATGCAGGGCTTATATTGAAGAAAACTAAGGTAGTGACTAGTTGGAAATAAGCGTAGTATTGATACCAGCCAGACTCTGCTAAAAAATAAAATTATGAGCCGGTGTATTTTGATTTTAAAAGATTGTCCTATAACTATTCTGTCATGCCACAGACGAAGCTGTGGATTTCCAATAACAGGAATTCTAATTAATGCTAAGGAACCAGTTACTTAAATGGTCGATATTTATGTGGAGTAATAAGAGATTTGTTCTGCCTTTCTGTAGAGCACTTAGTCTGCTGATTTTGCAACCTCATTTTTACACTTCACTAATCTCGTAGGAAGTATGGTTGTTACAAACCAAAATGATCTGAATAAATGCTGTGAAACTAGGACCATACTTGTTTCAGAGAAGCAAAATAATTGATCATTGCAAATCATCAATATTCTCGTATAAAACAATTAAGATCGCTCAATCCAGTTAAAGTACTGTTAGGGAACTTCAGTTTGGTTATATATATTTTTTTTTTTTGCGGTGTGCGGGCCTCTCACTGTTGTGGCCTCTCCCGTTGCGGAGCATAGGCTCCAGACACTCAGGCTCAGCGGCCATGGCTCATGGCCCAGCCGCTCCGCGGCATATGGGATCCCCCCGGACCGGGTCACGAACCCGCATCCCCTGCATCGGCAGGCGGACCCTCAACCACTGTGCCACCAGGGAAGCCCTGGTTATATAAATTTAAAAAAGAAAAAAAAGGCTTTCACAGTTTTTCATTTACTCTGAGAATCTGAAGAACCATTGCTTGATTTCCTTATTATGGAAGAAGATACATTGTTTTTTTTCCTCGAAGTCCCCATCTTTCTTGGAATGACAAAAATAAGTGGCTAATGAAGCATAGTCAAGACTGTGATGAACAAACAGCCTTTCAATCTGAAAAACTGGTAGATGTTTGTTTAAATGATAGCATGTGAAGGTAAGAGTGTTGTGGAATGATTTCTAAAGTCATAAACCTTTGTGAAACTATATTCAATATTTTGTAATAACTTATAATGGAAAAAATCTGAAAAGTATATATATGTATAACTGAATCACTTTGCTGTATGCCTGAAACATTGTAAATCAAACTATACTTCAATTTTTTTTAAATCAAAAAATAAAGTCACAAACCTTTGAGGATAAAAAGATAGTTTTTTGTAAGATGGGAGTGAAGAGCTGAATTCTTACGTCCTCTGCTAATCAAAAATAATATTTTGTATTCTACTGGCTCCCTAATCCCAGTAGAAAAGTTCTGATTGTGTACCAAATAAAAATGGTCATGTACCAGTGATTTTGTTAACTTCTTAAATATCCTAAGAATCATTATCAGGTCACTCAAAATAGGCACCTATGACTGCAGATAATTTTAGAACATAGCAAAAAAGTGGTTTTCTACTTCATATTTCAGAAAAAAATTTTCTTAAGTTACAGGGTGTACCATTTTTATGAAGAGATTTTCTTTAGATTACTTTCTCATTCTTTGGGTAGTGAATAGTAGATACGTCTAGTAACTTGGTTTTATTTACTTTGTAATAGTTAGTGAACTGAAGAGGCTTGATGGTGGTTCTGGTTTGGTGATTCCCTTCTTGACCAGTGTCTAATGTCCCTTCTTATATGTTCTAAAGCTGAATATTCTAGAATTGCTAATGCTAAGTGTTGTGTGAATACCTTAGAGTTACACATTAAGTTACTTTCTCCCTTTGTTAATGACACGCAGTTGGTACTGTCTGATAAAGGAAAAAGCCACTGGTAAACCAGCTTATATATTTGAGCCTCTTGATTGAGAGCTACTAAAACCACATGATAAACTTGATCTAAATAAAATCCAAATCTTGTACTAAGGTCTTTGGAATTGAAGAGCAATACCAATCACTATTTTAAGCCTGTAAAGAAAGTGTCTAATGCTTGCTTTTTGTCAGCCCAACAGTGGTTAAAATCTTTTAAAGAAGAAAACGTATACACTGAGGAGCAAGAAAGTTTCAAAGTTCTGTTCATTTTTAATCCTTGTTCATTGTTGCATGTTTGAATTTGATATTATATCTCTTAAGATGAGTGATACTTCAAGATACCCAACATGTCTGTTTTGCTGGGCTTTTGTCAGGTTAAGTTAAGCTGCTTTTCCAAAAAGTCTTATTTCTATAATAATTTCTTGATTTAAACTGATAAACTGGCCTCTTGCCTCAAAATACTAAGCAATAATACTTTTGGGGGGAATATAGGAAAACAATAAAGGAAGCCTACCTTTATAAGAAAGAAAGCCTGATTTTCTATTTATATAAGTAAAGATTCATAGAAAAAATATGTTCTTGGAGAATTCAACATTTGTATCCTCACGGTATTCTCTTTTTAAGCTTGATAGTTTAAAAAATTTATTAGCACATAATAAAAGCTATGTATATACCATTTTAATCTCTCCTTGGACTTCAGACTTAATGTTCTCTTAAATGGCAAAATACCTCAACTGGGTTAAATTTAGAAATGAAGAGAAGCAGTGTGTAATATGACATCCATGGATATTCAAACTAGGATTTCTCGAAATTCTTTGTATTTAAGCTAAAAGAGATAATTATCAGTGTTACGATGCAGCTTTTATGTTTTGAGTAAACTTAGTTTAGGATTCAAATATTAACTCTAAAAGTGCTCCTTGTATGATCTAAATTTATCAAGTCTAGTTTGTTTCCTATTTACAGAAAGCTCAATTATTTCTGATTAACTTTGTTGAAGGTTGTAAACCACATTATTAATCTTGAACCTACTGTGTTTTCTTGATTTCCTCTGCATAGCAGCTTCTCACCATCATAAACATACCAGTATTGCATTATGCTTCTAGATGAGAAACCTACCAACATATAAATCTGACAAATTTGTTTACCTACCATATATTATGGTTGGTTTAGTAAAAGGAAGTTTAATAAGTTATTAATCCTCAGTGTTTACTTCCTCAGTTCTGATGTAATCTTGATGTACTATTATGTAATGTAGTAGACTGCCTGCCCATACCCAAACTGTCTACCAGTTAGTGTAGAGATTCATAAAGCTTAATAAGACACTTGAAGTCTTTTAGCTGGAAAACTACATTCTTGTTTTCTGGTGAATATTTTTCAGTTCCCTTTTCCTTGGTAGTAAGCAGTTTCTCAAAATAATTAGAGTAACCGTGTGAATTATGTTCTTCAAGTCTCTTACGTAATGTATCATCTACCTGTTCCATAAAAAAGTGAAGCTATTCTAAAAGCCAAATGGTTCATGGCTGCTTTGGTTTTACACTGTTGAGTGCCAGTGTGCTGTATTTTGAGCAAAGTAAGGTAAAAGGCCTTATCCTTGTTCTAGAGCCTTTTATAATAGAGTCGTTATTTAATCTACTGCTTTGACCATGGAATTTGACAGGTGACGGCATCTGGATCTCTACTCCGTGAGAAGTGAAATTTGAGATTTCTAACGCTCTTAGACTCCTGATATTTCACCAGGACATCTTGTTAAAATAGCACTAGGGGAGTTCCCTCATGGCCTAGTGGTTAGGATTCTAGGCTTTCACTACTGTGACCCAGGTTCAATTCCTGGTGGAGGAACTGAGATCCTGCAAGCAAAACGCACGGCTCGGCCAAAAACAAAAAACAAACAAAAAAAAGCACTAGACTAGGGGTCAGACTTGACCACTAAGAGCTATATGATCTTGGGCAAGTCATTTCCCTCCTGGGTTTCATTACCTTTAAAATGAGAGGGGTAAACTAGACGATTTCTCATGTCTCTTCTACTCCTAAATTCTATGATTTTAGGGAGAAAATCCCCTTCAGCATTCCTGGGATATATATCTAATAGTCCCAAATATTGTGAAACTTCCCTATTGACGATAAAGAGGGATGGGGAAGGCTGCAAGTAAGTATATCTTCCTATTTTCTCTAATCTTTAAATCTTTTCCCAGCAGAGAAAGGGTAGTAATTTACTATGACTTTTGCAAATTTTGAGGAAAGCTAACCCTGCAGCTCCTCAGCTATAATTTCTTAACTTCAGCAGCCATTTCAAATCCTCCATATCTTCAAACACCTCTTCTCTGTGTTATATTTATCATTATCATTTACCTTGAAGATTCATGCTCCCTGATTTCCCTTTTCTCATCACAGGAATAAAAAATTACCCTCCCTCATTTGTTGCTGTGATTTAGTAAATGAATAATTCACACAAAGGTGTGAAGGAATGATAGGATTGACAATACCCCCTTGCAAATGGATTTTTGAAACTTAGTAACCCAAATTAATTGAAATGGGGAGAGTTCGTGTGTTTTGAATGTGTACTTCTCTGGGTCATCCTTAATTACTTATCTAGCTCACTAAAAGATTAAGTACATGGAATCAGTATTGCAAATGCACATCATTCACTCACTTTTGAAATAAAGAAGACCCCAGAATGTTGGCTTCTAGTTGTGTATCTTTGAAATAAACTTCAGGTTCAGATGACTGAATTTCTCATTAAGCTGATGTGATGTGCTTCATTTACTCAGCCATAAATCTGTACCCAGAAAACAAGACTAGTATAACACAGCTGGGGCGAGTGCTAACAGTAAATTCTATAAATTTATCTTTTCATGGAAGTCATTTTTGAACTGAGTTTAATATTTCAGTGACATCAGTGTAGAATAGATGTCTGTGGGACAGGTTTTGTCTGTATAATCAGTTGAACATTTCTGTGTTCATGGAGTTTTAGTCTTGCTTTTTCCCTGACTCCTATTTGTTTTCATAGGTTCTCTTTGTAAAGAGTCCTTTTCTGGCCAAGTTTCTTCTTCATCACTCATGCCACTTACTCCATTCTGGACCCTTCTTCAGTCAAATGTGCCTGTGCTTCAACCTCCATTACCTTTGGAAATGCCACCGCCTCCGCCTCCACCTCCAGAATCCCCGCCTCCCCCTCCCCCTCCTCCTCCTCCTGCAGAAGATGGTGAGATCCAGGAGGTCGAGATGGAGGATGAAGGAAGTGAGGAGCCTCCTGCTCCAGGAACGGAGGAGGATACTCCATTGAAACCTTCAGCACAAACCACAGTTGTAACTAGCCAGGTGAGAAATGCCATCTGGCATTCTGAAAAGTTTTGGAGGACCGGGGCATGATTGACACGTTTTATTTTTTTTTAATTAATTAATTTATTTTGGGCTGTGTTGGGTCTTTGTTGCTGCGTGTGGGCTTTCTCTAGTTGCGACGAACGGGGGCTACTCTTCATTGTGCTGCACGTGCTTCTCATTGCAGTGGCTTCTCTTGTTGCAGATCACAGGCTCTAGGTGCGTGGGCTCAGTAGTTGTGGCATGTGGGCCCTAGAGCACATGGGCTTCAGTAGTTGCAGCGAGCAGGCTTCAGTAGTTGTGGCTTACAGGCCCAGTAGCTGTGGCTTGCGGGCTTTAGAGCGCAGGCTCAGTAGTTGTGGTGCACAGGCTTACTTGCTCCGCAGCATGTGGGATCTTCCTGGACCGGGGATTGAACCCGTTGTCCCCTGCATTGGCAGGCTGATTCTTAACCACTGCACCACCAAGGAAGTCCCTACATGTTTTATTTTAGAAGAGGGTACTTAACCAGGGCCTACAGCCACTGACTAGAATCTCTGTTTCAGACTTCAGCTGACTGTACCATCTCTAGTTCTCCTTCCACTAAAGCAATAAAGAGAAAAGCTACAGAAATTAGTACTGCAGCAGTTCAGAGATCAGCTACCATTGGTAGTTCTCCGGTCCTCTACAGCCAATCAGCTGTAGCTACAGGTAAGCATTGTGATTAAAATGTATTTTCATCCGTGTATTATCTTTGTTTCCAGAATTAGATATCATAAATTAATGTTAAAGGCTTTTCATTGCAAAGACAGTTTATGTGCATTTATTTCAGTTACTAAAAACCACTGTTAACATTGGCATATATCCTTCCAGGTTGTTTTCTGAGCATTTACACAACATCATTGATCTTGATGTTTAAGTACCTTAATGCTAAAATATTCAGAACACCAGAAAATGTGACTGGGTTTTTTGTTTGTTTTTGGGGGGATGGTTTGTGTGTTTCTTGGCAGGGGGTGGTGGTATATTAGAATCACTTTGTAGGTGATCTAACTCCCAATTTCCTTTTCCTCCTCCTTTTTTTTGGCTGTGTCACAATGTCTTTTTTTTTTTTTCTTTTTTTTTTAAGATGTTGGGGGTAGGAGTTTATTAATTAATTTATTTTTGCTGTGTTGGGTCTTCATTTCCGTGCAAGGGCTTTCTCTAGTTGTGGCAAGCGGGGGCCCCTCTTCATCGCGGTGCGTGGGCCTCTCACTGTCGCAGCCTCTCTTGTTGCGGAACGCAGGCTCAGTAGTTGTGGCACACGGGCCTAGTTGCTCCACAGCATGTGGGATCCTCCCAGACCAGGGCTCGAACCCGTGTCCCCTGCATTAGCAGGCAGATTCTCAACCACTGCGCCACCAGGGAAGCCCCACGATGTCCTTTTTATAGTTTTATGTTTTCTGTTCTAGGTCACCAGGCAACAGGGATTGGACACCAGGCACTATCAGTTAGCCATCCAGCAACAGGAATGGGTCATCAGGCCAGAGGAATGAACCTACAGTCCAATTACTTAGGACTGGCATCAGCTCCTGCAATTATGAGCTATGCTGAGTGTTCCGTCCCAGTGGCAGTGACTGCTCCCACATTGCAGCCAGTCCAGGCCCGCGGCGCTGTGCCCACCACTGCCATTATAGAGCCCCCGCCGCCGCCACCTCCTCCTCCTCCTCCTCCCCCCCCCCCACCACCACCACCAGCTCCCAAAATGCCAGCACCTGAGAAGACAAAAAAAGGGAAGAAAGATAAGGTAGAGTAAACCTCTCTTTACATTTTAGTTTAAAATTTTTGTTTTATTGAGGTGATAGTTAAAGTATAAATTCAGTAGCACTTAGTATATTCACACTGTGGTGTAACCACCACCTCTCTCTGGTTACATAACATTTTCATAACTCCAGAGGAGAACCCTGTACCCATTAAGCAGTCACACCTCATTACACCTGCAGTGAACATTTGGGTGCGTATGTGTTTTTGAATTATGGTTTTCTCTGGGTATATGCCCAGTAGTGGGATTGCTGGGTCATATGGTAGTTCTATTTGTAGTTTTTTAAGGAACCTCCATACTGTTCTCCATAGTGGCTGTATCAGTTTACATTCCCAGCAACAGTGGAGGAGGGTTCCCTTTTCTCCACACCCTCTCCAGCATTTATTGTTTGTAGATTTTTTAATGACGGCCATTCTGACCGGTGTGAGGTGATACCTCATTGTAGTTTTTTGCATTTCTCTAATGATTAGTGATGTTGAGCATCTTTTCATGTCTTTGTTGGCAATCTGTATATCTTCTTTGGAGAAATGTCTCTTTAGGTCTTCTGCCCATTTTTGGATTGGGTTGTTTGTTTTTTTGATATTGAGCTGCATGAGCTGCTTTTATATTTCAGAGATTAATCCTCTGTCGGTTGCTTCGTTTGCAAATAATTTCTCCCATTCTGAGGGATCTCTTTTTGTTTTATGGTTTCCTTTGCTGTGCAAAAGCTTTCAAGTTTCATTAGGCTCCATTTGTTTATTTTTGTTTCCATTTCTCTAAGAGGTGGGTCAGAAAGGATCTTGCTGTGATTTATGTCATAGAGTGTTCTACCTGTGTTTTCCTCCAAGAGTTTTACAGTCTGGCCTTACATTTAGGTCTTTAATCCATTCTGAGTTTATTTTTGTGTATGGTATTAGGAAGGGTTCTAATTTCATTCTTTTACACGTAGCTGTTTTCCCAACACCACTTACTGAAGCGCCTGTCTTTTCTCCACTGTATATATTCTTGCCTCCTTTGTCAAAGATAAGGTGACCATATGTTCATGGCTTTATCTTTGGGCTTTCTATCCTGTTCCATTGATTACTGTTTCTGTTTTTGTGCCAGTACTATACTGTCTTGACTACTGTAGCTTTGTAGTATAGTCTGAAGTCAGGGAGCCTGATTCCTCCAGCTCTGTTTTTCTTTCTCAAGATTGCTTTGGCTCTTCGGGGTCTTTTGTGTTTCCATACAAATTGTGAAATTTTTTGTTCTAGTTCTGTGAAAAATGCCATTGGTAGTTTGATAGGGATTGCATTGAATCTGTAGATTGCTTTGGGTAGTATAGTCACTTTCACAACGTTGATTCTTCCAATCCAAGAACATGGTATAGCTCTCCATCCATCTGTTTGTATCATCTTTAAGTTCTTTCATCCGTGTCTCATAGTTTTCTGCATACAGGTTTTTGTCTCCTTAGGTAGGTTTATTCCTAGGTATCTTATTCTTTTTGCTGCAGTGGTAAAGGGGAGTGTTTTCTTAATTTCACTTTCAGACTTTTCATCATTAGTGTATAGGAATGCAAGAGATATCTGTGTATTAATTTTATGTCCTGCTACTCTACCAAATTCATTGATTAGCTCTAGTAGTTTTCTGGTAACATCTTTAGGATTCTCTAGGTATAGTATCATGTCATCTGCAAACAGTGACAGTATTTTCAGTTAATTTTTGTATGGTGTCAAGTAGAGATCTAGTTTCACTCTCTTGAGTGTGATACCCTGTTGTCCCAGGACCATTTGTTGAAGAGACCATTCTTTGCCCCATTGAATGGTAGACCTTATCTAAAATCAGTTCACCATAAACATATGGGCTTGTTCCATTGGTCTATATGCCAGCACCACGTTGTTTTGATTACTATAACTTTGTGGTATGTTTTGAATTTGAGAAGTGTGAGTTCTCTGACTTGGTGCTTCTTTTTCAATATTGGCTATTCAGGCCCCCTTGTAATTTCATATGAATTTAAAGGTCAGCTTTTCCATTTCTACATAAAAGACCAGTGGAATTTTGATAGGGATTGCATTTAACCTGTAGATTGCTTGGGTCTTATTACCTATTTAACAATATTGAATCTTTCAGTCTGTGAGCACAGGCTTCCTTTCCATTTATTTAGGTCTTTAATTTCTTTCAGCATTGTTTTATAATTTTCAGTGTACAACTCTTTCATCTCCTTGGCTAAATTTATTCTCAGGTATTTTATTCTTTTGCGTGCTATTTTAAGTGGTATGATTTTACCCTTTTATCGTTAATGTAATGTTCTTTATCTCTTTTAACAGTTTTTTGCTTAATTTCTGTTTTGTCTTGTAGTAATCCACTTACCCCTTCTTTCTCTTGGTTACAGTTTTCATGGAATGTGTTTTTCTGTCCTTTCACTTTAAACTTGTGTATGTCCTTAGATGTAAAATGAATTTCTTACAGACGTGATCAGTTTCAATTGCATTTTGTTTTTTTAATCCATTCTGCCAGTATTGTAACCAAAGAAAGTGGGGGTTCCAGCTGCTCACCACTCAGAAGCCAGTAAAGAGGCAAGGTTGGCGGAAAGGGAAGTTTGCTTTATTTTTGATGCTGGCAACCCGGGGTGGGGAGGAACTCCTGTCCAGAGGCCGACTCCCCCCACTTACAGTCAGTGGACAAGAGCTTTCATAGGTGAAGGGAGCGGGCTACAGGCAGAAACAGCACTGTCAGCTCTAACAGTCCATCTTGAAATTGGTCATGCGGTGACCTGATCAGCATCATCGTGATTGTTTTAAGTACAATTAATCTTCAGTTCCAGGGTCGGTTTGTTCCCATTTCCTTGAGGCCATTTCTTGGAATTGTGGCAGCTTATGTCATGGCTACAGTCTGGTCATCATGTAGTTAACATCTTCCACCTGGTGGGGGTTTCAGTATAAGACGACTCACAGGATGTGGCTCAGAATATTATCTATAGCCCTTGAGAAGGAACTTCAAGGTCCTTAACTATGCTTAATGACTAAACGTGTATTACTTGGTCTCATTTGACTGTTTTCCTTTGTTTCTGCATTTTCTCATTTCTCCAATGAAACTTTTTTTTTTTTTTTTTTTTGGCTGCGCTGCTCGGCATTTGGAATCTTAGTTCCCCAACAAGGGATTGAACCTGCACCTCCTGCAGTGGAAGCATGGAGTCTTAACCACTGGACCGCTAGAGAGGTCCCTAATTACACTTATTCTTTGGCTGAAGTTTTTTCACAGACAAAATGTAGACCAAGGACATGACAGGAAGGGACCATAGGGTCCTGCTCCATTGCAGTATGTGTTTTTTGATTGTAGCGTTTAATCCATTTACATTAGTAAATTAATAATTTACTATAGTAATTACTGATAAGGATTTGGTATTCCTTTTGGTTGTTTCCTGTATGTCTTAATAGCTTTTTTGTCTCTCATTTCCTCTCTTACTGCCTTCCTTTATGTTTAGTTGATATTTTTCAGTGACACATTTTGGTTTCTTTTTCATTTCCTTTTGTGTATATTCTATATTTATTTTCTTTGTAGTTATGGTAGGAATTACATGTAATATCTATTTTAAACTGGTACAGTCAATTGCAGACAAAAACTCCTATACAGACGCACCTCCACTCTGTTATGTTATTGGTGTTACAGATTATATCTTTATATACTGTGTACCCATTAATGTAGACTTGTAATTATTTTTTATGCTTTTGTCTTTTAAAATCTGTAGAAGAATAAAAATTATGAACCAGTATCACAATAATACTGGTTTTTATGTTTGTTCTTGTATTTACCTTTACCAGAGAACTTTATATTTTTGTATGACAAATTACTATCTAGCATCTTTTCATTTCAGCTTGAAAGACATGCTTTAGCATTTCTTGTAGGGCACATCTAGTGGTAATGAATTTTCTCAGCTTTTGTTTATCTAGGAATATCTTAGTTTTTCTCCCTCAGTTTTTTTTACATTTATCTATTTATTTATATTCTGGGCTGCATTGGGTCTTCATTGTTGTACGTGGGCTTTCTCTAGTTGCAGCGAGTGGGCGTTACTCTTTGTTGTGGTGTGTGGGCTCTAGGCACGCGGGCTTCAGTAGTTGTGGCTCACAGGCTCAGTAGTTGTGGCTTGCGGGCTCTAGAGCACAGGCTCAGTAGTTGTGGCATACGGGCTTAGTTGCTCCACAGCACGTGGGATCTTCCCGGTCCAGGGCTCAAACCCGTGTCCCTTGCATTGGCAGGCGGATTCTTAATCACTGCGCCACCAGGGAAGCCCCATTATTTCTTACATAACATCTTTGCCCTTTTCTCCTTCTGAGATTCCCATAATGCATATATTGGTCCATTTGATGATGTCATGTAAGTCACTTGGACTCTGTTCACTTTGCTTCATTCTTTTCCTTTTTGCTCTTCAGACTCAGTAACTTCAAATGACCTATCATCAATTTTGCTGATCTTTTTTTATGCCTATTGGAGTCTGTTGTTGAAATAGTGAGTTTTCAATTCAGTTGATGTATTTTTCAGCTCCAGAATATTTCTTTGGTTCTTTTTAATAATAATATCTGTCTCTTTGTTGACAGTCTCATTTTGTTCACGTCATTTTCCTGATTTCCTTTCATTCTTTGTGTTTTTCTATAGTTCTTTGAGCACATTTAGGACAGTTGTTTTAAAGTCTTTGTCTAGTAAATCTGAAACCTTTCTTTCTTCCTTTCTTCCTTTCCTTTCTTTCTTCTGCGCTGGGTCTTAGTCGTGGCACATGGGATCTTTTAGTTGCGGCCTGCAAACTCTTAGCTGCGGCATGCATGTGGGATCTGGTTCCCCATCCAGGGATCGAACCTGGGCCCCCTGCATTGGGAGTGTGGAGTTTTACCTACTGGACCACCAGGGAAGTCCCAGCATGTGTTTGTATGCTTTGTGATCTTTGGTTGAAAACTGCACATTAGAAAAAATAACAAACTCTCCCAGTCTTTGCACACTGACTGTGTATGGAGGAAAACCTTCATTAATGAGTCCAACATGAAAGTGCAACATTTTTTCAGGCCTTTCCTGGGCATATGTGTTCCCTGGACACGTGCTTTTTTTTTGTTTTCCTTTCCCCTTGTGTATTTACTTTTAATTTCCCTAAGAGAGTCACACCTGCTTCTTCTGTGAGCCTTATATGTTCTGTTGTATTCCCCTGCCCATGATCTTTTGCCCCCATCTGTCCACATGACTTCTGTCCCACTGTGGTTTTCACATGCCGCAGCTCCTGCTACTGCCTTTCACGGTTTCCAACCTGAGACCCAAAATATGCCACCATTCCTGGCTGACCTCCAAGTTAAGACAGTATTGAAACCAGTCCCTAAGGCAACCACAGACAGTCTAGAACATATCAGACATTCCAGTTATTTTCCTTCCACCTGGAGGGGGAGAACTGAGAATTGGGCCATTTCATCCCAGCCACATTGGGGAGGGTGTGTGGAACAAGGGCAAGCAAACATGCCACAAAATTTCCTGTTTTTAGTGTGGGTTTTTCTTGATTGGGTGTTCTCTTGGTTGCTCAAGATCTTTGACTGGTTTCCAGAGTTCCCACAAAGCCATTTTAGTCAGTCTCTATTTGTTTATATAGTATTTCCATGGGGAAACAAGGGCTTGGAGCTTCATAGTCCACCATCTTTCTGACATCATCCTCATGAACACTTTGAATGCCCTAAATTTCCTAAAGAAACTTTCTCATCAGCTTTTCCCCTCCCAGTGAAGTGTTATAAAAAATCAACAGTGACAGGATAATGTCTTGAATTAGATTCTTGTCAGACAACTTACTCTACCACATACAGTTCTCCTGAGCCAACATACTGTTGACCACCTACGTGTCTTTACTTTGTTTACCAGTCCCACTACTATTCATTCTTTTATAATTAAATTGTTAGAATGATCAGTGCCCAGGAATCATTTCTCTTACGAAGCCTTCCTTGGCGCCCTGCCTCCAGTCTTCCAAGAGAGATAATTACTTCCACCTCCATTCATTCAACAAGTAATTTTTTAGCCAATCATGCTTTTATAGTCATAGAAATAATAGTTTTGAAAATCCAGTATTCTACATTAATATGTCATTTTTATGTACCTGTTATCTGAAAACAGTGATCCATCTCTTTAGTGTTACTGGCCATTTTTAAAAAATACAAGAGGGTGTGGGGGGGTGGGCAGTGGGATGAATTGGGAGATTGGGACTGACATATATACACTGATATGTATAAAATAGGTAACTAATAAGAACCTGCTGTATAGCACAGGGAACTCCACTTCCCTGTACAATGGAAACTAACACAACATTGTAAAAAACTATACCCCAATTAAAAAAAAAAGAATATAAGATATATACTCAGTACCTCTGATGTTCAAGAATATTTAAGACCAATGTATATTTTCAGTCTTTTTGCTGAAGAGTTTTGTGTGCGGTTTACTAGAAAATAAACTAGAAAAAAAGGCATTCTAGCCATTTAATCTTTATTCCTCTGGCTGCAGTGTTCCCATATTAAAAACGTGTTCAAACAGCCAGTGCAACTCGGGATCCATGGTTTTGAATGTGATCGGCAGTACACATTAACTTCTGAAACATAAAGTACTTTCCCATGACAAATAGAAATGAAATGCACTACAAATTTTCAAAATCCTATGGAAGTCAGAATGAAAGCACAACAACTCTACCTAGATCTATGTTTTTTAATCATACTTGGAGACGTTCGGCGAGAGCTTGTAACCCCAGTGAGCCCTCTATGCACAGGTGACCGTTATTCATGTTACTTTTTACTCAGCTGGTTCCATGCTAACCCAGATGAGCTATGTTGGAGCTTGTTGGAAGGGTGTATATGCAGTGGGTCAGGTTGTACCACTGGTGAGATGACAGAATGGAATGTGGGAAGGTGTGTGGAGCAGAAGGTTTAAGTACTATAGATGGGCATTTCCCCAGAAGGTTAAAAACTGTCAGTGACAGTCAAAATAGGGTATCGAGCAGGGAGCCAAGTAATTTTAAAAGACTGAAAATATTAAGCTGATTTTCTCAACTCTTTTGGGGACTTAATCAAGAAATGTGTTTTCTCTTAAGTGCAGGCCGGAAAAAAATGCTTGGGTCCTTATACCTGATCCTCACGGGAACACAGCACTCAGTCACACCTATCACTTGAGTGCCTGCTTGTCACGTTTAGAGTGTAACCTGGCCAAGTCTTCAAAACCGCAGGGATAAAAAGTGGTTCTTATCAATGTCTAATACAGTGTTTCTCTAAATTCAAAGACGTAATCACAAATATCAGCAGGTATATCTTGAATACATACTGTGTCAGGCATTCCCTCTAGGAGCTCTGTGTTCAGTAGCTAACCAACAAAGTCTCTGCTTTTGCTTTTGTAGAGCTTTTCTGGTAGGCTTGGAGAGGGTGTGGGGGGACTGGGTTGCAGAAACAGATAAGCAGATATATGTTCAGTGTTTAAAAATGCAATGAAAAAAAGTGTAAGAGGACAGAAAGTGACCGTCGGGAGGTGGTACTGTTTCATGTAGATAGGGTGGTCAGGGAAGGCATCTTTGCTAAAGAGTGCCATTGATCAGAACTCTGAAGGTAGTGATAGAGCAAGCCATGTTGGATATGTAATAAATATCACAAGCTTTTTACTGTGAGATTATGTTTATTATAGGCAATTTAGAAAATGAAGTTAAGCTGATAGAAAAATTTATTATTGTATCTCCTCTTAGAACTAATCTCATCATTAATGTTTTGATATACCTCTTTGCTTTTTTCATATTTAATGGTTGCCTTTGACTCTGTTGGCTCTTTCCAGAAAAGCTGGTCATTTGTTTCTCAGCACTGTGTTTCACTTGATGTGAACACGGCATCCATTTAAAATTGTAAAAAGGTACACTGTGATTCTTTTTTCCTTTTTCTTTAAAAAAAACATTTATTTATTTATTTATTTTGCCTGCGCCGTGTCTTAGTTGCAGCTCACAGGATCTTTAGTTGCGGCATGCAGACTCTTAGTTTCAGCGTGCACGCAGGATTTAGATCCCTGACCAGGGATCAAACCCAGGCCCCCTGCATTGGGAGCATGGGGTCTTATCCACTGGACCACCAGGGAAATCCCAGGTACACTGTAATTCTGAGAAAATGAGACAAGGGCAAGAGTTTTGAATTTCATAGAATAAGGCTAAAGAAGATGTTTCTGACTTGATTTCATAAAACACCACATTTACACTTTTTAGATTTTTTTTTTTTTTTTTTTTTTTTTGCGGAACGTGGGCCTCTCACTGTTGTGGCCTCTCCCGTTGCGAAGCACAGGCTCCGGACGCGCAGGCTCAGCGGCCATGGCTCACGGGCCCAGCCACTCCGTGGCATGTGGGATCTTCCCAGACCGGGGCACGAACCCGTGTCCCCTGCATCGGCAGGCAGACTCTCAGCCACTGCGCCACCAGGGAAGCCCCCCAATTTTTAGATTTTTAACCAAGCTTTAAGTTTATAGTTGGTAGAAATTTCTGGCAAGAACTTAGAATGGTATTTATTTTTGGTGTTTCTGTTCCTTTAATTTTGAAGTTCACTTATTCCTTCGAACTAAGGAAAAGATCCTGATCTCATGTGAAGGACTCATGCACTTGTTTTATGTATTATATTCCTTTGTTACAGGCAAAGAAGAGTAAAACCAAAATGCCATCTCTGGTAAAGAAGTGGCAGAGTATCCAGCGTGAGCTAGATGAAGAGGAGAATTCTAGTTCCAGTGAAGAGGACCGAGAATCAACTGCACAGAAGCGAATTGAAGAGTGGAAACAGCAGCAGCTGGTCAGGTAAAAGAAAGAACCATAGATGGCGCCGATAGTGGTGGTTGTAGCTGTGGTTTTAGAGCCATCACGTTCTTAAAATCATAGCCCTTAATTTGATTCCTTTACGGACTTACCTAAGTAGTTTTTAGTTCATAGAAATGTTTATTTCCCTATAAAAATTATAATCTAGGCTTTTTCAAAATCAGAAACATCAAATCTGTAATACTTCCCACTGATTGTTCCTCTTAGGCAAAGAGCTATCTTAACCCTGAGCATATGGGGGAAAATAGTCATCCCCATTTACCATGTAGCTCCAAGAGACTCTTATATGTATATTTTTAAATTTTATAAATAATTTACAGACATAAAAAATAAAGAGGAGAAAACTTAATTAGACATTTTAGTAAGAATCTAAACATAGCTAACTCAAATTTTTATTTATTTTCATGGTTTTTGAAGGTACACATATTGAAATGAGCAACATTCTTTGAATGCAACTAATTGCTCAGTTGTCATGCGTAACTTGGAACATACTCCTCTCATAAATGGTGCCAGATTTCAGGTTCATCTCTGATAGGTTCTAGCTTATCATTACTTCTGGTTCTGGCACTTGCAACCTCCATAAATGCAGTACTTATGAAAATATTTGGGGGAGTTCCCTGGCGGTCCAGTGGTTAGGACTCTGCGCTTTCACTGCTGAGGGGCCCGGGTTCAGTCCCTGGTCAGGGAAAGATCCTGCATGGCGTGGCCAAAAAAAAAAATTGGGAGAGGATAGCCATCTTTGCTTCATAATTCAAAACATTTTCATTCTTAGATCCATAAACACTAATTGGAATAGTCATTCCAGTGAATTTTTTTGTTCCTAAAATATCTGTTTCTCTCCAGCCACTACACACCTGCTTTCAGCATTTGTCCCACTTATGAACCTTATCAAATAAATTTTAACATGTAGCAGTATAAAACCTGAAAGGTTTCTAAGGAAAATGAAATCGATGGTCCCAGTTCTTGTTACAAAATATTGGATGAAGGAGGTTGTTCAGATTTATTTATTATTTATTTATTTTATTCATTTTTGGCTGTGTTGGGTCTTAGTTGCAGCGCACAGGATCTTTGTTGAGGCATGTGGGATCTTTCGTTGTGGCACGAGGGCTTCTCTCTAGTTGGGGCATACTCGTTTTCTCTTCTCTAGTTGTGGCACGTGGGTTCCAGAGCACGTGGGCTCTGTAGTTGCGGTGTACGGGCTCTAGTTGAGGTGTACGAGCTCAGTAGTTGTGGTGCTCGGGCTTAGTTGCCACACAGCATGTGGGATCTTAGTTCCCTGACCAGGGATCGAACCCGTATCCCCTGCATTGTAAGGCGGATTCTTTACCACTGGACCACCAGGGAAGTCCCAGGTTGTTCTTTTCAATGAGAATACTGTATTTCCTTTTTGACCTTACATTTCCTTACTTTTACAAAAATGTGTTGCTTTCCTTCAGTATGTTCACTCATCAGTCTTGAATTTGAGAAGATTCATCTAGATTATAGTCCTCTTATCACTCATAGTCTGAGATTTTACTTATCCAGTCAATTTTACCATCACAGTTAGAATCTACAGTGCCTCTGTCTCTTTGCATTTATCTGATTGTATAATATTGGGGAGCGGTAGGGGAGACTATGAAGATGTTGTCTCCAGACTTCTTTTTTACTTCCTGGAAAGGAGATGCACTGTTTTGGGCAACACAATAAGAAAACTGAGGGATGGTATTAGTGATAATTTATTTAACTTTTGTATCATCCTTGTAGATGATTCCATTATTCTTCAGCTTTCTTACTATTTTAATCTTTTTTTAATGTTGCTGGGAATTGACTAATGATTAATTCCTACAGTGGTGAAATAGCAAACTATTTCAAGATGATCAGAAGTCACAAAGATTCTGTAATTAATCTTAGCTCATTTTGTATTTATAAAAGGGTCTAAGGCACCCATTCTGGTAATTGTAAGTTACAACCTGAGTTTTTGTTTGTTTTTGCCGTGCTGCGAAGCTTGTGGGATTGAAGCCAGGCCCTCGTCAGTGAAAGCATGTAGTCCTAACTACTGTACCACCAGGGCATTCCCTAGAATCTGAGTCTTAAGCGGTTTTATAAATGATTGAATAAGCCATGAGAGATCAATCCTAATTAGAACTGATCAAAAGAGAGTCTCAAAAACGTTAGGTCCAACGGTCCCTGATGGTATGTTAAGAGTTAAATATTATCTTCCTATGTGTTAAATATATCTAAGATAAAGAATCATAACTCCTAGGGGCCAAGAAATACTTCTACAAGAATGTGTTATTTTCCTTCTGTGTGGCTTCAGTGGTTGCTGGGGAGATATAAACACAAATATGCACTTACATATAAATAAAACTATAGAGAAGAGTGCTTTGTATGTGTTTGGTTGACCTATCAATTAAGAAATTTGATGAAGAACAACGCTGGTACTTAGCTGAGAAACTTGAAACATTTTCATGAACATAGATAAAATATATCACATTTTCGGTTTCAGTTAGCTTTTATTTGCTAGGAAATAAACACTTTCGTTCTTTTTCTTTCCAGTGAAGTAATTTAATCTGTACGTTGTTTTCACAGTGGCATGGCAGAGAGAAATGCTAATTTTGAAGCCCTTCCTGAAGATTGGCGAGCAAGACTGAAGAGAAGAAAAATGGCTCCAAACACATAGTTTTTATAATTTTTATTACTGTTTTTTTTTTGTTTGTTTTTTTAATCATTTCCAAGTCTTAACCAGTCTTACCGTTGTCAATAAACTATAAATGTCATGAGGGAGAGCATATGAATTTCCTGGGCAAGAGTATATACGTACAAAATTGCCACGTTTATGAAATGTAATTTTTCTGTTTTGCTGAAAGGTAAGGTGACTGAATGCTCTGACCTGGCTGCCTTTATTCTCACACTGGCAAACTCAGCATGTTAGGTACATTAACCTCATCAGTCTGGAACATGTGGTTCATGCGTATGACACCTCTGTAAGAGGACTCACTAAAGAACAGTGAAGGATTTTCCTGCCTCATAGAGGCTCTTGTAGTTCCTAGTGTGGCGCTCTCTCTCTCATTAACTTCTTCAGAACAAGTGCAATTAAGAAAGCAGCTCTATATTTTGCCTTGCTTAACTGGGATTATAGGAATCTCTTTCTGACCTCTTCCTCTAGTCTGCCACCCCTGAAGTGCTGAGATACATCAAGTCATTCACCTTGTGCTAACAGATGGCCACACTCTTCAGAGTATTCTTTCTCACAAATTCTAGAACTGATAAAGATAGCTCAGTCATTTCACATACTAGGTGGCATATTTAAATTACAGTATAGGTGGCGGCAGCAGCAGGTGTTTGCGTCTTTGATTTTGAGAATTTCCTCCTCACGTATGTGGCAGTAAATGTAACAAAAGCCACTGTATGTACTGATGTGTCTCCATTGTCTTACCTTGGTCCAAAATTCACCTTCCATTTATGTGTGAATGTATTCTCCATAAAATTCCAGTATTTAAAAAGCAGTTTACTGTTCTGTACTTTCTATTGTATCACAATCAGGTAAAAGTCACTTTAAACTGAAGAAAAAGCAAATTGTGTTTTAAAGCTGTTTGTATTTCTCCAGTTTCTGACCTTGTAAATTTGTATATATGCACTAATAAAGCTTTTTTTATACTTCTGATTGATTATTCTTTTGCTCCTGTTTTGCCTGTTAACTCCACGATTATGTAACCAAGACTTACTTTAAGTCAATTGTTTTTTCTAATCAACTATAGTGTAAGGTATGTGCAAACATTGAAGAACAGCTCCAGGAAAAAAAAGCATCAGGATCTTGAGCCTGTTGCGGGGTGCGAGGACGGGGTTAGAAAAACAAGCCTCTAGTACCAGAGGGTGTGACTTAAATTTTGGAGCTTGTAGTCTGTAATATTAGCTAGTGTTTGGCCTACTTAAATCCTGGAAATGATGTAATGTGGTTAATATTGTGAAAAAAAGGCGCTTTATATTTTTTCCACTAATCACAAAAGTTATGTATACTTAGAGTCATGTAAAGTTAACCAAAGACAACAATAGTTAGAATTTTATTCTAGTATATTTATATGCATATAATTGTCTAATCAGTGTCATGTATGCTTGTGTGTTGGTTTTTTACCGTCATGTATTTCGGTGACCATTTTGTATATAAATTGTTTTTCTGGGCTTCCCTGGTGGCGCATTGGTTAAGAATCCACCTGCCCAATGCAGGGGACACGGGTTTGATCCCTGGTCTGGGAGGATCCCACATGCTGCAGAGCAGCTAAGCCCGTGCACCACAGCTGCTGAGCCTGTGCTCTTAGAGCCTGCGAGCCACAACTACTGAGCCCTCGTGCTTGGAGCCCATGCTCCCAGGGTGGAGGCCACTGCAATGGGAAGCCCACGCAACTGCAACGGGGAGTGGCCCCCGCTCGCTGCAGCGAAGACCCAATGCAGACAAGATAAAAATAAATTTTAAAAAATCAAATTCTTAAAAATGTACCATAAAATTTTAAAAAATCAAATTGTTTTTCTTGTAATTTGCATAGAGCATATTTCTGGAAATAGAGGCTGTCATCTAGCCATTAAAGCTTTTGCTTTAAGTGCCAAACAGTTTTCCAGACTTCTGGGAATTGGTACAGGGACGAAGTGCCTTTGTCCCTCGCCTGCCAGAAAGGAGCGTTTTTTAGAATCTGACAATTTGATAGTCAAAATGTGTGGTTTTAATTTACTAGTAGGTTTTCAATGTAGGAGGTAATTTATCAGTTCTAGCTATGGGATAGAGAGAAGGTGAAAGAGGGGAAGCGGCTCCGTTTAAGCAATAAACAGTTTCCTAAAGCTGAGGAACAGCTGCTTTTTTGTTGTTTTGGGCCCGGCCACGGAGCATGCGGGATCTTAGTTCCCCAACCAGCGATCGAATCCGTATCTCCTGCAGTGTAAGCACGGAGTCTCAAACACTGGACCACCAGGGAAGTCCCCATCAATGCAATTTCTAATCCCCCGAAGCCAGGCTGCAATACTGTAGGAAAGGAGGAATGTGAATCCTTGGTACCTGAACGCCAGTCTTCGACTTTTCTCCTGTTCCCCACCCCTTCCTCGGAGGCGGAGCCTCGCTCTCCGGAAGCGCCCATCCGCCTCGCCCTCCCGCTTCCGTCTCGTGGTTGCTAGGCAACTGGGGCCCTTAGAGGAAAGCAGTGTCCCGTGAGCGTGACGAGAGTGTCTTGTGGTCGGTGCGCGACTGCTTCTCTACCTGCGGACCGTGTCCCCCGCCTCGCTCACGCTCCTCTGTCGCCACAGGCTCTGTACGCACCCCTGCTGCCCCGGACGGGCCGGGGCGCGGAGGCGGTAGCAACCTTCCCTCTGCAGTCGTAGGAGATCTCTACGCCCCGTCCCGCGACTCTCCGGGAAACTGCCCTTCGCCACTTTCTGCCTGACCAGGAAGCCCTGAATCCCTGAATTACGTTTTCAGAGCCCACTCTCCGGGCTCTTGACCTTTCTTTTCCACCCACCCCGAGACGACTGCACCGGACCCCTCATCCCCTTTTCTTTCACTTTTCTGAGGCGACCTGGTGGGGGGCATCTCCCTCACTGGGGGGGAAAGAAGCATGGGGCCAGCAGGGGTCCTGGCGCTACCGGAGGAGGAGGCTGGAAGACAAGGCGCTATCCCAGATTCTTCAGGTGCGCATCGGGCCTCGTGGCGGGTCCTTGTTTATCTGAGGAGAGGTTGGGTTGGCAGGGAAGACGGAGCGGTGCCGCAGGGTTTCCTAAAGTAGCGTGGGAGCTGCGAAGCGGAGGGAGGGGACGTGGGTGAATTTCTACAGTTTTTCACTTGTTCTGCTCTGGTTTTTTAGCTTCTCCTATGTAATCAACTGCCCTTTTGGAAATTGGTCAGGGATTGTTGCTGGATGTCGGTGTCACTGACGGGTCTTCAGCATACCATGCAGAAGTAACATGTTCCCAGCTTTGGAAACAGAGCTAAAGCAGCAGGTCGGTACACACTCCTCTCCAGGCACTCCACAGAAATCCAATACTAGATCCGAAGGTATATTCTGGTGGCATCTTTTTCTGGCTGGAGATCTTGATCCCAAAGATAGAATAATTTGCACAAATGTCTTTCACATGGTTTGTTTACAGAAGTTCTGAGGTATAGTGTTCTCTGCAACAATGCTTGTGTATTTTTGTTAAGAGTCAGTATTATTCTTATAACAGGCTGTTATAATAATTCTCTACAATTATGAAAGCACTTTCTTGATTGAGATGGCCTCTCGTTTCACAGACTCTTCCTGAGGCCTATGAAGACTTTATGTACCATCACCTCCAGTACTATGGCTACTTTAAAGGTAATATCTCATTCTTATCTAGCATCACCTTTCCTGGGTTCATGAAGTAAATTGTTTGATCAACTGAGAGAGTTGTGCTTGGATAAACTGATGAATTTTTCCAGCACCACCATTAGTGAAAGAACTTCCTTTCCCTACTGATATGCTGTGTTACCTCTGTTGCGTGTCCATTTATACAAGGGTTTGTTTGTCTGTCCTTGCACCAATACCACCCTTTCTTAATGACACCACATGGCATCAAAACAGTCTTGATATCTGGAAAGACATGTCCTCCCATATTGTCGTTCTTCAAAAGTGTCTTGGCTGTTCTTACCTTTTTATATAATTTTAGAATTGGCTTGTGATGCTTAAAAAAATATATGGGATTACATTGAATCTATAGATCAAATTTGACAAGAAATGAGAATTTTCCAATACCAGGTTCTCCCATCTATTAATATAGTCTAATTCTCTAATTTACTTAGGTCCTCCTTAATGTCTCCCAATAAGATTTACAATTTTTTTCATAGAACTGCATATTTGTATGCTATTATAAGTGATTTCTTTTTAAATTTTGATCTTCTAACTTTGCTCCTGGTATTTAGAAATAAAATGTAGGGCTTTTTTTGTTTGTTTGTTTGTTTTTTTGTGGTACATGGGCCTCTCACTGTTGTGGCCTCTCCCGTTGCGGAGCGCAGGCTCCGGACACGCAGGCTTAGCGGCCATGGCTCACGGGCCCAGCCGCTCCGCGGCATGTGGGATCCTCCCGGACCGGGGCACGAACCCACGTCCCCTGCATCGGCAGGCGGACTCTCAACCACTGCGCCACCAGGGAAGCCCCTAAAATGTAGGTTTTTATATTGATTTTATTTCTATCAACCTTGTTAGACTTTCTTATTAACTATTTCATTTTATAATTTGTTGAAAACTGAATTTCCAGCTCACCAGATTCAGCAGAGCCCTCAGGACAAAGCAGCTCCCACTCTGAGTGCTGCACTTTAACTCTGAGTACTTGCCTTCACTTGGTCGTATAGCTGCCTCCCAATTTTCCACTTTACCATACTGCTTCTCAAGTCTTCTCCTCAGCATGAAATGGAGAAAATGATGTTTAATTCACATAAATTGGAATGTGAAAGCTCTTTGGAAAATGGGTTGTACTCATTGTAAAGGCCTGTGGTGGCAGGTGGTGACTAGAAGGAGGTTTGCTAGTAGTAGTGGTTTGGGTGTTGACCTGCATGTTGGAGGTGATGAACTAGCCTTCCAGCACGTTTCAGTAAACTGCCTATTCTTAGCTGAGAGGGGCAGTTTACCAAACTGCTACGCACCAGCATGTTGGGAAGAATAATCCTCGATACCTGTTGAGTGGCTCTTTTGGGGAAACAGAGGATTTGATACCGGACCCCTTGCAAAAGGAGAAGCGTCTGTGTGAGTAATAATCAGTGTTGTATGACCCCCAGAACCCTCACGTCCTTGAGCAACAGCTCCTGGTGTTCAGGAGAACGTGGCCTAACGTGGGAGAAGCCAAGGGAGCAGCCTTGGCCACCGTTTCTGGTATCACTGAAAAATGTTCTCTCTTGGGGCTTCCCTGGTGGCGCAGTGGTTAAGAGTCCGCCTGCCAATGCAAGGGACACGGGTTCGAGGCCTGGTCCAGGAAGATCCCACATGCCGCGGAGCAACTGAGCCCGTGCGCCACAACTACTGAAGCCCGCACTCTAGAGCCCGCGAGCCACAACTACTGAGCCCGCACGCCTAGAGCCCATGCCCTGCAACAAGAGAAGCCACCGCAGTGAGAAGCCCATGCACTGCAATGAAGAGTAGCCCCCGCTCGCCACAACTAAAGAAAGCCCAGGTGCAGCAGCAAAGACCCAACCCAGCCAAAATAAATAAATAAATTTTTTAAAAAATGTTCTCTCTTAAAAAACAAAGAAAAAATTTTTAAATGAAAAGAAAAATAAAACAAAAAAATATTCTCTCTAGATCTGCTTTGGATTTTGTAGGTTTAAATTAAAATACTGTGCATTCTGGATGATCTTCCTCCAAATTATTAGAAAATTTGTTAAAACGCCTTGGTCAAGAGTAACACATTGATTTTTTTTCATGCAGTTTTGGTGGATATATTTGTTAAGGCTCTTTGCATAAGAGTGGTGGAAACCAATTCCAGCCAGCTTAAGCAAAAATAATTTTTTACAGGGATTCCACACGTTTCTTCTGGAATCCTAGGGTAGGAATGCAGTTGAATTTCTCCCTCAGTACACATCCAACCAAACATCAGTTCACTTCTCTTTACTGCACATCCTGCCCCCACCCCAACCCTCCCCCAGCCACCGTCATCTCACTATTGAAACAGCCTCATAATTGGTCTCTTGGCTTCTCTTGTTCCATCATGCCCCCTTCCAGTCCATTTTCCACACAGCAGTGTTCTTTTTTATGTGCAAATCTGATTGTGTCCCTTTTCTAGTTAAAAATCTATGAATGACATAAGACCCAAAAGCCATAAAATATAACACTGATAATTTTTACAGCAAAAATTTTAATTTCTGTATAGAAAAAATACCATTAGTCACGGAAAATAATTGGAAAAAAATTTTGTGACAAATATGTCAAAGGGTTAATTTCCTTAACATAACAGCTCTTACAAATCAATATGTAAAAGATGACCAAATAGAATAATGGACAAAGGACATGAGCAAGGAGTTCATAGAAAAGAAAACACAGTCAACAGGCTTTATGAAAAGATGCTCAATTTCAAAAAAAAAAAAAGATGCTCAATTTCACCTCTAATTAAAGATACGAATCAGTATGTCAAGGTACCATTTTTAAATTATGAGATTTGGGCAAAAAATATTTTTTTTTCCGTCAGGAGGTGGGAGAACACTCTCCCACACTGCTGTTAGGAATGTGAATAGATAAGATTTTTTAGAAAGGCAGTTTGGCAATAGGTGGAAAATGTAAAATGGTACTTAACCTTTGATGTAGCAATTCCATTTTCATTTTCAAATATGTATCTTATATTTTTGCTCATCCCAGTGCCCAGAAGGCTTTTCCATTCTGTGTCCCAGAGCTCCTGGCAGGGAATAGAAAGGCAAGGGTTGAGCAAAGGAGACTGTTAAGATGGAATGGCTCAGGAGCCAGCCGACCACCCCCCTTCAGCTTCCTCCTGCCCCATTTGCTGACACTTGAAATAACATTGATAAGAAACAATTGCCAGTCTTAATATAATAAAAAAACGTAAAATGCAAAGACAGCTGCTAGAGGTGACACAACAATGTAGATGAATTTTAGTTAGAGTATAACTGATAACCTGACACCTTCCCCCACCCCCGTTTTGATCACTGGAGTGAGGAAGATATTTTTCTTCATCTTTGTAGCAAAGCATTTATTATGTTGTTATTGTTGTTTTTTTAAACCAGAAAAGTACAAAGGAGGTAAAAAAGGAATGAGTTATAATGTGCTTGTTTCAAAAAAAAAAAGAGAAGAGAAGGAAAGGAAGGAACAAAGGAACGGAGGAAAGAAACCAAAAAAGAAAGAAAAGGAAATATATGTATAAGGTTAGAAAATTCAAATGGTAGGAGAAAAACACAAAAGGAAATTAAGAGCTCTCCCTGCCCCACCCTTAATATAGCCACTATTGTAATCATTTTTTTCAGGAAAAAGAAAATATATCCTCAAGTGTCTATATATTTTTTCTTCTTAATTCTCATAGGGATCCTATACATAATCTTCGATTTTTTTGTTTAAAAATAGAGCCTTTTCATATGAGCACAAGAAACATTCTTTTTAGAGCGCCTACAGTATTCCATCTCATTAACATGTCATAATTATTTTAACTTCCCTTTTGTTGGATGCTTTGGTTGTTTGCACATTTTTATTACTTGAACATTACTGCAGTGAGCATCTTCGTATATGTATCTTGACGAGCTTTTGTTAAGAAAATCTATAAAGTAATTTCTAGCAATGGGATTGCCGAATCAAGGGTTTGGGTGTTTTAGATCTTACTAGACACTGCCAAATTGCTTTCCAGAAAGTTTGCACCAATTTGCCTTTTTGTCAGCAAGAGTACTTGTTTACTTACACCTTTGCCAGGGTGAGTGTGAAAACACATAAATGTTTTTCCTGTCTGTTAGGTAAAAAACTGTTATCTCCTTGTCATTTTGATTTACATTTCTTTATGAGCGAGATTGAGCAGCTTTACCATCTTTTCAAATGTTTGTTGCCTTTTCCCCCTGCATTAAACAGTGGGGGAAATATTTTAGACACAGAAATGCAGGGGCCCAAAGTGGGAGCGGGGGATGGAAAGGTATAGGGAACATGGGCAGGAAAAAGAAAGATCCATCGGACCAACCATACCTCTTCCTTCCTCTTTCTAGGGCCTACCTGTCTATCTTCAACTGTGCACAGACAGATAGAAGCTGTGAGCAGAGGTATTTCATGTCCTTCCAGACCAGAAAACGGAAACTCCTGTAAGGAAATGTCTCTCCCTCCTGCTCTCCCCACCAGAGCTGGGAGTTACCACCCTAGGGGCCTTCAGCCTTTCCTTCCTCTTTCCCTTTCTTTTCATTCTTCCTCTCATTTCCTTTTTTTCCCCCTTTGTCCTTGAACACCCTTGTTTTCCTCCCTTTTTTCCCATTCTTTTTTATTTTTTTCCCCATTCTTTATTTCCCAAGAACTCTTCTCTCTCTTCTGCCCCTGCTCACTCCTCTGCCCCTATCCACCTCCCTGTTTTGTAAGTCTCTCTGTCCTTTGAATGGTTATATTATGAACTTGAAATTTAATTTGTAGATTGTTTCACTGTAGTTAATAAAGTTTTATGTCCTTTTTTTCTAAAACGCTAGTAGTTGAATTGAAAGTTTTCTTTTTTGCCTCTCTCTAGACAAAAATAATAACACACGTTAAGTAACTTTTATTTGTAACCCACTGTTGAAATGTCTTTGACCCATTAACGTTGATTTAAAAAAAAGAAAAAAGTTTCTTCTAACTTACTCTAAAGCTTACATTTAAATGTTTAACAGACTAAGGCAGAACTTTAACTTAACATTTTATAGTTTTGATGCTGTCATCCCGTACTAAATCTCTTTGAAGGAGAAACATGTCATAGGATTGCGTATCTGTGCTAATATATTAACACAGTGCTTAAACTTACATATTTGTTACAGTTGAGCAGTAAAGTTCCCAAGGAAGAAAAGGAAACTGTTCACTCATTCCCTTTCCCTTTGGCAGATTCCCTTATGCTGAGTTCACCACTTCTTAAGAGCAGACAGCTTCTTCATGATGACCTTGGTGAAGTAAACTCACGTCTTCGAGAACCCCGAGATCTCTTTGCTTTTTTCTCCACCAGTGGGCCACTGCAGGCTCCAAGATGGCCAATAGAATGTGAAGTCATCAAGGAGAACATTCATCATATTGGTAATGTGACTTACGTGTCATGGTCTTGCCGTTCTGACAGACTATATTACAGTTTTAAGTTCTACATACCAAAGTACAAGACGGGACAGATTCACCGTCTGTTAGCTCACCCTTAACATGTTTAAGCTCTGGGAAACTGGTATACACTCACCAAAGTCAAAAGTTATACTAATGTATAAACTAGAATGCTTCTGAGTTTATTGGAATGGGAGGATACCTTTCTAGAGGCCAAAATATATCAATACTTAAATCTGTTTTCTAGATTATTCCCATTTCAGTATGTTTGGTTGAGTTTTATAAAAGTTGTATTTTTACCAGCTTTGGTAAAATTGATGAACACCATGTATATAATACCAGAATGTAGTTTTTACTGTTTTTTTCCCCACGGTTTTATTGAGATATAATTGACATAAAACATCGTATTAGTTTAAGGTGTACAATATATATTGCAAAATGACTTTCATAGTAAGTCTAGTTAACATCCACCAACTCACATGGTTACATTTTTTTCTTGTGATGAGAACTTTTAAGATTTACCTTCTGGGCTTCCCTGGTGGCGCAGTGGTTGAGAGTCCGCCTGCCGATGCAGGGGACACGGGTTCGTGCCCCGGTCCGGGAGGATCCCACATGCCGCGGAGCGGCTGGGTCTGTGAGCCATGGCCGCTGGGCCTGCGCGTCCGGAGCCTGTGCTCCACAACGGGAGGGGCCGCAGCAGTGAGAGGCCCGCGTACCGAAAAAAAAAAAAAAAAAAAAAAGATTTACCTTCATAGCGACAGAAGAGTTTCCAACTAACTCTATCAACCAAATTTTTAAAAAAATTTTATTGGAATATGGTTGATTTACAATGTTGTATTAGTTTCAGGTGTACAGCAAAGTGAATCAGTTATACATATACATATATCCACTCTTTTATTTTTAGATTCTTTTCCCATATAGGCCATTACAGAGTATTGAGTAGAGTTCCCCGTGCTATACAGCAGGTCCTTATTAGTTACCTATTTTATGTATAATATGTGTGTATTATGATGTCAGTCCAAATCTCCCAATTTGTCCCTTCCCTCACTTATCCTCTGGTAACCATAAGTTTGTTTTCTACATCCGTGACTCTACTTCTGTTTTGTAAATAAGTTCATTTGTACCCCTTTTTTTTTTATTCCACATATAAGCGATATCATATGATATTTGTCTTTCTGGGTCTGACGTCATTCAATATGATGGTCCATCCATATTGCTGCAAATGGCATTATTTTTATGGCTGAGTAATATTCTTTTTTATGGCTGAGTAATATTCCATTGTATATATATACCACATCTTCTTTATCCATTCCTCTGCTGATGGACTTTAGGTTGCTTCCATGTCCTGGCTATTGTAAATAGTGCTGCAGTGAACATTGGAGTGCATGTATCATTTCAAATTAAGGTTTTCTCCAGGTATATGCCCAAGAGTGAGATTGCTGGGTCATATGGTAGTTCTATTGTTAATTTATAAGGAGCCTCCATACTGTTCTCCATAGTGTCTGTACCAACTGACATTCCCAGCAACAATGTAGGAGGGTTCCCTTTTCTCCACACCCTGTCTATACTGTTTGTAGATTTTTTGATGATGGCCATTCTGACTGGTGTGAGGTGATACCTCACTGTAGTTTTCCTGCCTCCTTTATCAAAGATAAGGTGACCATATGTGCGTGGGTTTACCTCTGGGCTTTCTATCCTGTTTCATTGATCTATCCTTCTGTTTTTGTGCCAGTACCATACTGTCTTGATTACTGTAGCTTTGTAGTATAGTCTGAAGTAAGGGAGCCTGATTCCTCCAGCTCTGTTTTTCGTTCTCAGGATTGCTTTGGCTCTTTGGGGTCTTTTGTGTTTCCATACAAATTGTGAAATTTTTTGTTCTAGTTCTGTGAAAAATGCCAGTGGTAGTTTGATAGGGATTGCATTGAATCTGTGGATTGTTTTGGGTAGTAGAGTCATTTTCACAATCTTGGATTCTTCCATTCCAAGATCATGGTGTATCTTTCCATCTGTTTGTATCATCTTTAAGTCCTTTCATCAGTGTCTTATGATTTTCCTCATACAGATCTTTTGTCTCCTTAGGTAGGATTCTTCCTAGGTATTTTATTCTTTTCGTTGCAATGGTAAATGGGAGTGTTTCCTGAATTTCTCTTTCAGATTTTTCATCATTAGTGTATAGGAATGCAAGAGATTTCTGCGCATTAATTTTGTATCCTAGTACTTTACCAAATTCATTGATTAGCTCTAGTAGTTTTCTGGTAGCATCTTTAGGATTCTGTATGTATAATATCATATCATCTGCAAACAGTGTCAAGTTTACTTCTTTTCCAATTTGGATTCCTTTTATTTCTTTTTCTTCTGTGATTGCTGTGGCTAAAACTTCCAAAACTATGTTGAATAATAGTGGTGAGAGTGGACAACCTTGTCTTGTTCCTAATCTTAAAGGAAATGGTTTCAGTTTTTCACCATTGAGAATGATATTGGCTGTGGGTATGTCATATATGGCCTTGATTATGTTGAGATAAGTTCCCTCTATGCCTACTTTCTGGAGGGTTTTTATCATAAATGGGTGTTGAATTTTGTCAAAAGCTTTTTCTGCATCTATTGAGATGATCATATGGTTTTTCTCCTTCAATTTATTAATATGGTGTATCACATTGATTGATTTGCATATATTGAAGAATCCTTGCATTCCTGGGATATACCCCACTTGATTATCATATATGATCCTTTTAATGTGCTGTTGGATTCTGTTTGCTAGTATTTCATTGAGGATTTCTACATCTACGTTCATCAGTGATATTGACCTGTAGTTTTCTTTCTTCGTGACATCTTTGTCTGGTTTTGGTATCAGGGTGATGGTGGCCTCATAGAACGAGTTTGGGAGCGCTCCTCCCTCTGCTATATTTTGGAAGAGTTTGGGAAGGATAGGTGTTAACTCTTCTCTAAATGTTTGATAGAATTTGCCTGTGAAGCCATCTGGTCCTGGGCTTTTGTTTGTTGGAAGATTTTTAATCACAGTCTCAATTTCAGTGCTTGTGATTGGTCTGTTTATATTTTCTATTTCTTCCTGGTTCAGTCTCAGAAGGTTTTGCTTTTCTGAGAATTTGTCCATTTCTTCCAGGTTGTCCATTTTATGGCATATAGTTGCTTGTAGTAATCTCTCATGATCCTTTGTATTTCTGTTGTGTCAGTTGTTACTTCTCCTTTTTCATTTCTAATTCTATTGATTTGACCCTTCACCAGTTTTTTCTTGATGAGTCTGGCTAATGGTTTATCAGTTTTGTTTATCTTCTCAAAGAACCAGCTTTTAGTTTTATTGATCTTTGCTGTCGTTTCCTTCATTTCTTTTTCATTTATTTCTGATCTGAACTTTATGATTTCTTTCCTTCTGCTAACTTTGGGGGTTTTTTGTTCTTCTTTCTCTAATTGCTTTAGGTGTAAGGTTAGGTTGTTTATTTGAGATGTTTCTTGTTTCTTGAGGTAGAATTATATTGCTATAAACTTCCCTCTTAGAACTGCTTTTGCTGCATCCCATAGATTTGGAGTGGTCGTGTTTTCATTGTCATTTGTTTCTAGGTATTTTTTTATTTCCTCTTTGATTTCTTCAGTGATCTCTTGGTTATTAAGTAGTGTATTGTTTAGCCTCCATGTGTTTATATGTTTTACAGATTTTTTTTCCTGTAATTGATATCGAGTCTCATAGCATTGTGGTTGGAAGAGATACTTGATACGATTTCAGTTTTTTTGTTGTTGTTTTTTTTTTGCAGTACGTGGGCCTCTCACTGTTGTGGCCTCTCCCGTCATGGAGCACATGCTCCGGACGCACAGGCTCAGCGGCCATGGCTCACGGGCCCAGCCGCTCTGCGGCACATGGGATCTCCCCAGACCGGGGCACGAGCCCATGTCCCCTGCATCAGCAGGTGGACTCTCAACCACTGCGCCACCAGGGAAGCCCACGATTTCAGTTTTCTTAAATTTACCTAGGTTTCATTTGTGACCCAAGATGTGATGTAGCTTGGAGAGTGTTCCGTGACCACTTGAGAAGAAAGTGTATTCTGTTATTTTTGGATGGAATGTCCTATAAATGTCAGTTGAGTCCATCTTGTTTAATGTATCATTTAAAGCTTGTGTTTCCTTATTTATTTTCATTTTGGATGATCTGTCCATTGGTGAAAGTGGGGTGTTAAAGTGCTCTACTATTATTGTGTTACTGTCGATTTCCCCTTTTATGGCTGTTAGCATTTGCCTTATGTATTGAGGTTCTCCTATGTTGGGTGCATAAATATTTACAATTGTTGTATCCTATTCTTGGATTGATCCCTTGATCATTATGTAGTGTCTTTCTTTGTCTCTTGGAATAGTCTTTATTTTAAAGTCTATTTTGTCTGATATGAGAATTGCTACTTACTCCAGCTTTCTTTTGATTTCCTTTTGCATGGAATATCGTTTTCCATCCCCTCACTTTCAGTCTGTATGTGTCCCTAGGTCTGAAGTGGGTCTCTTGTAGACAGCATATATACGGGTCTTGTTTTTGTATCCATTCAGCCAGTCTGTGTTTTTGGTGGGAGAATTTAATCCATTTACATTTAAGGTAATTATCAATATGTATGTTCCTATTACCATTTTCTTAATTGTTTTGGGTTTGCTATTATAGGTCTTTTCCTTGTCTTGTGTTTCCTGCCTAGAGAAGTTCCTTTAGCATTTGTTGTAAAGCTGGTTTGGTGGTGCTGAATTCTCTTAGCTTTTGCTTGTCTGTAACGGTTTTAATTTCTCTGTCAAATCTGAATGAGATCCTCACTGGGTAGAGTAATCTTGGTTGTTGGTTTTTCCCTTTCACCAGTTTAAATATGTCCTGCCACTCCCTTCTGGCTTGCAGAGTTTCTGCTGAAAGATCAGCTGTTAACCTTATGGGGATTCCCTTGTATGTTATTTGTTTTTCCCTTGCTGCCTTTAATATTTTTCTTTGTATTTAATTTTTGATAGTTTGATTAATATGTGTCTTGGGGCTTCCCTGGTGGTGCAGTGGTTGAGAGTCTGCCTGTCGATGCAGGGGACGCGGGTTTGTGCCCCGGTCTGGGAGGATCCCACATGCCATGGAGCGGCTGGGCCTGTGAGCCATGGCCGCTGGGCCTGCGCGTCTGGAGCCTGTGCTCCACAGTGGGAGAGGCCACAGCAGTGAGAGGCCCTTGTACCGCAAAAAAGAAAAAAAAAAAAAAAATGTGTCTTGGCGTGTTTCTCCTTGGATTTATCCTTTATGGGACTCTCTATGCTTCCTGGACTTGATTGACTGTTTCCTTTCCCATATTAGGGAAGTTTTCAACTATAACTCTTGAAATATTTTCTCAGTTCCTTTCTTTTTCTCTTCTTCTTCTGGGACCCCTATCATTCAAATGTTGGTGCATTTAATGTTGTCCCAGAGGTCTCTAAGACTGTCTTCAATTCTTTTCATTCTTTTTTCTTTATTCTGCTCTACAGTAGTTATTTCCACTATTTTATCTTCCAGGTCACTTATCCGTTCTTCTGCCTCAGTTATTCTGCTATTGATTCCTTCTAGAGAATTTTAATTTCATTTATTGTGTTGTTCATCCTTGTGTGTTTGCTCTTTAGTTCTTCTAGGTCCTCGTTAAACGTTTCTTGTATTTTCTCCATGGTATTTCCAAGATTTTGGATCATCTTTACTATCATTACTCTGAATTCTTTTTCAGGTAGACTGCCTATTTCCTCTTCATTTGTTTGGTCTCTGGGTTTTTACTTTGCTCCTTTATCTGCTGTGTATTCCTCTGTCTTCTCATTTTGCTTAACTTACTGTGTTTGTGGTCTCCTTTTCGCAGGCGGCAGGTTCGTAGTTCCCGTTGTTTTTGGTGTCTGCCCCCAGTGGCTAAGGTTGGTTCAGTGGGTTGTGTAGGCTTCCTGGTGGAGGGGACTGGTGCCTGTGTTCTGATGGATGAGGCTGGGCCTTGTCTTTCTAGTGGGCAGGACTGCATCCGGTGGTGTGTTTTGAGGTGTCTGTGACCTTATTATGATTTTAGGCAGCCTCTCTGGTAATGGGTGGGGTTGTGTTCCTGTCTTGCTAGTTGTTTGGCATAGGGTGTCCAGCACTGTAGCTTGCTGGTTATTGAGTGGAGATGGATCTTAGCATTGAGATGGAGATCTCTGGGAGAGGTTTCGCCGTTTGATATTACATGGAGCTGGGAGGTCTCTGCTGGACCAATGTCCTGAATTTGGCTCTCCCACCTCAGGGGCACAGGCCTGACACCCGGCCAGAGCACCAAGACCCTCTCAGTCACACGGCTTTTGGGAAGTCTGAGGTCTTCTGCCAACCTTCAGTAGGAGTTCTCTAGGAGCTGTTCCACATGTAGATATATTTCTTATGTGTTTGTGGGGAGGAAGGTGATCTCCACGTCTTACTCCTCTGCCATCTTGAAGGTCTCCCCACTAAGGTACTTTTCAAAACATAAACCACTCCTTTGAGGAAAGAAGTTGGTTTTCATTGACCCAGTAGGTAATTTTCTTTGTTCACTTGCTTAATTTCTTCTAATCACTCTCAGGCACGGTGACCCACTACAGTGAAAGTCAGGAAACCTGGTTCCATCTGCCACTTGCTGATCATGAGTCACTGGGGAAAGTGCTAGACCTCTCTGAGCTGAAGATTTATTTTCCCTCGAAACTCTGGAACTCCACACTCCAGAGGCCCTCCTTTCGATGTGCTGCCTCTCCCCTTCTGCGCAGGTCCTAAGAAGAAAACATTTTTTAAAAAATTTTATTGAAGTTTAATTGACTTATAAAGTCATGTTTCAAATGTATAGCCCAGTGATTGTGTTATATATATGTATATTTATATATATATATATATATATATATATATATATTCTTTTTCAGATTCTCAGAAACGTTTACTTTTTTTTTTTTTTTGCAGTACGCGGGCCTCTCACTGTTGTGGCCTCTCCCGTTGCGGAGCACAGGCTCCAGACGTGCAGGCTGAGCAGCCATGGCTCACGGGCCCAGCCACTCCGCGGCATGTGGGATCTTCCCGGACCGGGGCACAAACCCGTGTCCCATGCATCGGCAGGTGGACTCTCAACCACTGCACCACCAGGGAAGCCCTACTATTTTTTTTTTCTTTTTTTTTTTTTTTTGCGGTACGCGGATCTCCCACCGCTGTGGCCCCTCCCGCCACGGCACAGGCCCAGCGGCCACGGCTCATGGGCCCAGCCGCTCCGCAGCACATGGGATCCTCTCAGACCGGGGCACGAACCCATGTCCCCTGCATCGGCAGGCGGACTCCCAACCACTGCGCCACCAGGGGAGCCCAGCCCTACTATTTTTTAATCATATTTTGAGTTGATTGGAGTTTCTTGTGGGAATGGTGGAGACTTTTTTTTATGACATTATTGGCCATATCTTTGAGTTTTTGATGCAAGTACAATCTTTAGCCTTCATTTTATGAAGGGTTTTCAGAAGTGGGGACTTTTATGATTGCTGGAACACTCATGTCTCTGCTTAAGACTGCTGATAAACAACTGGGTGTTTCTTATTTTCTCACTTTCCTCTTACAATATTCATTCATTGCATATTCATTAAGCATCTACCATATGCTAAGTATAGTGCTTGGTATTAGAGATATAGTGATGAGCAAATGGAGACACTCAGAGCTCACAGACTAGTGAGGAAGTTAAAGATAGAACCAGGCAATTGCATAGCACTTGGTCCCTCTGGGAACACTTAACCCCAACCTGGAAGTTCAGTGAGGGTTTCCAAGAGAAGTTGACACGGAAGCTGAAATCTGAAGGATGAGTTAGAAGTGATCCAATTGAAAGGATCAAAGCAAAGTATTCCAGTTAGAGGAAACAGAAAAAGAACAAGACATGTTTGGGTAACCATGAAGCCTTCAACATGAAAGAAAAGAGATGAAACTGAAGATACAAGGATTGGCTCAGTGTCTTAACTGGGGACAGAACTGCCCTTAGGGTGTTTGGAAATTGTTGGGGGGCACATTATGAGTTGGCACAATAGCTGAGAAGTCTTAAGGTCGTCTGTTCCTACCCTGTAGAAGTGGGGTTTTTTGGGTTTTTTGTTTGTTTGTTTGTTTGGCTGCATTGGGGCTTCATTGCTGTGTGTGGGCTTTCTCTAGTTGCGGTGAGTGGGGGGCTACTCTTTGTTGTGGTGTGCGGGCTTCTCATTGCAGTGACTTCTCTTGTTGCGGAGCACAGGCTCTAGGCACGCGGGCTCAGTAGTTGTGGCTCATAGGCTCTGGAGCACAGGCTCAGTAGTTGTGACACACAGGCTTAGTTGCTCCACAGCATGTGGGATCTTCCTGGACCAGGGCTCAAACTTGTGTCCCCTGCATTGGCAGGCAGATTCTTAACCACTGCACCACCAGGGAAGCCCCCATTTTTCAATTGGATTGTTTTTTTGCTGTTAAGTTGTATGAGTTCTTTATGTATTTTGGATGTTAGCCCCTTATCAGATATATGATTTGCAAATATTTTCTCTCATTCAGAAAGTTGCGTTTTGGGAATTTCCTGGTGGTGTAGTGGTTAGGGCTCTGCACTTTCACTGCCAGGGCCTGGGTTCGATGCCTAGTTGGGGAACTAGGATCCTGCATGCCATGTGGTATGGCCAAATTAAAAAAATAAAGGGCTGCCTTTTCATTTTGCTGATGGTTTACTTTGCTGTGCAGAAGCTTTTTAGTTTGATTTAGTTCCACTTTTTTATACTTTTGTTGCTTTTGCTTTTGTAGTCAGATTCAAAAACTCATCACCAAGACCTGTGTCACGGAGCTTACTGCCTGTGTTTTCTTCTAGAAGTATTATGGTTTCAGGTCTTACATTCAAGTCATTAATTCATTTTGAATTAATTTTTGTGTGTGGTATAAGATAGTGGCCCAGTTTTATTCTTTTGCATATGGCTGTCCAGTTTTCCCAACACCATTTATTGACGAGACTGTCCTTTCCCCATTGCATATTCTTGCGTTCTTTGTCATAAATTAATTGACCATAGATGCATGGGTTTATTTCTGGGTTCTCTATTCTTTATTTTATTTTATTTTATTTTTGCCGTGCCACGTGGCATGTGGGATCTTAGTTCCCTGACCAGGGATCAAACCAGTGCCCCCTGCAGTGGAAGCACAGAATCCTAACCACTGGACCACCAGGGAATTCCCTGGGCTCTCTGTTCTGTTCCATTGATCTATGTATCTTTTTATGCAGATATCATATTGCTTTAATAACTATAGCTTTGTAATAGAGTTTGAAATCAGGGGGCATGGTGACTCTAACTTTGTTCTTCTTTGTCAAGGTTGCTTTGGCTACTGGGGATCGTTAATGGTTCCATATAAAATTTGGGATTGTTTGTTTTACTTTTGTGAAAAATGCCACTGGAATTTTGATAGGGACTGCATTGAATCTGTAAATTGCTTTGGGTGGTATGGACATTTTAATAATATTGGTTCTTCCAACCTTGAGCACAGAGTATCTTTCCATTTATTTGTGTCTTCTTCAATATCATTCATTAATGTCTTATAGTTCTTGTTTAAATTTATTCCTAGGTATTTTACTCTTTTTGATGCAATGGTAAATGGGAATGTTTTCTTAATTTCTCTCTGAGAGTTCATTATTAGTGTATAGAAATGCACCGATTTTTGTGTATTGATTTTGTATTTTGCAACTTTACTGAATTTGTTATTAGGTCCAACAGTTTTTTGATAGAGTCTTTAGGGTTTTCTGTATATAATATATGTCAGTCGCAGTTTTAGTTCTTCCTTTCCAATTTGAATACCTTTTATTTCTTTTTCTTGCCTAATTGCTCTGGCTAGGACTTCCAGTACTATGTTGAATAAAGTGGTGGGAGTAGGCATCCTTGTCGTGTTCCTGATCTTAGAGGAAAAGCTTTCAGCTTTTCACTGTTGAGTATGGTGTTAGCTGTGGGCTTGACATATGTGGCTTTTATTACGTTGAGGTAGTCCCTCTATACCCATTTTGTTGAGATTTTTTTGTCATAAATGGATGTTGAATTTTGTCAGATGCTTTTTCTTCATGTATGGAAATAATCATATGATTTTTATCCTTCCTTTTGTTAATGTGATATATCACATTGACTGATTTGCAAATGTTGAACCATCCTTGCATCCCTGGAGTAAATCCCACTGATCATGGTGTGTGATTCTTTTGATGTACTGTTGAATTTAAGTTGTGTCTTTATATATGCCCTTGGCTTTCATCACTGGCTACTGTACTTAAAATGATATTGAGAAGTCACCCAAGTGTCATATGAGAAATCTTTCAGAATTGAGTGTTAATGAAGAAACCTTGTTTCCTCTGAAGAAACTGATATACTTATTCCTCTATATTAATAAAAAATATGTAGCTGAGCATATTTTCCTGACCAGGAGCTCAGGGACAAATTTTGAAGAGTTGATGGAACAACTATATTGACCTTTCTGCCTTATTTTTAGGTCTTCTATTTAAAGTTTATACTTCTGGGGCTTCCCTGACGGTCCAGTGGTTAAGACTTCACCTTCCAATGCTGGGGGTGTGGATTTGATCCCTGGTCGGAGAGCTAATATCCCACGTGCCTAGTGGCAAAAAAACCCAAAAAACATAAAACAGAAGCAATATTGTAACAAATTCAATAAAGACTTTTAAAATGGTCCACATCAAAAAAATCTAAAACAGTAAAGTTGATACTTCTGTTGTATATGCTTTTTGTTAAAAATTTCTCCATAGTCTTTATAGAAAGAAGCAAGACATAATTAATTTACAAACACACTGGAAACTTAGGGTGGGAATTTGGTTTGATTCCACCCTACTAGCCATTTGAATAATCATTATTATGATTTCATGTCAGTTCTAATAAAGTGCCTTTTGTATTATTTCTTTTTTTTTTGGTATTATTTCTTATTTTGTACTTCTTAATGTCTCCTTTCAGAGTGGGTTCCACCTCAACCAGAATATTTCTATCAACCTACAGGAAATGAAAAGGCACCAGAAATTGTAGGAGAAGAAAAAGGCACAGTTGTCTATCAGTTAGATTCAGGTATTGTCATCACACTGAACAGTGAGTGATTAATCATGACCAAGTTACAATAAACATATTTTCTATAATAAAAGTGATTTTCAAAAAGTCATATTTTAGTGATAAAGAAACTGTCTTTTCCAGACCAACCTGAGTGGGAGCCCTGAAATTCATGACCAATCAGTTTTAAATTTTCAATCATTTTTTTAAAATGTTATTATGTTTTCTTAATAGTTCTGAGTCCTTTTTATAGCTTCTTCCTTGTTATTCCCCTTCCTGAAAATCAGATGTTGGATCTTTGGGGAGTTTGCTCTTCTTTTCTCTACCTCCTGAACCATAGTGAGTATTTTGTAGTATGTGCATATGACTGTCATTTACTCTGTGGTTTCCTGCATTAATTTGCAGGCATCCTAGTGGTAGAATTTCTGTCTTTTATAAAAACGTTCAGGACACTGTACCCAACAACAAAATACACATTCTTTTCAAGGGCACATGGTAAATTCCCCAGAATATACCATATACTAGGTTGTAAAGCAAGTCTTAATACATTTAAAAGGATTGAAGTCGTACAAAATATATTGTCTGATCACAGTAAAATTAAATTAGAAATCAACAACAGAATGAAATCTGGGAAATCTACAAATATTTGCAAATTGAACAACACATTCCTAAGTAACCCATGGGTTAAAGAAATCATAAGAGTTCAAAAATATTTTGAACTGAGTGACAATAAAACAACATATCAAAATTTATGAGATGCAGCCAAAGCACTGCGAGGTAAATTTATGGCTTTAAATGCCTGTATTTAAAAGGAAGAAAGATCTCAAATCAATTACATAAGCTTCCACCTTAATAAGTTAGAAAAATAAGAGCAAACTACATCCAAAGTGAGCAAAAGGAAGGAAATAATAAAGAAAAAAACAGAGATCAGGGCTTCCCTGGTGGCGCAGTGGTTGAGAGTCCGCCTACCGATGCAGGGGACACGGGTTCGTGCCCCGGTCCGGGAGGATCCCACGTGCCGCGGAGTGGCTGGGCCCATGGGCCATGGCCGCTGAGCCTGTGCGTCCGGAGCCTGTGCTCCGCAACGGGAGAGGCCACAGCAGTGAGAGGCCTGTGTACCGCAAAAACAAAACAAAATAAAACAAAAACAGAAATCAGTGAAATAGAAAAGTAATACAGAAAATCAAACCAAAAGTTGGTCCTTTGGAAACATTAACAAAATTGACAGAACTTTAGCCAGATCAACCAAGAAAAAAGGAGAGGAGACACAAATTATAGAAATCTGGAATGCAAGGGGACACAAGCATCAACTCTACAGAAATCAAAACAATTACAAGGTAATGCTATTAATGACTTTATGTCAGCAAATTAAACAACATAGATGAACAGGAGAAATTGCTAGAAAAACATATCAAAACTGATTGAGGAAGAAATTCAGATTATGACAAAGAAATTGAATTAGTAATTTTAAATCTTCCTGCAAAGAAATCCCTGGGCCAGATGGCTTAACAGGATTTGTTTGAATTGTACCAAACATTTAAAGATGAAATAGCACTAATGCTTCAAAACTTTGAAAACAGAGGAGGAGGAGGAAACACTTCCCAGCTCTTCTTATGAAGCCAGTATTCAAAGCCAGACAAAGACATCACAAGAAAACTATAGATTGGTGTTCCTCATGAACATAAATGCAAAAATCCTCAACCAAATACCAGCAAACCAAATTCAACAGCATATGGAAAGGATTATATACCATGACCAAGGGAGATTTGTTCCAGGAATCCAAGGGTGGTTCAACATAAGAAAATTGATGTGACACACCACATTAATAGAACAAAGGGGAAAAAAAACAGTCATCTCAATCAATGCAGAAAAAGCATTTGACAAAATCAGGCCTTTCATGATAAGAACATTCTGAAAACTAGAAATAGGAGAGAATTTCCTCCGTTTAGTAAAGGATATTTATGGAAAGGATGAATCAACTTCAAACCCACTAAAACAGCTATAACAGCAATACAGACAATAACAAGTGCTGGGGAGGATGTGAAACAGATGGTAATAGTAACCTTTAAGGCAGAAAAGATATATCATGTTAAAGAGAAGTAAGCTAATAGATAGTAATGATCAGAAAAGAAATCTATTTTATTGGAGGAGGAACATGTACCAAGTATAATTAGTAGAAATGAGATGTGTTAAGTCAGTGAAATCAGGGGAGGTTTTTACAGAAAAAAACTGTAATAGGAAGGAGGGACTGCAATATGTTTACATTCCTACAACTAGAAAAATAAAATGAGCCAGTTTTAGCAGAGAGGACCCATCTGAGATGTGGTTACACGTGCTCCGCTGCCAGTTGCCTTGATTTTGAGCTCTCGTTACTATTTTGGCAAAAGCTGGTGAGGTAGAAAAGGTGAAGCAACTCATAGTCTACCTAGCTCCACCTTATGGAATGTCTGAGGAGGAGCTTGGGAGACTTTAAACTCAGATCATAAGTCAGTAGACTTGGGTTATAAATAGTAGGGGATATACTGCTCCTGCAACCTCAAGAAATTCTTGGATATTATAAGCCTGTCTCACCTCTCGTTGACTTTGCTGTAGTCATTTTCAATAAATCAGATGACCATGAATCGCCACCGCTTCATCTGTTCTATCCAGACATATTTCTACAAAGGAGGAAACCCTGGGATTGAGAGATCATTCTCCTGATATGGCAGCTTTTGTGAATTGTCCTTATTGTCCTGTTACTACACATTTGTGGCAGCTGTCTTGATCTTCTTGTCCTTTGGATTCATCAAGGAGAGTTGAGCCCACACTGTTGGAGGAATGAAGAAACAGAAAACTGAGAAGATGGGGCTCCGGGGAGAATCTGGGAGTTTGTTAGCTTAGGAGACCTAGAGCAACCACTTGCTGTAAGGATATTGAGGGGAAAATAAGAAAGAGGTTTTGTTATTGAAAAGTGTTACTGTGGGCTATGAGTTGGATCATTTGTTTTGTTTTGTTTTTTTAAATTTATTTTATTTTATTTACTTTTGGCTGTGTTGGGTCTTCGTTGCTGTGAGCAGGCTTTCTCTAGTTGCGGTGAGCAGAGGCTACTCTTTGTCGCGGTGCGCAGGCTTCTTATTGCGGTGGCCTCTCCCGTTGCGGAGCACAAGCCCTAGACATGCAGGCTTCAGTCGCTGTGGCTCGCGGGCTCAGTAGATGTGGCGCATGGGCTTAGTTGCTCCACGGCATGCGGGATCCTCCCTGACCAGGGCTCGAACCCGTATCCCCTGCATTAGCAGGTGGATTCCCAACCACTGCACCATCAGGGAAGCCCCTGGATCGTTTTTAAGTTACCTTAAAGACTAAAGAAAATATTGAAATTCCTATATTAATGACATCTGGTTGCCGATCTGTACTTTGATTGTGGTTCCATGAAGAGATCGAATAACATGGGTCCCCAACTCTTAAATGGATTTACTTGTACTCCTGCTGCTGCTTCTGTTTTTACTTCCTTTTTATGCTCGCTTTCTCCTTTGCTTTCATTTATTATCCAAATATTTATTCTCTAAGTCTCCACAGTGGCAAGGTTGCGTATAGAAGCAAAAGTCATCATAATGTGAATATACTTACTAATGAACTGACTACTTATAAAATCAGACCCCTACATGTTTCTATTTGTTTAATTCTCGTATCTGTCCTGCCCGATGGTCAGCATCTTTGCTGGTATCAGTCACTTGTTGATGGTGGATATTGTTAGCATCTGACAACATAATGCAAGTACAGTAAAAAATTAATTGCAAACTGAAATTATCCTGGGACTTCCCTGGTGGCATAGTAGTTAAGACTCCGTGCTCCCAGTGCAGGGGGGCTGAGTTCGATCCCTGGTCAGGGAACTAGATCCCACGTGCATGCTGCAACTGAGAGTTCGCATGCCACAACTAAGGAGCCTGTGTGCCTCAACTATGGAGCCAGTGAGCCACAACTAAGGAGCCCACAAGCTGCAACTAAGGAATCCGCCTGCCACAACTAAGACCCAGTGCAACCAAATAAATAAATAAATATTTTTAATAGTAAAATTATCCTTAGAAGAGATGCAGGATTGTATGAAGTTGATGAATGTTAAAGAATTGCTTGCACCACTGCAAAGCCATTGACAACTGAGAATCTAGAAATTTTTTATCAGTTAACAGTTAAAGAGAACATCAACAAAAGATGACAAAATAGATTCTTCTGGACACAACTGATAAGAACAGTGTGGTACAAAGAGAATCCTTGGGAGAACCGTGGGGACTAAAAGAGTTTTGCAAAAGTAACTGCAAAAAATCAAAGATGTCACATGGCATTCTCACTGAATTTGTCTGAAAAATTGTAAGCCCACCAAAATAAAAAAAAATTAACAATTGATTCTTTGTTATTCCAAAGATTAGAAAGAGGTTGTGATTATAATCTAAATTTTCCTAAATAAAATAATATAAATTGTGTAATGTTTTTTGTTTTAGCTTAATGTTAAAGAAAAAGTTTCAATCATAACCTTTTCTTTTCACTAATTACTATGATATTTTGTTTCCCCTCTTAGACAAATTGCACTTGTGCCAGTTCTTCTCATGCTTCTATTTTTGTTATATTTAAATCTGGAATGATATACCAAACAATGACATGGAGTGTACTTTATTTTCTCTCTTTTTTTTCCCCCTTTATCTTCTTTTTAAATTAATAAATAGGTGCTATTTGGCTTTTTGTTTGTTCTTGTAGAATAAGATTGCAAATGTTTTCCGGTGCTCCACTTAGAATGTAATTTTTTGCCAACATCCTTTTAAATTAGAGTTTAAATGGGTAGAAGCAGTATTTGAGTTGCCAAGGGTAACCAGGTAGCAAAAGGAAGTCCTCTAAACTACTTAAAGGTAGGTCTTCAAATATATACATTTTTAAAAATTAAAAGTCTCAGCAAGGACAATGGAAAATTTAAATACTCATTGTTCTTAAGCTAGAATAGTGCTGAACACAGAAGGGTTCAATTAATGTTTGCTGGATAGATGGATTCTGAGTGAAACTTGGACTGAGTATGTCTGTCTCTTCTGCAGTGCCCACCGAAGATTCCTATTTCACCAGTTCCAGAGTGGGAGGCAAACCAGGGATTATCAAGGAACTGGCAGTCACGTTGCAAGGACCAGAAGATGATACTCTACTGTTTGAATCAAGGTTTGAGAGTGGGAACCTGCAGAAAGCTACTAGAGTGTGAGTAACAGAGGAATTTCCCAAAGGGCTGATGACTGAAGTGACTGAGAAGTGTCTTCAGGAATCATGTTAGCGATCAGGAGTGTTTTTGTGAAAGAGAAAAGTGATGAGAGGTAATTGTGAGGACGATGAAGAAGAATGGAATCATTGTGACTCATACTTTTCAGAATGAAAATTTATCTAAATTATTTTTTCTACTTCTAAAAGAAATTAGTGCACGTTTGAAATTTGCATCGTTGACCTGAAATAAACAGACTGTCAGATATTTCTCCAGCAAAGATGCGTTTATTCAGGATTGGCAGAGAACTGCAATTCGGGGTCTGCAACCACGGGGGACGCCACATGCAAGTCCCACACTACCAGAGAGGGAGAACACTTTCACTGAGAGGAGAAGGAAGTTGGGAGGGCTCCAGTAAACAAAGGGTCCGTGGCTTTTCATTGGCTGAGTCCTTGCCAGGAAGGAAAAGGAGTCTTTTTTTCTTCCTGTTGGGCTCTGCTATCATTGCAGGGCATGAGAGCTCCCTCTTCTGGTCTCCCAACTCTATTTAATTGGGTTTCTGGTTATTAATTTTTTACAGTCTCAATAAAAATACCATAAAAGTTGCAGTTCTATAATCATACCTCCTGGATGCAGCAACTGTTTATAGTTTTGTGTATATGCATTAATTTTCTTTCTCTCTCTATAATATGTAATATACACAAATTATATATTTTTTAAAATAGGAAAGTGGTATACATACTGTTTTACATGTTGCTTTTTTCCACTTAATAAAATTTAAATATTTTTCTATGGCCATATCACAGATATTCCTATTGTCCTATTGTATGGATACTCCATACCTTATTTACCTTGTCCCCAACTGATGGGAAATTAAGATGTTTACAATATTTTGCTTAATGAATTAATACCCTTAGGCATTTTTTTTTTTGGTCGCACTGTGCAGCTTGCGGGATCTTAGCTCCCCGACCAGGGATCGAATCCATGCCCCCTGCAGTGGAAGCGCAGAGTCCTAACCACTGGACCACCAGGGAATTCCCTGCATTTATATTTTTAAGTATTTGTGGTTTTATGAGATAAACTCTAGAAATAAAATTGTTGGTTCAGGGTTTGATCACTTCAGTACTGCTAGTTTTTGCCCATTTGCCCTCCCAGTGTGATTTCAGTCCCCATCAACTGTGTGTGAGAGTGCCTGGTTCGCAGCACTGGAATGTTGATGAGGTGGAGGGGGAAAGGGCATCCTATTTTAATTGGTACTTCATTAATTATGCATGTGGGTGAATATCTTTCCATGCTTTTTGGCATTTGTATTTTGTCTTCTGCAAGTTCAACAAGGTGAAAGCATTCCAGAGATGCCCCCTCATCTTCAAATAAGTGAGGATCAGATATAAAAATAGCACAGAGGGCTTACAGATCTCCTCTACAGTGATGATGTCCAGGATGTAGCTAACAGCCAACATGGGGCTCTGGCTTCACTGCTGTTCAGTGTGTTGAAGAGAAATGTGTTGAAGTGGTTAGAAACTGCTATTGGATACTCTCAAAAGATACCAAGAAGCTCACAGTGCTCCCAGAAATGCTGTGCAGCAGTGGAAGTTTTGAGATTCTTCCTGTCCCAGTCCGAATAAACTTTCTTTTCCCAAGTTCCTGCTAGCCTAATATGTGAGTTGGAAAACTAGGGAAATAAGAAAATAAATATGTGATGTAGCAGGCTTTTCTGTTGTAATAAGATCTGTTTTTACCAGAGGGAAACAATGTTTGTTTTTTGAGGGGCGTGTGGAGTTATAGAGATATTCTTCTGTGTTCTCTATTACAGAAACACCTATGAGTATGAACTCACCTTGCGAACTGACCTCTACACGAATAAGCACACTCAGTGGTTTTATTTTCGAATTCAGAACACCAGAAAAGATGTCACCTATCGCTTCACCATCGTCAACCTCCTGAAACCCAAGAGCCTTTATACTATAGGGATGAAGCCACTCATGTATTCCCAATTGGATGCCAGCACCCACAGCATTGGCTGGAGGAGAGAAGGAAATGAAATCAGGTACTATAGGAGCAACACGGATGATGGGCAGCAGCCCTTTTACTGTCTCACATGGACCATTCAGTTTCCACATGACCAGGACACTTGCTTCTTTGCACACTTCTACCCATATACGTATACTGACTTGCAGTGCTTCCTCCTGTCAGTGGCAAACAGCCCCGTCCAATCTCAGTTCTGCAAACTCCGAACTTTATGTAGGAGCCTTGCAGGAAACATCGTCTACCTGCTCACCATCACCAACCCAGCCCGGACCCCTCAAGAGGCAGCTGCAAAGAAAGCTGTGGTCTTGACTGCCAGAGTGCACCCTGGGGAAAGTAATGGCTCTTGGATTATGAAAGGCTTTTTGGACTTCATCCTTAGCAACTCCCCAGATGCCCAGCTCCTCAGAGATATCTTTATCTTCAAAGTGGTTCCCATGTTAAATCCAGACGGAGTGATCGTGGGGAATTATCGTTGTTCATTGGCTGGAAGGGACTTGAACAGGCATTATAAAACTATTCTGAAGGAGTCTTTTCCTTGTATCTGGCACACCAGGAACATGATCAAGAGGTGAGGCTTTTATCTATTAGTCTTACTCTGAACGCTGTCAGCACTATCTGATGGCATGAGATCTCTTCTCATGGCACAGGAATCGGGTATAGCTTTGTGGACAGTCTTCAACGTTCTCTTTGCAGCCACTTGGGTTTGTTCATTTTCAAACTTTAAATCATGTCTTAGCTTTGGGTTGAAACTGAACATGCGAGATTTCAGCTAGAAGCATTTCACTTATAAGTGAAATGATTGAATGGAAAAGGTCAAAAGTCAAGGAGTTCATAGGTCTTCATGATGGGACTTGTGTAACAGTAATAATAATAGTAGTACCTAACAATTAGTGAGTGCTTATGTACGACAGGCAGTATTACACATGACCCGTTTAATCTTCACATTCACCCTGTGAGGTAGGCACAATCAATATCCCCATCTTGTATATGATGAGGAAATTAAGGCCCAGAAAGTTTAAGAAACTTGCCCAGTCATAGAGCTAGTTCTCTGGTTGCAGAGTCTGAATGCCTTATTACCATCTTATATTGCCTCTTATGAAGAATGAATAATAATGGGACTTCCCTGGTGGCTCAGTGGTTGGGAGTACGCCTGCCAATGCAGGGGACACGGGTTCGAGCCCTGGTCCGGGAAGATCCCACATGCCGTGGGGCACAACTACTGAGCCTGCGCTCTAGAGCCCGTGAGCCACAACTACTGAAGCCCATGTGCCTAGAGCCCGTGCTCCACAACAAGAGAAGCCACTGCAGTGAGAAGCCTGATCACCGCAACAAAGAGCAGCCCCCGCTCGCCACAACTAGAAAAGCCCGCGTGCAGCAACAAAGACCCAATGCAGCCAAAAATAAATAAATAAATTTATTTTTTTTTAAAAAAAAAAGAATAATAAATCAATCTGCATTTTCCAAGCATATATAAAAGCAGTTGAAGCCTATGATAGAATAGCACCCGCCTTAAGGGAGCTTCCATTTCGCTGGGCATGCAACTGCAGCAGATACGAATATGTGAACGCACGCACCTTCTCACCATATCTGTGTGAATGGCTGAGAGTTGTGTTGGGTTGGTAGGCAAAATGGCTAAGAGCATATATTGGAGTCAGGCAGGCCTGGGTTTGAGACCTGGTTTTACTACTGGCTGGTTCTGGGACCATGGAAGTGATTTAACCTCTCTGTGCTTCTGCTTTCTTATCTGTAGAATGGGGATAATAGTACCTGTGCTGGGTGGTGACTGTGAGGATTCAATGAGATAATCCATGTAATCTAATAGCACAGTACCCTGCACGCTGTAAATGTGGGGCATTATTGTTACCACCACCTTCATCATGGAGAAGATGTTTGGAGGTGTCCTGGTAATCAGGAAACAAAGAAGAGCTGAGTCTTAAAGGAACTAGCCCTGGAATGTCAGAAACCAAGGCTTTCTTTGGTTCTTTCCCCTCTCTACCTCTCTCTCTTTTCCACAGTTCTGCACCAGAGTGGGCTTTCCTTTGGTAGATTTTCTCCTCTTTCTTGTCAGCTTATGCAAGGCCTACCCATCTCCCCTTTCCACATCCCCTTTTCCATCAAGTTCCTCTGGCTGGCAGAGGCAAGGAGTGCTGGTGACATGTTTCCAGCAGGGGCTGAGGTTGGGCATAGGGTCCTTTGAAGGTCATTAGGGGCTGAAATTTTCTTAGGGGGGAAAGTATCAACAGACATCCTTAAGGAAGAGACTCCAAAGGATCCTTGATCATGCTCATGCCCTGTATATCCACTGAGTTCTTTGTTTGCCTCCCCCACCCCCAACAGACTTCTTGAAGAAAGGGAGGTTCTCTTGTATTGTGATTTCCACGGCCACAGCCGTAAGAGTAATATCTTCCTGTACGGCTGTAATAACAATGATCACAAGTTCTGGCTTCACGAGCGAGTCTTTCCTTTAATGTTAAGCAAAAATGCACCAGATAAGGTAAGCATGTAAGGTAATTTTCTGTCCATTGACTAAGGGGGAAGGATAACTCATTGCTTCCTATATGCAGTGTTTGATTTGCCACTTTTATCTCTCCATTATCTTGGGTAAATCCCAGCTACCTGGACTTCAAGAATTTAGAAACGTGTGGCTTTAAGAATTACTCTGTGTCCGATGAAAAGATATGTAAAATGTAGTATATCCACACAATGGAATGTTATTTGGCAGTAAGAAGAATTAAGTACTGGTATGCTAGGACACGGATGAACCTTGAAAACATTATGCTAAGTAAAAGAAGCTAGACACGAAAAGCCACATATATGATTCCATTCTATGAAATGTTCAGAAGAGGCAAATATATAGAGACAGAAAGTGGGTTAATGATTGCCTAGGGCTGATGTGGGGAGGATGGCATGGGGAGTGACTGCTAATGAGGGGTACTGGGTTTCTTTTCGGGGTGATGAAAATGTTCTAAACTTAGGTTGTGGTAATGGTCGCACAACTCTGAATATCTTTAAATCACTGAATTGTGTGCTTTAAATGTGTGGATTTTATGGTATGTGAATTATATCTCAATAAAGATGATTTTTTTAATTGCTCTAGGCACAGGTTCAAACTGTTAGTAGGTAGAATTCTCTATCATCTTTCATCCTGTGTTTGGCAGTGGAAGAAGGGACTGAAGGACAAATGCTAATATTGCTAATAGCAAAATGCTAATATTATATGAGCCTCCACAGAAACGTTTATGTAATACAAGATCACAAATAACTGCAAGATATTAAAGGGCTAATAAAAACAACTTAAAAGTCTTTAATAGTTGGCTGAGTAACAGCTCTGTGACAGTTGTATCTGCATTGATTTAGAAGCTGGTTTTCAACATCATAAATAAATTCACAAAATGTAACTGTCATTGGAAAGAAGAAAGAAGAAGGCTGGATTCAGAAAAGTATTTAAATGAGAGTGTAAATTTTCTCACATAAAGATACAGGACAAATGTTTTGTCTCTGCTACTCTTATCTGTAAAAACAGAGAAGAAAGAAAAAGGAAGCCTTTTTTCCTTCTGCCCTTTATCCCTCCCTCCCTTCTTTCCTTTCTTTTTCCTTTTCTTTTTTCAATCTTCCTGTTTTTTCCAGGAATCTCTTTTCTTCACATGAAATCCCATCGGGAACCTAGCATTTAAAACAATGAAAAGCAGCGCTGGGCTAGTGGAAGTGGGCGGAGGGAGGGCTCAGCACCCTGCCGTCCTGTGTCCTCCTCAGTTCTTGCAGCAGGAGCGCCCTGGGGCTCCTCGGTAGAACCTCTGGATTTCAGAGAGCACAATTCAGAAATCACTGGTAGTGAGACGCCTTCCAACTCTAAAGCATTTTCAGCAGGACAGGATAGGTTGGGATAGTTGCAAAGTATATGTTTACAGACTCCAAGTGAGGAAAGAGAATTGGGGCGGTCATGAAAGACAGTGGAGGATATTGAACTCCAAGCCAGAAACGTTAGTGATGAGCAGCAGAAGAGCTCTAGGCAGAGGCTGTAGGGGCGGGGCACACACAGCTCATAGAAAGAGGGCAAATGCAGCTAGACCCAAGGGTTCAAGTTGGGGAGGGGTAGAAAATAAACCTTAGAAAGGCTGGCTAGTGCCTTGAATGCTAAAGTAAGCCAGCGTTCCCAAACAGGCCCTCAAGGAACCCTAGTCCTGCAAAATGTCCCTGGGGAAGGTGGCGAAGGAAAGGAAGGGTTCATGAGCAATGAAAATCAGAATATACTCTCTCCCCTTTGGAGGGTCAGCGTTCACAACAACATATTAAATGCTCTGAGAAGTCCCGCAGAGGAGGCCTGTTTGGTCTTGTTAAACCTTCTTCCCCCTGACCAACAGAACTCATTTTTTTCCTCTGTTACATCTAGTAACATCTCTTAGAATTAGTACGTTATGGAACATACGTTAGGAAGTAACATATAGAACCCAAGGGAACCATTTTTTTAATTCATATTAGTGAATTTTAGACATCTTAACGTTTGCCAATTTATAATTAACAGAGGGCTTGGATTTCTCTTTAGTTCTCTTTCCATAGTTGTAATTTTAAAGTCCAAAAGTGCAAAGAAGGAACAGGACGAGTCGTGATGTGGCGGATGGGAATCCTAAACAGCTATACCATGGAGTCTACCTTTGGTGGGTCCACACTGGGTAAGCTCTCTTTTGTATATCATAAGCCAGCATGGCAAGGGGACGCCAAGCAAAGCACTGGGGAGATGAAATCTCCTTGAATGTTGGGGAAATAATTGACGTAGAAGATTTTCTTGTCTGTGCCTTAATGTTAAATTTGAGAACCCAAAATATGAGTGTGAAACATAATACCTGATGGGGCAGTATGGCATAGTCGTTGCTCAGGCCCTGGAAATCAGACAGCTCTGGGTTTGAATTTCCGTTTACTGGCAATAATAATAGTACCTGCATTACAGGCACTACTTAATGAGGCAGTGCATGTAAAGCACTTGACATAGTGCCTACCACAGAGTAAAGCCTCAGTAACTGTAGCCATCATGATTGTAAACTTATTCATTGTCAGAGGTTCTCCTGAATCAAACTAAAACTAGAAGGAGAGAGACCCTGTCCAGAAGCGTAATATTCTAGAATCATAGGTGGTGTTTCTAACGAGATATTCATAAATTAGATTTGCATTTGCTCATTAAGATTTAATAAGAAGTGTTATGGATTTTTCCCGCAGGCAATAGAAGAGACACTCACTTTACCCCTGAGGATCTAACATCCCTGGGTTATCATGTCTGTGACACCCTTCTGGATTTCTGTGATCCTGACAGAACCAAGGTAAAAATGGGGTTTCAGGAAATATGGTGACGTTACTGTGATCGTTTTCACATGGGTCCGAAGTCAGCCCGGTGGGATTACAGGCAATCTTTATTTTCCTCTTAATATTTTTCTGAAGTTTTTCTAATCAAAGAAAATAAGAAAGCCCCCAGCCTGCAGTCTCAGCAAACAATAAGACCTCATACTTCCCCAAGAACAGAGGCCATGGTGCCAGCTTCCCTTCAGCACCCCTCTCCCTCACTTCTAGGCTTAGCTGTGGCAGCACCAATTCTTACTTCCCTTCCTCCTATTTCAGAAAATCAGGTGTCCTTTCTCTTCTCCAGAACTATCCCTGTCCTTCAAGCACTTGCCAGCCTCCCCTGTGGCCTCCCTGAGGTCTTGCCTCAGTTACCTCCTCTCTTTTCTGTGCCCTCAGTTTTTTCCTTTTCTTCTTCCCCTCGACTGCAGATGTTCTCAAGCTGCCCCCATCCTAAATACAAACAAAGGCTTCCTTTAGCCTTGTTGCTCCAGGAGATTATTTCTATTTCGCATCACCACTCGCCTTCTTAAAAGGGAGCCTGTACTCATGGGCTCTAACTCGTCTCTCATACCGCCTCTGAAATGTCGGCCCTGGGAACACATGACATGCACCACTCTGGATGCAACTGTTCAATTAAAAAATACTTAAAAGACACTTTGACCTCAACATAGGGCCTGTTAAATCAGATTTGCCGTAGGCCAAATTCTGAACAACCCCATTCTAACTTTCCCTACTCAATAAAATAAAATAAATCTGACCTTTGCATTGTTCAAGAAGTGTATTATTGGCTTTAGCCAGGGAAAAGTGACTAAAGCAGTGTTCACTGATATTCTGCCCTAAAAATGCTTCTGTCTGTTCTTACAGCTCATGTAACTTATTGTTAACACGTCCTTAGTAGCAGAGGTTACAGCTTACTCATCTTTATGTCCCCAGCAATAAATAAAGTGCCTTTCAGCGTATACTTAGTAAATATCTGATGAATAACTAAATGAATAATCAAAAATAGTTCTTTTTTTCACTTCCATAGTTCATGCAGTGTCTAGCAGAGCTTAAAGAGCTCTTACAACAGGAGATCCATAAAAAATTCAAAGAACTTGGACAAGATATGGATTTAGCAGGAAGCTGGAGTGACATCTCTTTGACTGACATTGAATCCAGGTAACAAACTTCATTTCAAAGAAAAAACATAGGGGTTCTATATATTTTTTTTTAATTGTCTTGCCTGCTCTGTTGTTTTGTCGGTTTTGAACCTCAGGTGCAAAATATTGAATAAATCACGGCACCCTTGAATGCACTTCATTCCTTCAACAACTCTGTATTGAGTGCCTGATCTTTGACAGCCTCTCTTCTAGGCTCTAGAAAGCGTTAGGGAGATGGGCAGGCAGTTTGTGTAGGGCCTCATAGGCAATTGTGAAGCCTTTGTCTTTTACTTCAAGGGAGATGGAAAGCCTTCGGAAGGTTTTAGGTACACAAGTATCGTGACCTGACTTAGGTTTTACTGGGGCTGCTATGTGGAAAAGAGATTGTAAAGAGGAAAGGTCTAAGCAGGACACTCATTGGGAGGCTCTTGCAATAATACAGAAGAAGGGTGATGGTGCTTAGGGGTGTAGCAGTGTTTGGGGCTGTGGGAATTGGTTGGATTCTAGATATATTTTGAAGTTTCACACATTAAGATTTGCTTATGGATTGGATATCGGGCATGAGAGAAAGAGAGAATGACTCTATAATTGGTTGGATGGAGTTGCCTTTAACTGAGCTGGGGAAGATGAAGTGGGAGGAGAAGGTTAGGGGGGTGATGAAGATCAGGAATCTGGTGTTGGGTATGTTGAGTTTGAGGTGTCTAGTAGATGTCTAAATGGAGATATGGAATAAGCAGTTGGATATATGAGTCTGGAGTTCAGTGTAGAGAGGTCTGATGGAGAGAGTCATCATGGATAGATGATATTTAAACCTTAAGTGTGGCAGATATCCCAAGGGAGTAAGTGCAGGTAGAGTAGAGAAGAGGGCTGAGTCTGAGCTGGGTACCATAGCTGTAAGAGGTTAAAGAGACCGTGAAGAGCCAGCGAATAAGACTAGGAAGGGACCAGCACGGCCAAAAGAAAACCAGGAGAGTGATTCTTTTAAAGTAAATCAGATCGTGTCGTTCCTCTGTTTAAAAACACCTCAGTGGCTCCACCACTTCACTCAGATACAAAGTCAAGGACCCTACAGTGGCCTACAAGGCTATAGGATCTAGCCATCTGCTACCTCTGTGACCTCCACCCTCACCTCTCACACACTGCTACAGCTACACTGGCCTCCCCGCTCTACCTCAGGGCCCTTGCACTGGCAGTTCCAACTGCTCTCCCCCAGATATTCACAATGCTAATTCCTTCACCCCCTTCAAGTCTTTGCTTAAGCGCCAGCTTTTACAGTGTGGCCTCTACCCTCATTACTCTAATATTGCAGCTTGCTCCCCTGCCTTCACCCTCCTGCCGTTCCTCAACCCCTTTACATGCTCTGCTTTTTTCCATAGCATTTTACCACCTTCTGTATCATTTGTCATTCTATATCACTTATGTCTTTGTTGTGTCTGTTATTTATTGCCCGTCTCCCCCTACTAGGGTGTACGTTCCACAAGGTCAGAGATCTTTGTTTTGTTCATCTCTGTATCTCATTTACTTAGAACAGTACCTGGCACATAGGGAGAGCTCAATAAATATTTGTTGAGTTCATTCAGTATGTAGGATCTCGGGCCCACTCTAATAGTCTCCACAGCTATTTTAAGAAGCCCCCAGGTAGGGGGTGGTTATTTCACAGGTATACCAGAACACCTGCTACTCAAGCTTACCGCCCCAGCTGTCCCCAGTCAGAAGGTTCTGGTCAGGGCATGGCGGCCTTCTGCTAGAGACTGCACTGTAGTCTGTGGTAGAAAGTGGGAAGGGGATGGCTCGCCCACCCACTCTATGTAGCACGTTGATCCTGGGTCCTAAAGTAGTTCTGCTGGCTGAGTCTCCCAAATGTCTCTTTAGGAACCTTAAACCAGACCAGCAGCCCAGGTAGGGTGTCCCATTCACCACGTCGCCTCTTCCACTCTCCCAGAATCCTTTGCCTAACTCTCCAGGACCACTGCATCAAACCCTCTTCACTTTCAGCCTCAAAAACAAAATGCCTCCCGCATATCAAGTCATACATATAGGGCCCAGGGGGACCAACTCAGAAGCATCCTGACTGCATTCTGACAGGCTCAGCAGGGATACTCTGAGGCATTTAGTTAAGAGTTACTGAAACCAATCTGCCAACCTCTGCACCAGCCTCCATGGGGCTCCTCCTATCCATTCACACGGTTACACAGAAAAGCAGACTTGTGTGCAAGCCCAGTTTGAGTTTGCTTGGTCTGCGTGCACATACATGATTTTCGACATCATCTGGGGTATACTGCATCTAATGTTTTTTATCCCATTTGTTAAAGTTTTCTATTACCTCCGAAAGGGACTTCAGAGGCTATTATCTAGTGGCCTCAAAGGCTACTCCTCAGACTGGAAAAGCCTTGTGAGAACAGGGAGTTGGGAATTAGATCAGAGAAGAGAGGGCTTTCTTCCTGCTGCCTTGCTGTGGGGCTCCTCATTGTGCACTGATGGGAGGGCGGGGGGGCCTGAGCAGAATGAAAGTGCTGAGCAAGAGTGGTTTGAAGTGCGGTCTTTTCCCAGGAGATTTGAGTTTTGTGCCTAAGACGTTTTTTTATATATGGAGGACGTGTCATAGAGCACAGCTTTCAGTTCTAGCCAACCACACCCCAGGAAAGGGGAAAATATAATGTGACACAGAAGCAAAGGACATGATGAAGGAAGAAAGGATGGATTATCTGTGTCTTCATTCCTCCTAGCCTTTGAAGAAAAGGGGAGGGGACAGTTTGTGGGGAGGACTTGAGATCAATCTAGATGTGCTCCAAAACTTTTGAAGGGGGAATTGGGGTGATAAAAGTAATACTCCTAATCTCTGACCTACAGATTCTTTGTTATTAAATATATCTATTTGCATATTCAACACATGTTTGAAGAGTACCCAGTCAGATCCTTGCTCTCTGAACTGGTAGTGCCTAGACAGGTATGAACGAGACAAAGCCCCTGCTTGCAGACAAATCCCAGTCCCCTGCCGTTCTCCAGGGCCGCTCATTAAGAATCCTACAGTCTCTCACAATCACTGCCAAGGGCAGCTTTGCCCATCCGGCCAGTGTTTATTTTGCCACTTGGTTCATCTCTGTTTCCTGTGCACTGCCTGGCATGCAGTAGGTGTTCAGAATGAATGAATGGATATGCTTATCAAGAATTCTTAGTAATTGAAACACAGACAATGGGGGCAAATAGCAGACTAGGTGTCCTAATCCCATGCTGCTGGTCTGCTAGGCGTTTTACATCCTAGACATTAATAACAGGTATTTCCCTTTTTCCTTTCCTTTTGGCAACAGCACCAGTGGTTCTGACAGCTCCTTCTCAGATGGTCTCCCTGTTCACCTACTGAACACAACAGATGAGGTAAGATTATAGAGACTCTTGCACCCAGAAAGTAGCAGCCTAAAGAAAGCATGACACTACTGGATAATTTGGAAGAATTTTCAACTATCCCAAGATCTGCAGAAAATACAGCAGTAACATCCTAACTGGTTACCCTGCCCTGGAGTCTTTCATTTTGTCCTCTATGACTTTCTTTTTTAAATCTAGGGGGGAAACATGCGAGAACTCCATATTTATTCCAAAATTAATTAAAAGTGGGGAAAAAAAGTTTAACTAAAAGTGAAACCCATGTTAAGAGATAGAGGTTGTTAGAAATGACCCAGGATTTCCCTGGTGGCGCCATGGTTAAGAATCTACCTGCCAATGCAGGGGACACGGGTTCGATCCCTGGTCTGGGAAGATCCCATATGCTGGGGAGCAGCTAAGCCCCTGCGCCACAACTACTGAGCCCGTGTGCCACAACTACTGAAGCCCGCTGCCTAGAGCCCGTGCTGTACAACAAGAGAAGCCACCGTAATGAGAAGCCCGCGCACCGCAATGAAGGGTAGCCCCTGCTCGCCACAACTAGAGAAAGCCTGCGCACACGCAGCAACAAAGACCCAACGCAACCAAAAATAAATAAATAAAATATAAACAAAATTTTAAAAAAATGACCCATACTTTTTTTAAAAAATAAATTTATTTATTTATTTTTGGCTTCACAAGGGCTTTTCTCTAGTTGCGGCGAGCAGGGGCTCCTCTTCGTTGCAGTGTGCGGGCTTCTTATTACGGTGGCTTCTCATTGTACAGCACGGGCTCTAGGCACGCGGGCTTCAGTAGTTGTGGCACGCAGGCTCAGTAGTTGTGGCTCACGGACTCTAGAGCACAGTAGTCGTGGCACACGGGCTGAGTTGTTCCACGGCATGTAGGATCTTCCCAGACCAGGGCTCAAACCTGTGTCCCCTGCACTGGGAGGCAAATTGCTAACCACTGCGCCACCAGGGGAGTCCCACAAATGAGCCATACTTTTTAAAAAATTTGTTTGTTTACATGGTCTTAGGTAGTTTTTTTATATTTCCATATATTAAGTAATTTTTCTTCTGCCCCATCAATGAACAGACTTGTTCTTCACATAGATGGTATAAGAGCTTTAGAAACAGCAAAATGTTTGTTGTGGTTCACTGTGCACCTGATTTCCTAGTTGCATTAAGAAGTGTCTTCATCATAGGGTGAGTTTAAGGCTGTGTCAGAAGGAACCAGCCATATCAGACTGGACCCTACGGTTTCTTCAGCTGGATTTACAACAGCATCAGTATAAGCTTCACCACACCATAGGTACCTGGAAAATTAGTCCTGAGCTTCATTTGCTTAATTATTAAAGCCACCCTATGGTAACAACCAAACTGTATCTATTAAGCACACATCTAATAATCAGTATTATCTGTACCTGCCAATATTGCCATAAGTAATGTGCTTTCAAATTTTATATCACAGATATGTGTTTATTGGTATAGGTGCCCCTTTGGCAGTATATCTATAATAGGGGGATTTGGATGGTGTTAAGTGGGGAGGGGTCTCTGGTAATGAGGTAACTGAACTGTTTTTTGATTCTCCAAACCAACAGCAGTTCAAAACTGTGAGGGCACACATACTGGGTTAGCCATTGTGTCTTGAGTGTTGTGTGAAAAGAGTGCTACATGTGGGTAGGCGTACCGCTGGAATCATCAACGGCTAATTTCTCTGTACTTTCTGGAATAGTTGAATCAGAAGAAGAAGATGTATAAGAAGAAAAAAAGGAAGCCACTTCAGTCTAGGAAACAGCGAAATAAACAGTATCAGAAAAGTAATTTGATGCAGGAGTCAAAGTTAACAGAAGATGCCCCAGTAAGAAAGCTCTGTTGCCTACTTCTACTGTCCAGTTAGAGTTTTCTACAGAGGGAGCAGGACAAAGAGTTAAGGCTTACTCTAAGCCAGAAAGGGAATGGGAAATAGGGCAGGGGGAAGTTTTCTATTTGGATTTCAGAACTCTCCCATGGGTCCTCTGGATATCCCTAAGCAGACTTCAGCTTAGCGCACTAATCCTCCACTACACTCTAGCATAGCAAGTCTGGGTTTCCACCAAGTCTGGATTTCCAGAGGAAGGAGATGGTAATGGAAAAGTGGTGGCTAGAACTAGACCAGAGATTCCGGGTGGCTGAGAATTCAGGCCTGGTCCAGGCTAAGGACACTTGGATACCTCCTTCCTGCCTGCCACGCCCACACCATACCCCCTGCTTTCTAAAGATGAAAATGCTTTCAGAGGTGGGAGTTTTACTCTTGGGTGAATTGGGTCAATTATGAGTTGATTAATTGTAATAGAGCAACTGAAAAATATTCTCTTTGCAATCCTTCTAGGAAGGGGCAGGGTTTGCTTCCACTCTGCAAAAGCAGCCTGCTTTTTTCAAAAATTCAGAGAATACCAGTTCTTCAATGATGAAAAATGAAAAACCAAGGTTGAATGAGGTAGTATTTTTGCTTGACTTTTTTTTTTTTTCACTCACTCATGGAAAATTTATTAAAAACCTTTTTTTTGGTAATATGGTTAAAGTGTACAACATGATGATTTTTTTTTTTTTTTTTGCGGTACACGGGCCTCTCACTGTTGTGGCCTCTCCCACTGCGGAGCACAGGCTCTGGACACACAGGCTCAGCGGCCATGGCTCACGGGCCCAGCCGCTCCGCGGCATGTGGGATCTTCCCGGACCGGGGCACGAACCCGTGTCCCCTGCATCGGCAGGCGGACTCTCAACCACTGCGCCACCAGGGAAGCCCTACAACATGATGATTTGATATATATATATATATATATATATATATATATATATATATATATACACATTGAGAAAGGATTGTCACTGTTTAGTTAATTAACACATCCTTCACCTCAAAGAAATATTCACTTTTTTTTTTTTTTTTTTTTGCTGAGAACTCTTAAGTCCTACTCTGTTAGCAAATTTAAATTATACAACACAGTACTGTCAGCTATAGGCACCATTCTATACATGGTAATCTTCACACCTCATTCATTTTATAACTGAAAGTTTGTATCCTTTTACCACCCTCTCCCTATTTTCCCCAATCCCAAGCACCTGGCAACCACCATTCTACTCTCTGTTTCTATGAGTTTGAATTTTTTTTTTAGATTCCACATATAAGTGATACCGTGCAGCATTTGTCTTTGTCTGGCTCATTTCACTTAGCATAATGCCCTCCACCCATGTGCATATGTTTTGTTGCAAATGGCAGGATTTCCTTCCTTTTTAAGGCTGGATTATATTGTTTGCAAGTATTTTCTCCCATTCGATAGGTTATCTTTTCATTTTATTGATTGTTTCCTTTGTTGTGCAGAAGCTTTTCAGTTTTAGTCTCACTTGTAAAAAATTTTGCTTTTATTGTCTTTGCTTTTGATGTCAAATCCAAAAAATCATTGCCAATGTCAAGGACTTTACCCCCTATGTTTTCTTCTAAAAGTTGTACAGTTTGGGATCTTGAATTTAAATTTTTAATCCATTTTGTGTTGACTTTTGTGTATGGTATAAGACGGGGTACAGTTGAATTCTTTTGCACATGTGGATATCTAGTTTTCCTAGCACCATTTATTAAGGATACAGTCTTTTCCCCCACTGGTTATTTTTGGCTCCTGTGTTGAAAATTAATTGACTATATATGCATGAGTTTATTTCTGGGCTCTCTATTCTGTTCCATTCTTGACTTTTTGTCACACAGATTCTCTGATTTTTCCAATTAGTACGTCTCTCTCAGAGGGTGAAGAGTGCAATAGCCCTGTGTCACTCTTACTGTCAGTACCACTGGGAGCAGAGGAACATTAAAATTGGTGGGGACACTGACACTGCTTTGGATTAGACACCACTGAAGTCTGATATCACATATTGGTGAATTGTGATTTTATACCCAAAACATAAGAGCTGGCTGCTTTAACCATCCATCCATCCATTCAGCAAATTGTATTGTGTAACTACTATGCGCCAGGCTGTCTGTTGGATGCTGGGAGTGCAACATTGAACAAAACACTATCCCTGCCTCAGGGACCTTAGGGTCTGCTGGGTATTTTAACAAGTAAGCAGGAAGCTACATACAGAGTAGGATGCAGTAGGAAACAGAGGAGACAAATTCACCTAACTTTTAGTACTCTGGAGTGTGGCTATAAAATCCTTGATTCTTTTATGTATAAAAATAGGTTTGGGGCTTCCCTGGTGGCGCAGTGGTTGAGAGTCCGCCTGCCGATGCGGGGGACACGGGTTCGTGACCCGGTCCGGGAAGATCCCACATGCCGCGGAGCGGCTGGGCCCGTGAGCCATGGCCGCTGAGCCTGCGCGTCCGGAGCCTGTGCTCCGCAAAGGGAGAGGCCACAACAGTGAGAGGCCCACATACCACCAAAAAAAAAAAAAAATAGGTTTGGGTACAATAGTAGCCAAATAGGGTGCATGAGGCCCTCCTCGTGTGGAATGCTGCCCTGTGGTTAGGGATGATAGAATAAGGTCCCACAGCATTACACGGAGGAGCCCGCCCAAAGCACAGCCATCTCTGTTCAGCATTGAGGGCCATTCAGTGTCTAGTGTAATAATGGCAAGAGCACAAGCTATGGGGTCTGTCTTGAGTTCAAATTCCATCCCCACTATGTAGTTTTCCGTGAGTTACTTAACCACCCAGGGGCTCAGTTGCTGCATCTAAAATGTTGGGGTAATAATATCTACACACAAGGTTGTTGAGAATATTCAATGCGAAACCGTGTGTGAAATGCCTGGCATATGGTAGGCATTCAATAAGTATTAGTTTCCTTCTTTTCTTCAAACTACTATTTGTTTGTGTTCTGCCTCTCTTTCCATGTTAGAGTATCATAATGAACCAACATGCATGTATAAAAATTACTCTGTGTGTTTTATATAATCACACTTGTCCAAGTGGAAAATTTAGTGAAAATGTGTTCATTTATTTTAGTTAAATGGAAGAGACAAAGGCACCTCCCTGGGCCCATCAAAAATGACCACCTTGATTTTGACTAAGAATAAAGAGAGAATGCAGGTATTTCACCTGATATATGTATATATATATGCCAGCAATTAATTTATTTTTCAAATGTGTTATGTGATTTGGAGGGGTGGTGGTCTGCAATCCACACAGTATCACCTCCTTGGATTTGTTCTGCTGAGGTGAACATCTAACGTAGTTAGATGTAGCCTCAGGCTACAAAACACCTGACCAGCCAGGGGCATTGCCCACAAAGTACTGCAGGATGGAGGAAGCCCACCCAGGGCTGAAAGCTTGCCACGGAGAATTTAGTTTCATTTCAATGAACATTTGTTAGGTAGCTATTATTTTGTAAATCCATGGCAACATTTCAGGTAAAAAGTGATGGTGAACGCAGTGGTTCTGAACCCTAGGAGGTGTTAACAAACCGGGGTGTCACCATCAGTTGTGAGGGGTGTTTCACATCCACTGTTACAGTGATCATTCGGTACCGAGGTTTGTGAACGATTTGCTTTTTTAAAATAATAAGTTAGAATGAATTCCTATTTATCCCTATAATAACATCTCTCTTGCTCCTTTGAACTTGCATATTCTTTCCTGAGAGGGAGGAAAAAGAAGTAAAGAAACAGCTGGTGAGCTGCGGTTTCAAATAGCCCTGATTGTGTCTGTGGCAAAGTGCTGTTCACCTGTGTCCGGGTGGGGCAAAGATTGAGGACCACTGGATTACTGTAGGTGCGCTAGGTATAGAACGGATGATTCTCTCAAGGTGAAGTCCCTGCCGTCTTCCCAAGTCTGCTGCTTGGCAGTTCTCAGGATGATGCTCTCATTTACCCGTCAGTATTTTATGGAGGATCTACTATGTGTGGGGCCCTTTGAAGACTGTATGACATGAGCCCTCCCTTAAGGCCGTGATCCTCTAGGAGGGGTACCAAGGTAGATAGTCCAACCACCATGATATAACAGAAACAGAGCAGTGACAAGGGAGATGTAGATAAAGTCAAATCAAAGAGGATTCTGTCCTGACACGCTGATAAGTGATGACTGTCCTCTTTCCTCATACAGCATCCACTGCAGGATGTCTGTGGGTGGCTAAAACCATATCCTACCACTGAAACATGCAAGCTAGGCTGTAACATGTAACCAGGGATTCAGTTAAACACAATGTAGTAGACGAATGCCATCCAAACCTTTACTTTTACTTCATTTTCTTTAAATTTCTAATTTAATGTTTCTGTAACAGATGTAGGCATTTAAATTCTGTGGCAGGTCAGATAAGCAGAGTCTAAAAAAGGAGACAGTCTCCCAGCCTGTAAATTAAGCTCTTCTCTTCCTTTGCGTAATGTTTCTAGACAGCTTATAAAATGCAGTCCCTAAACTTCTCAGGGCAATTAAAATATTGCCCATGGACCTTCCTTTGGCTATCAGAGGGACTAGGACAAGTGCTTGATTGATGCCTGCCCTGTACCAACGCCAGCTACTTTGGTATTTGAGGGGAAATGCAAATACTTCTCACTGACTCCTGCAAAACCAGCACCAACCCTAACTATAACTTCAGGAATTGCAGCATCAAGTGGTTCACCTTTTATGTCTTGTTTGCACAGAGAGAGAAGCCAGGATTTACAGTATCATGCTCTCCAAAGAGAAACACAAACCCCAGCCAAGAGCGAGCTCCAGATACGAAGCCAAACTGGTCCAGGAACAGATATCCTGCCACAAAGGGAGGCCGTACGACCGCGGTGGTATACCCATCCTTGCACATATACACCTACCCATAGGGTGCCTGGGCCATGCCACACAGGCGCTTCCTTGCTGTGTTTTGGGTTAGACACATCTTGTAACGAAGGGATTTGTATGCTAGGGAATTACGTTCATTTGTGGTATTCTGTGTTGTGTGTTCACCATGCGCTGTCCTCACCCCAGGTGCTTACACTGTGTCCGTGCGCTCCAGATGCATACCTCACGAACGAAATTATTTTTTCATAAAATGAAATTTTATTGTGATGTATCCAAAAGCTTCCCTTATCAGAAATTGAAGTGTGTGCTCGTGAAACTACAACACAGATATACCTCAGTTTAACCAATAGATATTCTCTCTAAAATTATGTGCAAATCAATTTTAAAAGTGCAAACTCTGTTTTAAACGTATTCTGGGAGTTTACTGTGTTAAAAGTCTTGTGTCAGAGCTTTCTAGTGTTCAATGATTAGTCTGACTGGGGTATGTCAGGTTTGCTCAGGGTGAGGTGTTCCCACATAGAGAAAACAACTCATGTACTACCTGGAAGTCAATGTTGCATATATTATGTTCAGCATGGTTATGTAAATTTTTTAACCCACCGATTAAAATTCTTTCTCTCCCACAAATTGTTCCCTTTGATTGGTTAACTGCATAATCTTATGTGAATAGATATTTTAGATATTCTATCCCTCGCAAGCACCAAGCACCATCTGCTGGCTACAGCCTGCATGTCAACGTGCAGGAGTCACGTTAAACAAGGGTCACTCCAGTTCATGCCAGGCCTCCTGTTTTGACTTTACCTGCTTCCTTTCACATTGGATTGAAAGTTTCCTAGTACGTTTTTCGTCACTTTTAAACTCTTTCAGCCACCACCACTACCTAGATGACTAGAGATTAGAACCAAATGGCAACACATTTTATTATAATCCCAGTGTCTGTGTCTTTTTTTTTTTAATTAATAGACTTTATTTTGAGAACAGTTCTAGATTTACAAAGAAATTGAGGAAATAGTACAGAGAGTTCCCATATACTGCCCATCTCTCCCCACACACATTGTGTGCGTGGGGTTTTTTTGTTTTTGTTTTTATTTATCTATTTATTTTTGGCTGTGTTGGGTCTTCGTTGCTGCACGAGGGCTTTCTTTAGTTGCGGCAAGCAGGGGCTCCTCTTCATGCGGTGAGCGGGCTTCTCACTGTGGTGCCTTCTCTTGTTGCGGAGCATGGGCTCTAGGCGCGCGGGCTTCAGTAGCTGTGGCACGTGGGCTTAGTAGTTGTGGCTCACGGGCTCTAGAGCGCAGGCTCAGTAGTTGTGGCACACAGGCTTAGTTGCTCCGCAGCATGTGGGATCCTCCCAGACCAGGGCTTGAACCCGTGTCCCCTGCATTGGCAGGTGGATTCTTAACCACTGCGCCACCAGGGAAGCTCTGTGTATGTGTTTTTAAAGGGAATATCTGCCCATGCTCTTTACGTAGGAGTTTGCAAATGGCCTTCTTCTATTCCACATCTTACACCCTAAAACTATTAGTCAACATTTTAAGTATCTAGAAATCACCCAGCCAAAACCCCACTTTTTATTCCTAAAAGGATATCTTTAAAGGACAAGTCCCAAAACAAACCACTGAGAGCAAGCCTTGTTTGAAAGTTGTTCAGAAATACTTGGTTTTTGCTCCAAATAATTTTGGAAGAAGTTTATTGAAAGCACCCCAGTATGATATTTTTGGAATAAAAAACTAGAATACATGATCAGATTTTTTTTAAGTGCTTTTTGAGAGTGAAAAGCTTCCTGAGAGCTGTGGTTTGGCTGCTAAGATATCAAAGGGGCAAAAAGGAGAGGATCTTATGCAACCCAGGCACAGCCTCCACATCCAGTAATTGCCGAAAGGCCATGGCAGTTCAGTGTCGGGCCCTGCCCAGCTCACAGTCAGTCCCGTAAAGCAGTAGCTATTTGTTTTCTTTAGAAAAGAGGGGCAAGTTTGCCTGCTTAGACTAAGAGAAAGTGCCCCGCAGGGCATTTACGTGCTACAGCATCTAAGCCAATATGCCTATCATTTCTCATTGTCCTTTTTTTTTAAAAACATATCTTTTTAAAATAAATTTATTTACTTATTTATTTATTTTTGGCTGCGCTGGGTCTTCGTTGCTGTGCGCCGGCTTTATCTAGTTGCGGCGAGTGGTCTTCGTCGTGGTGCGCGGGCTTCTCATTGCGGTGGCTTCTCTTGTTGCGGAGCACGGGCTCTAGGCGCGCGGGCTTCAGTAGCTGTGGCACGTGGGCTCAGTAGCTGTGGCGCGTGGGCTCAGTAGTTGTGGTGCACAACTGTAGAGAGAAATTATGCTATGTGAAAATTCCAACTTCCTGCTGGCACTCCTACCCTAAGACATGGGCTCTTCCCCCAAATTCATCAGTCAGAAAGAGTGCACTCAGCAGTGACTTAGGAACTAAGGAGAATGCAGTGATGTGTCAGACTCCATTCCTGTGCTTAAAGCCCAGGTGGGAACAGACTAGTGAACCAAAGCAAGCCTGTCAGTAAGACACTCTGCTATAGCTTTAGAACGTTGTCCTGGGTTAAAGAGAGCCACCCACCGAAATGTGAAATACCTGGGTTTGAATCCCACCCAGACTCGGGGGTGGTGGGTGCAGTTGCTTAACAGCTCTGGACCTTCGTTCTCTGACCTGAAAAGTGAAGTGACTGTCCAGGTGAAGTGATCTCTAAGGCCCCTTCATTTTTACAAAATCACATTGGTTTGAATACTTCCCCCAGCTGTTGATCATGGATTGCAGTAAGGTGCCTAGAACAGCTTCCCTCTTGGGCCTGAACCAGCTAGGTCCTGTCACCCAGCCTCTGGTCCTCGGGGAAACAAAGCCACTTTGGTGGCTCTAAGTACAGTCCCCTCCCCTCTCGGCCCCTCCAAGCTTGGCACAAGCCATCTCTCCCCCCGGCCCCCTGAACCGTTGGATTCAGTGACCAGAAATCACTTCAGTAAACCCCTTCTCAGCTGAGCTCAAACTCCAGCCACTCCCCTTTCTCTTGGCTTCACTTCCTCCCCCATTCAGCCCAGACTCCAGGGTGCATTACATCAACCCCTTCCCTGCCAGCACCCCGGACTCCTCACCCTCTGTGCTTCTGCCACATCCACCTGGTAGTTCCCCAACTTTGGCTCCTTCCAGCCATCCCGACCATCTGTCTTCTCCACTCCTACACCCAGCCTGCCAAGATGGCTGCAGGAAAACCTGTCCTTGAGCAAACGGGGGCCACCGCTCACGTGTCTCCTCCAGCCTCAGAAATGTATCCTCTGCTCCTGAAATGGAAGTTCTCTCACCCTTCCTTCTCCGTGGCTATTTTACACCTCCTCCCTTTGCTCAAGTCCCCTGCTTCCCTCCCAGCAAACAACCTCGTTAGGACGAAGTGGTTAAGAAGCTAGGGTCTGGTGGGATGGGGTAGGGAGAAAACTACAAACAAATTCTGAACTCTTTTTAGTAGGTTTGTTTATGTACTCGTATTGGCAAAATGATTCTGAAACTATTTTAGGTGTATTACATGATCGGGCAAATGAGTAAATGTATTGATGTTGTTAAGAGCCAGGATTCTCACTCTGGAAAAAGAAACATACAAATATTTAATGGAGGGAAACAAGAAAAAACCCTTGGAAGTGGATTGGAATTGGAGATATCAGTGTGCACTCATGATTTCTAAAATATGTATAGGTATGTATATTCACATGTATATATATTCAGCTCTGTCTGCTAAGAGGGCCTAAAATCCAACACACCCCGTTAGCAATAAGCATATTTTGCACTGAGATCTTGTACTCTCATACCGTTCCCCTCTGAAAGGAATCAGGGTTCATTAGAGAAATGACTGCTCCCAGGGCTGGTACACTGCAAATATGCGATGAGCGGCCTGGAACATTTTGTTATGCCAAAAAGTAAGAAAGTATTTAAAAAAAAAAATTAGTAGTAGGCATTTCATAGGACAAAGGAGCCAGCTTGAAGGAGCTGCCACCAGCCAAAGCTGGGATATTAGGTACCAAAATGATTAACGACATTCATAAATTATAACCCATTGAAAAAGTTAGGAATCAGTGAGTTCATATTAATGAGAAAGGGAGAGAGAGAGAGAAGAGAAAGAAAGTAGAATGAATGCTGAGTGTCAAATGGTGAATGCAGAGGGAGTGCTGGAGTTGGGATCAACATTTTGCAACCACCATAGTAAAATGGATCAGGCAAGAATCACCAATGGAGACTAAATTTAGAAGGAAATATGAGGAGCGGGATATTTGCGTGGGTTCAAAGTGTCTCCACTCAGATTGCTTACTAGCTGTAAAGGAAAAAGTAGTTAACTCTGTGATGAAGAAATTGGACGACATCTTGACTGAGTGACCACTGGGGTGGATTGACATCACGTAATTCTGATGCGACACCTGAGAACACATCACATATGTAGTATTCTGGCTGGAAACGCATACCCTGAATCTAATCATGAAACATGAGACGAAGGCAAAATAAGGAGCATTCTACCCAAAACAAAAATCTTGACTCTGGCATCAGAATGTCTGGGTTCAAATGCTGGCTTTACTGGTTTTATGACCTTAGGCAAGTTACTCTCTCAGAGACTCAACTTCCTCATCTGTGAAATGGGAACACTAGCAGGACCCACCTTTCAGCGTTGCTGGGGGTGCTGGATGAGAGAATGCATATAAGGCACTTATCAGAGTGCCCTACACGCAAAAGGCTCTCAGGAATGGTTAGCGGCCGTTACTCCTGTCCACCCTGCCTTCCTTTCCTTTGTTTTTAGAGAAAAAAGTGCCCAGTTTCAGGTTTAAGGTTAACCTCTCCACCTATGTTTCAATTCCATCTCCCCAACTTTTCTCAAACTTTCTGCTTTGCTTTATTCCCTCTTCTGTATTTCTCTCTCTCTACCGGCAACTTCCTTGTAGCCCAAAAACATGCCAAGCCCTTCCCATCTTTAAAGAAAAGACAAAACCTTCTGTCTCGTCCTGCAAAGTTTCCATTCCTTGCTGTCTCCACTCCCCCACCTTCTAAAAGTTCTCACCTCCCATTTTTTGTAGGCCCACGATGTGTCAAGAGCTTTACCTTTACATGGGAGATATATACTATAACCCTATTTCACAGATGAGAAAAGTTGTTCTCCCCAAGGATTTGAACCTAGATCTGCCTCAGTCTCGAATTGTCCGATTGGCAGCCACAAACCACAGGTGGCCATGGAGCATTTGAAATGGGGCTGGTCCAGACTGAGATGTGAATACGTATCAGATTTCAAGGACTTAGTACCAAAAAAAGACTTGTAAAAATCTCATTAATATTTTTATATTGATTACACGTTGAAATAATATTTTGGGTGAAATATATTATTAATTAGTTTTACCTGTTTCTTTTTAATTTTTTATTGGCTGCGCTATGTGGCTTGCAGGATCTTAGTTCCCCAACCAGGGACTGAACCCAAGCCCTCAGCAGCGAAAGCGCTGAAAGCAAAGAGTCCTAACCACTGGACCACCAGGGAATTCCCTCTTTTCACTTTTTTAATGTAGCTACTAAAAATATTGAAATTATGTATTGTGGCCAGCATTATCTCTCTTTTGGACAGCCCGGTTCTAGAGTATTCATCTCACAACTCAACATGGCCTCTTGTCTCCTGAGACGCCACTTATCTTAGCTCCCTGAATGTGTCCCAGGGCTTCTTCCTTTACATACCCTACATGGGTGATCTCCACCCATCCCTGATGCCTGTAAGCCATGATGACACTGCATCAGCCCCTCCTACACCCCCGACCCCTAGATCCAGCTGTCTCCCCTCCACCTCCACTTAGTTTCCCTCTGCACCTCAAAGGCAACATGTCCCAAATGGAATTATTCAATTATCTTTTCCTTAAACAGGAGCCTCCCTCATCTTCTCTCTCTCAATAGAAGTGCCACTGTCGTTACCATGTAACTCTGTACCTCCACACTCATCAGGTACCAGTGACTCTACCTCCTAAGTAAATCCATAGACTTCTCTCTACCCACTTAGTTCAAGTTGTCATCGTCCTCCTAAACTGTTAGATTTGGTCTCCCAGCTGACCTTTCTTTGGCAGAGCGGCCAAGATGAGCCCATTACAAGGCCAATCTGATCACGTTGGTCACCTTGCAGGGGCCCATCTCTGATAGGGCCCTGTTGCTGCCTCAGCCTCCAGCTCTGACTCCCTGTGAATCTGGAACAATAACTGCCCTTCCCAGCTCCCTCCCACACCCCCCACCTCATTACTTAGCAAACACCTGCCACCTTTCAAGACTCAGCCCAAATAGTAGCCCACTCTGCAAAACTGTTCTTGGTGCCATTTCCCGGGCAGGGCTCACCAGTCCTTCCTTTGCCTCCTGGAGACTTTGACCTCAGCACCTGAAACACTTCAGTGCACCAATTTGTTTACTCAGCTGCCTGCGGTCTCTTAGTTGTGGCATGCGAACTCTTAGTTGCAGCATGCATGTGGGATCTATTTCCCCGACCAGGGATCGAACCCAGGCCCCCTGCATTGGGAGCTCGGAGTCTTACCCACTGGACCACCAGGGAAGTCCCCCAACTGCCTTTCCTAACTAGAATGATTTCAACTACAGTCCACAGGAGGAAAAACAAAATTCAAACAAAACACAGTTACTGCTTCATACAAATAAGAAGTCCAGATGTAGGGCAGCTCCAAGACTGCTTAATTTATTTAGAAGCTCACTGGCATCATCAAAGATTCAGGCCTTATCATCTTCCATCTCTGTCACCTTCGGTGCCAACTTTGTCCTCAAAGTGAACTCTGCTCTGTTAGTTGTACGGCTGTAGCAGACCCAGGCAACCACCAGATCCAACAACACCCAGTGAAAGAACATCTGTTCCTGTGTGTCTTTTATTCTTCTTCTTCTTTTTAAAAATAACCTTTTTATTTTGGAATAATTTTTCATTTACAGAAAACTTAATACGACAGAGTTCCCATATACCCCTCGCTCAGTTTCGGTTTCCCCTAATGCTATCATACATCACAACCAACAAAACATTGGTACATTGCTATGAACTGAACTCCAGACTTCATTGGAATTTCACCAGTTTTCCCTTTAATGTCTTTTTTCTATACCAGGATCCAATCCAGACATCACATTGCTTTTCGCTGTCATGTCTCTTTGGTATCCTCTGGTCTGTGATGATTTCCCAGTCTTTCCTTATTTTTCATGATTTTGACAGTTTTGAAGAGCACCAGTTAGGTATTTTGTAGAATAGTCCTCAAATTGGGCTTATGATTTGATTGGTGTTATGGGTTTTTGGAAAGAATGTCACAGAGGCCAAATGCCCTTCTCATCGCATTATATCAGGAGCACTTGTTGTCTGCATGACATCACCGGTGATGGCTAGGAAAGCCTTTCCAAAAGCCCTGGAAAGGATTTACCCTCATACCTTTTACTATTGTAAAACAATACAGGTTTATTATAGAAAATGAGAGAATCCGCTAAGCAAAAATAAGGAAATAAAAACACAATATTGCTATCACCAGAGATGATCATAGTTAACAAATTACTTTTAATCTTTTCAGATCTTTTTCTTTTTTAAAAAATGAATTTTCGTTAAATGAGGTCATATTGTATACATTGCTTTACAACCTACTTTAACAGTCCTCACCTTTCATATAAGTTTTTATTTTTGAATTATATAAATAGAATATTCAAAACGTAGTATTAAATTGTAAAAAAAAAGACATAATTCAATCTACCAGCATTTAAAAATCTGCATATTAAAAGATCACACCTTCTCTCAGAAAAATTAACAATAACAACAAAAATAAAGTGCACTAAGACATGCCTTCATAAATGTATTGAAATTCAAGGTGAAATTAAGGCATCCAGGCAAAAAGATTAAAACCTTTAACATGCATATAGTGAAGGAATGTATTTTCCATGTTCCTTTTTTTTTTAAAAAATTAGTTATTAATTTTTGGCTGTGTTGGGTCTTTGTTGCTGTGCGCGGGCTTTCTCTAGTTGCAGGGGCTACTCTTTGTTGTGGTGCGTGGGCTTCTCACTGCGGTGGCTTCTCTTGTTGCGGAGCACCGGCTCTAGGCGCACGGGCTTCAGTAGTTGTGGCTCACAGGCTCTAGAGCACAGGCTCAGTAGTTGTGGCTCTTGGGCTTAGTTGCTCCATGGCATGTGGGATCTTCCCGGACCAGGAACCCGTGTCCCCTGCATTGGCAGGCAGATTCTTTTTTTTCTTTTTTTAAAAAAATAAATTTATTTATTTGTTTTTATTTTTGGCTGTGTTGGGTCTCTGTTGCTCTGCGCGGGCCCCCTCTAATTGTGGCGAGCGGGGGCCACCCTTCGCTGCAGTGCGCGGACTTCCCATTGTCGTGGCTTCTCTTGTTGCAGAGCACGGGCTCTAGGCGCGCGGGCCTCAGCAGTTGTGGTGCACGGTCTCAGTTGCTCCGCGGCATGTGGGATCTTCCCGGGCCAGGGCTCGAACCCATGTCCCCTGCATTGGCAGGCAGATTCTTAACCACTGAGCCACCAGGGACGCCCAGCAGGCGGATTCTTAACCACTGCACCACCAGGGAAGTACCCCATGATCCTTTTTTAAAAAATCTACTAGAAAATGAACTTTAGTCAACCGAGGGATGAATGGAGACAACCTCACCAAAAGGACTCATAGAGAATATGAAAGCCATTTTATTTTATTCTAGTCTTAGGACTTTTAAAAATGTGACTGTCTTGGGCTTCCCTGGTGGCGCAGGGGTTGGGGGTCCGCCTGCCAATGCGGAGAACGCGGGTTCGTGCCCCGGTCCGGGAAGATCCCACATGCCGCGGAGCGGCTGGGCCCGTGAGCCATGGCCGCTGAGCCTGCGCGTCCGGAGCCTGTGCTCAGCAGCGGGAGGGGCCACAGCAGTGAGAGGCCCGCGTATCGCAAAAAAAAAAAGTGAATGTCTTTTATTATAAAATGGAATGAAAATATTAACCTAGCAATATGTTTTTTGGCCAGGTGGCTTGTAGGATCTTAGTTCCCCAACCAGGGACTGAACCCACACCCTCCGCAGTGAAAGTGCAGAGTCCTAACCACTGGACTGCCAAGGAATTCCCAAACCTGCAATATGTTAATTACACTTATAATAATAGTTGAGAGAGAAAGAGGAGTCAAGGTGAAAACTAGTGTGATGATGCTGATTTCATAAAAAGATATGTAAAGTTGATCAATCAAGTAATAAGTATATTTAAAGTTATAAATATGAACACTTAGACATACCATGTGTGAACACTGTGAAATACAAGAATACCATTAACTGGAACCTGGAAGGCAGGAAGATGATGGAGATAGGGAAGGGAAAGAAGTGAATAAAAATTTATTTCAACAGTGCTCAGAGTATGGACTGAATAGATACTGCCTAATAAAGAGAGAATAAGGTATAGTATATAAGTTGTGGTCACCAAAATAGCCACTATATATACAACAGAGACCTTTCAAATATACCTACACACACTCAAAAAGAAATAGTTCATATCGTAAAATCTTATTTTTAAGCTGTCAACAAAAAACTATTTTTAAAGTTGTAAACACGTTTTTTAATGTTGGAAAAAAATTTTAAAGCATAATAACAAAACTATGACCAAAAGTATTTGTCATATCAAGAAATGTAAATTGGCTGAATTCATCTATTAAAAGAAAATTTCAATCCCTGAATCTGATCTGCAGTTGGTTGAATCCACGGATGCGGACCCCATGGACACAGCGGGATGACTAGAGTTTCAGGTTGGATCACAAAACAAGACCCACCAAGTATATGGCATATAAAACAGACACCGAAAATGAAGTAACCAAGGAAGATTAAAAGTGAAAGAAAGGGGGAATTCCCTGACAGTCCGGTGGTTAGGACTCGGCGGGTGCAGGCAAAAAAAAAAAAGAGAGAAAGATAGAAAGGGCAGACAAGCACTAAGTAAATGCACACAGAAGGATATAAAGGACCATAGTCTAAGCATGAGATAAGGTAGAATTCAAGGCCAAAAGCATTTAACAAGACAAACTATCCGAAAGGGTGCAATATACAATGACGCTCTAGCAGTTAACCAATTCTCTACACCAAATAACATGGTGTCAACAATTATAAAGAGAAGACTACTGGAAATGCAAGAAGAACTAGACAGATACACATTAATATTGCAGATTTTATTTCAGTTTTCTTTGATCAAGCGGACAAAAACTAAAATACACACACACATACACACACAGAACATTTAAACCTGAAAAGAAAAATGTCCTTTGTTAATGCTCATGGAACACCCAAAAATCACTCATATATTAAGTCACAAAGCAAATAAATCAATTTATAAATAAAATTTCAAAAAGTATAAATAGAAAAGTCAACATTCTCTGAACACAAAACAATAAAACTAGTAATGAATATTATCCGGGAGGTAAAACGAAAACTGCCACTAAGATAACAAAAAGTTCTCTCAAACGAATCTTTGGTCAAAGAAGAAATCAAACCCAAAATTCCTAACTATTGAAGAACATATTAGAAGCTATGAGCTAAAGCAGTGCTCAAAAGGAAATTCATACTTAAATGCTTGGTGGGGACGGGGGGACTCTTGCAGGCAGCACGGATTTGATCCCTTCATCGGGGAACTAAGATCCTGCATGTTGCCCAGTGCAGCCAAAATAAAAAAGGATGATGTCCAATGCTTATGGTAATGAATACGAAAGGGTAACAATGAAAGAAGTAAGCCTCTATAGTAGGCGGAATTCTAAAGGTCTCCCCCAAGATTCCTGTCGGCTGCTTATTTAATCAAAACACTAATCTAGGTACTGCTATGAAAGGGTTTTGCAGATGGAATTAAGGTTATTAATCAGCTGACATTAAAATACGGAGATTGTTCTGGATTATCCAGGTAGGTCAGGTGTAATGACATGAAATCTTGAAAGCAGAAGAGGGAAGTAGAAGACTTCATCAGAGAGATGGGGTAGAAGAAGAGGCAGGAGAGATTAGTAGGCAGGAGATCAGAGAAATTTGAAGCATGAGAAAGACTGGACCCACCACTGCCAGCTTATGAAGATGAAGTCAGGGAACTGTTAGCAGAGTCTCCAGAAGCTGAGAAAACTGGCCAGCAGACAACAAGGAAATGTGAACCTCAGTCCTATGACTATGTGGAACTGAACTTGAATTCTGCCAACAACCTGAATGAGCCTGGAAGTAACTTCTCGCCCAAAGCTTCTAGATAAGAACCCAGTGGGCCAATGCCTTGATTTCAACCTTGTGGGACCCAGAGCTGGATATCAGCCACTCCTACTGGACTTCTGACCTGCAGAACTGTCAGATAATAAACTTGTATCTTTTTAAGCCACTAAGTTTGTGGCAATTTGTTATGGCAGCAATAGAAAACGAACACAGCATCTAACTTAAGAAGTTAGAACATGAGTGAAGTAAGTCAGACAAAGACAAATATCATATGATATCGCTTATATGTGGAATCTAAAAATATGGTACAAATGAACTTATTTACAAAACAGAAATAGAGTCACAGACGTAGAAAACAAACTTATGGTTACCAAGGGGGAAAGCCGAGGAAGGATAAATTGGGAGATTGGGATTGACATATACACACTACTATATATAAAATAGATAAGAACCTAGGGAATTCCCTGGTGGTGCAGTGGTTAAGAACCCTCCTGCCAAAGCAGGGGACACGGATTCAATCCCTGGTCCAGGAAGATCACACGTGCCGCGGAGCAACTACACCCATGCGCCTCAGCTACTGAGCCCGCGCTCTACAGCCCAAGAGCCACGACTATTGAGCCCTCATGCCACAGCTACTGAAGTCCGCGTGCCTAGAGCCTGTGCTCTGCAACAAGAGAAGTCACAACAATAAGAAGCATGCACACCGCAACAGTAGCCCCCGCTCGCCGCACCTAGAGAAAGCCCACACGCAACAATGAAGACCCAACGCTGCCAAAAATAAATAAATAAAATAAATTTCAAATAGATAAGAACCTACTGTATAGCACAGGGAACTCTACTCAATACTCTGTAATGACCTATATGGGGATAGAATCTACAAAGAGTAGATATAGGTATATGTATAACTGATTCACTTTGCTGTACAGCAGAAACTAACAACATTGTAAATCAACTATACTCCAATAAAAATTAATTAAAAAAAAAAGAAGTTAGGGGCTTCCCTGGTGGCGCAGTGTTTGCGAGTCTGCCTGCCGATGCAGGGGACACGGGTTCGTGCCCTGGTCCGGGAAGATCCCACATGCCGCGGAGCGGCTGGGCCCGTGAGCCATGGCCGCTGAGCCAGCGCGTCGGGAGCCTGTGCTCCGCAACGGGAGAGGCCACAACAGTGAGAGGCCCGCATACCGCAAAAAATAAATAAATAAATAAATAAGCTACAAGGATATATTGTACAACACAGGGAATATAGTCAATATTTTATAATAACTATAGAGTATAACCTTTAAAAATTGTGAATCACTGTGTTGTACACTTGTAACATATAATATTGTACACAAACTACACTTCAAAAAGAAAAATCAGGGACTTCCCTGGTGGCACAGTGATTAAGAATCCGCCTGCCAAGGCAAGGGACACGGGTTTGATACCTGGTCTGGGAAGATTCCACATGCCTCAGAGCAACAAAGCCTGTGTGCCACAACTACTGAGCCTGCGCTCTAGAGCCCACAAGCCACAACTACTGAAGCCCGCGCACCCTGGATCCCGTGCTCCGCAACAAGGGAAGCCAACGCAATGAGAAGCACATGCACCACCATGAAGAGTAGCTGCCACTCTCCGCAACTAGAGAAAGCCCGCGCACAGCAATCAAGACCCAATGCAGCCAAAAATTAATTAATTTTTTAAAAATCAGAAAAAAATGTCCCCTTGCTAAATGGTCTCTATGGTTAAATATCAAAATTTCTGGATTTAGTTAGAATCAACTTTTAAGTTTCTTTTAACTCTAAAAGCTACAATTTGGTATTATATTTCCATGTGCCAAGCTGGGTAGGCATATCATTTCATTCAATTCTCACAACAGTATGAAGTAGACATTACTATACTCATTTGTTTAAGGTTCAAAGAAGTCGTGTGACCTGCCAAAGGTCACACAGTTAATAATTGGTAGAGGTGAAATCTGGACCAGGTCAATTAGACTCCAAAGTCCAGGCTCCCTCCTGCTCTGTAAACTGCCTCTCTAGCACCATGCTGAGTCCAGGACAATATTAATTAAAACTAACATTGGTATTTCAATATACAGTTTTTAAAAATCTTATCAATTTATCAATTTCACTTAACGCTCAATAATAACCCTGAGAGGCAGGTAGTAGTGTAATCCTTAGATTTAGATACAAAAATTGAAAACTGAAGAAGATAAAATGACTTCTGAATCATTTTGATACAAAAGAGAGCCAAGATTGAACTGCAAGTCTCCACTCTCAGTTTATTCTCTGCACCAGGCTCTGCCTAAGCGTTGATATAGAATGTGTGAGCTGGGACTGAAGGGTTGAAGACAACGCCATTTTCTTTTTGCCTCTAATAACCTGTAGCCTGGTAATCACTTAAGTAATTGTTCATTTATGCAATAAATATTTATTGAGCACTTAGTATGTGCCAGGCACTGAACATACAAGGAACAAAGGCTGTCCCGGCTCCTGGATTCACGGGGTTTACATTCTGGTGGAGGAAACAAAAAGATAAATAAATTTCAGACAATTATAAGTGTTGCAAGACTATGGAGTAGGAAATAAAGGGGAGGTAAGTTTAAATAGACGTCAGAGAAGGCGTTTCTGAGAAGTTAACATTAACTGAACGAATGAGTACATGTATAGCAACCCCCGATGGATTCATTTTTCAAACTTATCTAGTTTTGCTGGCCATTAGATTGTTTATGATTCTGATGCTGAATACTCTTTGGAGCTTATGTTGCTGATGCCAAAAGCGCAAGGGCAGAAGCGAAGAACATGGACGAACCCTTTCCAATTCATTTCACTCCTGTGACCTTGCCTTTGCCGTCAGGGTCACTCCCCACCGCCACGCCCATTCTTCTGCCCCCGGATGCTTCCAGCCTGCGCAAGCGCAGGAGAAACTGCTGTTCCTAGTGGAGGGCGCGGATTCCACCCCAAAACGCATGCGCCCCGGGCTCGCAAGCCCCGCCCCGACCTCTGTGCCCGCTCGCGAGCCCTTGCCAATTCTCGGGGCGGGGACTGCGCGGGGAGACGCGCGCCGGTGCGTGCGTGCTCCCGGGCCGCGGGCGGGCCAGTGAAGCTCGCGGCCCTGGCACGTGATCCCGGATCGGCGTGGTAGCTTGGTGGCTCCGTCTGTCTGTCCGTCCGCGGGTGCCATCATGGCGGACGCGGCCAGTCAGGTGCTCCTGGGCTCCGGTCTCACCATCCTGTCCCAGCCGCTCATGTACGTGAAGGTGCTCATCCAGGTATGAGTCGTCGCCTTTCCCTTCCTCGCCCGGCGCCCTGTTCGGTCGCCGCTGCCCAAGGCGCCTGAGAACCGGCTCCAACCTTCAGGGCCTTCAGTCTCCTGAGATGCTGCTCCTTCTTTGCTGCCCGCCCCTTCCTTCCCGGCAGGGACGACTTCCACCGTCCGCTGAGCTCCCACTGCCCGTGGGCCTTCCCGAGGTCTCGCCTCCCAGCCAAGCCGTGAGGCCCGCTCCTTTCCTGGTATCCGGCTGCCGCCCTGCCCTGCCCTGCCCTGCCTGATGGCTCCCCTGAACTTTGTTTTCTCTTCCCTGAGGTTGATCCTGGCTGGGCGCCGCCAAGGGCTTACCAACCTTTCTTTCTCCGCTGCTCTGAAATGAGCATCCTTCTCTCCGCCCCGGCCCCAAACGCAAGACGTGAAATCTGTTGAAGACAAATTTGAAATTCGAGGGGAGCCAACACTTTATTAGCTTTTGTTTTCTCTTTTTTGGTTGCTGTTACTACTGCGCTTCTGTTCTGAGATTTAGCACCAGATACCCAGAGAAACACAAGGAGTTCATTCAGAAGTGATCATCAAGCGGTTGATGAGTCAAATTTCGGAAGGATCCACTGAACCCTCTTCAGCAGCAGCCCATGTGGCTCATGACAGTGAGAAATCACATGTCAGAGTGATGTGAAATCAGTTCAGTTGAAAGTTTTATCGAGTTTAAGTATATATGTTAGTTTCTAATATACTGTGAAATAATTCTTAAATGGCATTTTATATTCACAGGCAAGTTTGCCCGGTTTTAGCTGACTGTAGACCATTAGGTAGTATTGTTCAGTTGCCTTTCTGAATTTCCCTGTCACGGGCAGGTCATTCATTTTTTTAACTTTTGTTGAGAGTTGACGTAATTACATCATGCATAGTACCAAGGACAGAACCCCTGTCCTCGCCATCTGCCTTTCTGTCAGAAATATGCAAGACACTAGGGAAGGCCTCATTTCTTATTTTTGAGTTAATGATACTAATCCATATTATGTGTTGCTGAGTTGACCCTTGTGGATTCAGAACCTATATGTAAAAAACTATTGTAAAATAAGTTGTTTAAAGTAAGAACGAAGGGAATTCCCTTGAGGTTCAGTGGTTAGGTAGGACTCCACGCTTTCACTGCTGAAGGCCCAGGTTTAATCCCTCATCTGGGAACTAAGATCCCCGCAAGCCACTAGAGGCGGCCAAAAAATAAAAGAAAGAAAGAACAAAATCTTTGAAATGTATTGTGACATCTAAAACAGAATTGGCACATTTGTAGCTAGATAATATCTGAGGTAAAAGCATTTTTCAGTAAATCTGATATAAGCCCATTACTCAGTCCTTATCCAGGAGACAAGATTTTCTAATGACATTAGAGCTCTTGCCTCAAAAACTCCTTAATCCTTATTGCACAACATTCTTGTGTTGCCAAGTGTCTCAGGGGTTTTGGTGAAATTCCCAAATACTCAGTTTTAAAAACAGTTGCACAGTGACACTTTCAGGAGTTCTTTAATTGAACAGGTTGAGAATCACAGCAGGAGAGTCAAAACCATGTCCGACAACGTTCATTCTCTCAAGTATCCCTTTGGCACTAAAGAGTCTGAATATATTGTAGAAATAAAATGATGACATTAATTCTAAAATGACTCGTTAGATTGTTCATGACAGTCTGCTCCTTTAACATGGACTTAGCTTGTAATTATTTCCCAAATGAATTATCCCCAGCTGTATCTGCATTTGCCTTTTGAGTGGTTTGTTTTGCTAGCCAAATATGAAGTTGTTGCTGGCTTAGTCTTCTCACTTTGTCCGGATATTAAAAATGTGCTTGATTTTCTTTAGAAAATATTTTTGAGCGTCCTCAGTAAACTGTAGCTTTGTTAACACAAAAATTCCCTTATTCTATTTTTAGATTGATGCCAGTCTATCTCAGCTACATGGTTTACTTTGTAGAATTTGAACCAAAAGAAAACTTGGAGTTTATTGAAAGCAGTCTTTTTTTTTTTTTCTTTTCTTTTTTTTTTTTGCGGTACGTGGGGCTCTCAGTGTTGTGGCCTCTCCCATTGCGGAGCACAGGCTCCGGACGCACAGGCTCAGTGGCCATGGCTCACAGGCCCAGCCGCTCCGCGGCATGTGGGATCCTCCCGGACCGGGGCACGAACCCGTGTCCCCCACATCAGCAGGCGGACTCTGAACCACTGCGCTACCAGGGGAGCCTGTAACCAGTCTTAAACAAGTGACAAAATTAAAAACAAAACAAAAGAACACACCAGAACTGACAAGGATGATACTTCATCACTGTCTTGGAAAATATACACTGCATTTTAACTTGTGTTAAAAATTATAACTCTAAAAAATATGTATATATATATAACTCTAAATTTGTTCTTTATTCAAGACCTTGCAACTCAGGCATTCCCGGGAATGTTGCTTAGTATTGATTTAGTCTCTTGTTTTTAAAGGTGGGATATGAGCCTCTTCCTCCAACAATAGGACGAAATATTTTTGGGCGGCAAGTTTGTCAGCTTCCAGGTCTCTTTTGTTATGGTAAGTGTCTTTGATTTATTTGGAATTGGAGGACTTTGAAGGGTGTGATAGGAGTTACTGAAAGAATATATAGTAAGCATGTTTCCTTGAAATTTCTACGTAACCATTACTTTCAACTAGAATGTAAATCTCCTACTTGTGTTCTTAGCTCAGCACATTGCGAGCATCGATGGGAAGCGTGGGTTGTTCACAGGCTTAACTCCAAGACTGTGTTCAGGGGTCCTTGGAACTGTGGTCCATGGTAAAGTTTTACAGGTAAGAAGAAAATCAATCCATCTTCCCATAGATTTAGATAACCTTTTCTTTTTCTTTTAACATCTTTATTGGAGTATAATTGCTTTACAATGGTGTGTTAGTTTCTGCTTTATAACAAAGTGAATCAGCTATACATATACATATGTTCCCATATCTCCTCCCTCTTGGGTCTCCCTTCCATCCTCCCTGTCCCACCCCTCTAGGTGGTCACAAAGCATTGAGCTAGATAACCTTTTTTTAAAAATTTTTTTTATTTATTTATTTTTGGCTGCATTGGGTCTTAGTTGCTGCGCGTGGGCTTTTCTCTAGCTGCGGCGAGCGGGGACTAGTCTTCATTGTGGTGTGCGGGCTTCTCATTGCCATGGCTTCTCTTGTGGAGCACGGGCTCTAGGCGCACGGGTTTCAGTAGTTGTGGCTTGCAGGCTCTAGAGTGCAGGCTCAGTAGTTGTGGCGCATGGACTTAGTTGATCTACGGCACGTGGGACCTTCCCGGACCAGGGCTCGAACCCGTGTCCCCTGCGTTGGCAGGGGGATTCTCAACCACTGCGCCACCAGAGAAGCCCTAGATAACCTTTTACGTACAATTTGATCAAGAGCAGTTTCAAAGATATACGTCTTTACATCCATGGCCTTTCTTCCTCTTGAAAAACATTTACTTGAAATACCCATTCTTAATTCTTTCCTGGAAAGCAAGGAGAATTTGTATAAAATGAAGTAATTGATTTTGATCTATACAAGCTTCTTCCTCTGGACCAGTTGTTCTGAGCAGAAATTAAGTACACTCATTTGAGCTCCTGTGTAGCTCATATTATTTCTTTGAAGGAGGAAGGAAGCTGGTTAAAACATACATTTCTTTCTCATGTTATTTTCCTCTTATTCCTAGTGTTACTCCTAGTAAATGTTTTCTGTTACAAATTTTTTTTTTTTTTTAACTTAAGATAAACGTTAAAGTAGGATAGTGTTTATTTGTGACTGTTTATCTCAGTAGTACTCAGTACGGGGAATTCCCTGGTGGTGCAGTGGTTAGGATTCCACACTTCCACTGCAGAGGGCATGGGTTCGATCCCTGGTCAGGGTACTGAGATCCCACAGTCTGCAAGGCTCGGCCAAAAAAAAAAAAAAAAAAAGACCACTGCCAATAGTAATTGGTACAATCCTCCATGTATATTTTAAGGCTTTAATGTTGGCCCAATTCTGCTTTTTTATCATTTGATGAGCAAATCGTGGTGTTGTTAATCAGTTTCATGATCTGATTGGCTTAGGTTTTAAATTCTTTTCAGACTTTGTTGAATTGAGTTGGAGAGGTTTTCCAGTTAGTTCCTCACGTGGAAGCAGTTTTGTTATTCATTGTACTTGCTCTTGTCATCATGCCTGTGGACTGAATGTTAGAAGCAGCGTTGTGGGTGGCCCGTGGGTCAGAGCGATGGAGCTTTAATGGGCCGGTGTTTTTGGTGGATTGATTACTGCTCTTTTCCAGCCACACTGTACTTTGGCTCAGTGGAAGCGTTCCTGTTACCTAAATGAGGTTTAGATTTTCATGTGGGAAAGTAGTTGTCATCTAGTTCAAAGAGGTTTATGTATAGACCAAGAGTGAAATTACTGCTTGAGATCAAGTTAAGGAAAAGTAAGACAAACTTGAGGTAACCAAGTACCTGGAATATGTGTTTCACATGTAGCCCGATGAAATAGAACAGGGTATTGGTACTATAGTTAGTATCAAAAGAAACTAATACAATCAAGAAGAAAGACCAATTCAGGTCTTTCTGAACAAGAAAGAGTTCTGTATATCTGAACAAGAATTAAATTGAAATCTGTTTAGAATAATGTAGGAGAGACAGGTTGAAAATTTTATTAATGGAGTGAAAACCAAAGTCTAGAAATGAGTGAGGATTTTTAAAAACTCCTGAAACTGTTAGAGTTAATTCTGGCCAAAGACCTGGAATTTGACCAAAAACCATCATTTCGCTTAATCATGTTGTTTGTTCTCTTTCCTCTGATTTTATTTTAAAAATGTAATTCTTTTCGTAAAAGACAGTGTTCTCTCTTTTTTAAATCTGGTTAGGACTAGGAGGTCAGTTGTCTGGTTCTTGTATTTCACCTAGCCCATCTTCTATTTCTGAAATATCCCACAAATAATGTTTCCTCTTCCAGTGCAGTCTGAGCTCTGGCAGTTTCATGTTCTCTTCTCCAAAAGAATAAAGCATCTTCTCTCTTGCTTGGTTTGGAAACAGTCAGATACAAAAGGAAAAGTGAGGTGGTTTCAGCTATCAGACTTAGCACCAATTCTCTGTTCTTTGTACAGTGAAGAAAAGCATCTTGCCCTAATTTGGTATTAGACCTGCTTTTTCCGTGAAAAAGCCCTGAGGCTTTTTCCAGAGCCTTAGTCCTAACCTATGTTTTGTGTTTTTTTGGTTTTTTAAAATTTATTTATTTTACTTTTGTCTGCGTTGGGTCTTTTGGCTGCACGCGGGTTTTCTCTCATTGCGGCGAGCAGGGGCTACTCTTCGTTGTGATGCGCAGGCTTCTCATCGTGGTGGCTTCTCTTGTTGCAGAGCACCAGCTCTAGGTGCGCAGGCTTCAGTAGCTGAGGTGTGCAGGCTTCAGTAGTTGTGATATGCGGGCTCAGTAGTTGTGGCGCGTGGGCTCAGTAGTTGTGGCTCGGGGGCCGTAGAGCACGGGCTCAGTAGTTGTGGTGCATGGGCTTAGTTGCTCCGCAGCGTGTGGGATCTTCCTGCACTGGGGCTTGAACGTGTGTCCCCTGCATTGGCAGGCAGATTCTTAACCATTGCGCCACCAGGGAAGCCCCTAAGCTATGTTTTTATCAATTTATTTTCTGTTATATGTGTGTGTTTAGTAAATAATGTTCTTGGATTTGGATCATCGTGTTTTCATTGTCATTTGTCTCTAGGTATTTTTTGATTTCTTCAGTGATCTCTTGGTTATTTAGTAATGTATTGTTTAGCCTCCATGTGTTTGTGTTTTTTACGATTTTTTTCCCTGTAATTGATTTCTAACCTCATAGCGTTGTGGTCAGAAAAGATACTTGATATGATTTCAATTAAATTTACTGAGGCTTAATTTGTGACCCAAGATGTGATCTATCCTGGAGAATGTTCTGTGCGCACTTGAGAAGAAAGTGTAATCTGCTGTTTTTGGATGGAATGTCCTATAAATATCAATTAAATCTATCTGGTCTGTTGTGTCATTTAAAGCTTCTGTTTCCTTATTAATTTTCTATTTGGATGATTTGTCCATTGGTGTAAGTGAGGTGTTGAAGTCCCCCACTATTATTGTGTTAACTGTCGGTTTCCTCTTTTATAGGTGTTAGCAGTTGCCTTATGTATTGAGTTGCTCCTGTGTTGGGTGCATATATATTTGTAATTGTTATATCTTCTTCTTAGATTGATCCCTTGATCATTATGTGGTTTCCTTCCTTGTCTCTTGTAACATTCTTTATTTTAAAGTCTATTTTATCTGATATGGGTATTGCTGCTCCAGCTTCCTTTCTTTTTTTTTTTTTTGTGCGCAGTACGCGAGCCTCTCACTGTTGTGGCCTGTCCCGTTGCGGAGCACAGGCTCCGGATGTGCAGGCTCAGCGGCCATGGCTCACAGGCCCAGCCGCTACGCGGCATGTGGGATCTTCCCGGACCTGGGCATGAACCTGTGTCGCCTGCGTCGGCAGACGGACTTTCAACCACTGCGCCACCAGGGAAGCCCCCCAGCTTTCTTTTGATTTCCATTTGTATGCAATATCTTTCTCCATCCCCTCACTTTCAGTCTGTATGTGTCCCTAGGTCTGAAGTGGGTCTCTTGTAGACAGCATATATATACAGGTCTTGTTTTTGTATCCATTCAGCCAGTCTGTGTCTTTTGGTTGGAGCATTTAAACCATTTACATTTAAGGTAATTATCAATATATATGTTCCTATTACCATTTTGTTAATTGTTTTGGGTTTGTTTTCGTAGGTCCTTTTCTTCTCTTGTTTTTCCCACTTAGAGAAGTTCCTTTAGCATTTGTTGTAGAGCTGGTTTGGTGGTGCTGAATCCTCTTAGCTTTTGCTTGTCTGTAAAGCTTTTGATTTCTCCATCGAATCTGAATGAGATCCTTGCTGGGTAGAGTAATCTTGGTTGTAGGTTCTTCCCTTTCATCACTTTAAATATGTCATGCCACTCCCTTCTGGCTTGTAGAGTTTCTGCTGAGAAATCAGCTGTTAACCTTATGGGGGTTCCTTTGTATGTTATTTATCATGTTTCCTCATTCTATGAGGCCACCATCACCCTGATACCAAAACCAGACAAAGAAACTACAAAAAAAGAAAATTACAGACCAATATCACTGATGAATACAGATGCAAAAATCCTCAACAAAATACTAGCAAACAGAATCCAACAACACATTAAAAGGATCATACACCATAATCAAGTGGGATTTATCCCAGGGATGCAAGGATTCTTCAATATATGCAAATCAATCAATGTGATACACCATATTAACAAACTGAAGAATAAAAACCATATGATCATCTCAATAGATGGAGAAAAAGCTTTTGACAAAATTCAGCACCCATTTATGATAAAACCTCTCCAGAAAGTAGGCATAGAGGGAACCTACCTCAACATAATAAAGGCCATATACAACAAACCCATAGCAAACATCATTCTCAATGGTGAAAAACTGAAAGCATTTCCTCTAAGATCAGGAACAAGACAAGGATGTCCACTCTCACCACTGCTGTTCAACATAGATTTGGAAGTCCTAGCCACAGCCATCAGAGAAGAAAAAAAAAGAAAAGGAATACAAATTGGAGAAGAAGAAGTAAAACTGTCACTGTTTGCAGATGACATGATACTATACTTAGAGAATCCTAAGGATGCCACCAGAAAACTACTAGAGCTAATCAACGAATTTGGTAAAGTTGCAGGATACAAAATTAATGCACAGAAATCTCTTGCATTCCTATACACTAATGATGAAAAATCTGAAACAGAAATTAAGGAAACACTCCCATTTACCACTGTAACAAAAAGACTAAAATACCTAGGAATAAACCTACCTAGGGAGACAAAAGTCCTATATGCAGAAAACTATAAGACACTGATGAAAGAAATTAAAGATGATACCAACAGATGGAGAGATATACCATGTTCTTGGACTGGAAGAATCAATATTGTGAAAATGACTATGGTACCCAAAGCAATCTACAGTTTCAGTGCAATCCCTATCAAATTACCAATGGCATTTTTTACAGAACTAGAACAAAAAATCTTAAAATTTGTATTGAGACACAAAAGACCCCGAATAGCCAAAGCAGTCTTGAGGGAATAAAATGGAGCTGGAGGAATCAGACTCCCTGACTTCAGACTATACTACAAAGCTACAGTAATGAAGACAATATGGTATTGGCACAAAAACAGAAATAGATCAATGAAACAAGATAGAAAGCCCAGAGATAAACCCACGCACTTATGGTCAACTAATCTATGACAAAGGAGGCAAGGATATACAATGGAGAAAAGACTGTCTCTTCAATAAGTGATGCTGGGAAAACTGGACAGATACATGTAAAATAATGAAATTAGAATACTCCCTAACACCATACACAAAAATAAATAAAATGGATTCGAGACCTAAATGTAAGACAGGACACTATAGAACTCTTAAAGGAAAACATAGGCAGAACACTCTTTGACATAAATCACAGCAAGATCTTTCTTGATCCACCTCCTGGAGTAATGGAAATAAAAACAGAAATAAACAAATGGGACCTAATGAAACTTAAAATCTTTTGCAAAGCAAAGGAAACTACAAACAAAGAAAAGACAACCCTCAGAATGGGAGAAAATATTTGCAAACGAAGCAACGTACAAAGGATTAATCTCCAAAATATATAAACAGCTCATGCAGCTCAATTTTAAAAAAACAACCCAATCCAAAAATTGGCAGAAGACCTAAATAGCCATTTCTCCAAAGAAGACATACAGATGGCCAAGAAGCACAGGAAAAACTGCTCAACATCACTAATTATTAGAGAAATGCAAATCAAAACTACAATGAGGTATCACCTCACACCGGTTAGAATGGGCATCATGAGAAAAATCTACAAAGAACAAATGCTGGAGAGGGTGTGGAGAAAAGGGAACTCTCTTGCACTGTTGGTGGGAATGTAAAGTGATACAGCCACTAGGGAGAACAGTATGGAGCTTCCTTTAAAAAAACTAAAAATAGAATTACCATATGACCCAGCAATCCCAGTACTGGGCATATACCCAGAGAAAACCATAATTCAAAAAGACACATGCACCCCAATGTTCATTGCAGCACTATTTACAATAGCCAGGTCATGGAAGAAACCTAAATGCCCATCGATAGACGAATGGATAAAGATGATGTGGTACATATATACAATGGAATATTACTCAGCCATAAAAAGGAACGAAATTGGGTCATTTTTAGAGACATGGACGAATCTAGAAACTGTCATATAGAGTGAAGCCAGAAAGAGGAAAACAAATATCATATATTAACGCGTAAATGTGGAACCTAGAAAAACGGTATAGATGAACCGGTTTGCAGGGCAGAATTTGAGACACAGATGTAGAGAACAAACGTATGGACA